>NC_138501.1:37583179-37992318 GCF_964252035.2 Podarcis erhardii | reverse complement strand
CAATATAACCTAATATATTCTGTATAAACTCATTCCAAATATCATTATACTTATCCAAAGAAATTCCACATATATAAATGGTCCGTACATACATTGCCAATATTGTCATGTTGTCAAGGCATTGACACACATCCCTTCCACCCAGGCCAGCATCAGAGGATGCAGTGATATCCCAGCCATGCTGCTTTGCTTCACCACTCCCTGACTCCCTAATTTGGATCGCAGCCTAAAGCAAACCAGCAAAACAAAATTTAAAATGCTGAATACTACAGAAGGCCAGTACTGTATATCTGCAACAGTTCAGACTGAAAAAGCTTGGTGGGGAGAGATTGTAACCTTATGGTGATTTCTAATAGCAAGGGCCAACAGACCTCTCTGGGCAGTTGATAGCACACCAGAGTTCAACATAAACTGAACATGAGCCAGCAGTGTGCTGCTACAGCTGCCAAAAAAAGCTCATGCAATCTGAGGGTTATTTAATGGAAGCATAGTGCCTAGATGACTGGAACTAATAATTCTGCTCTGTTCTGTGCATCAGACTCCGAGTACCATGTCCTAATCTGGCTGGGTGGACATTGAAAGAAGGCTTGTGACAAATTACAACACATCTGTAAATGGGGGCTCCA
This sequence comes from Podarcis erhardii, assembly GCF_964252035.2. NCBI lineage: Eukaryota > Metazoa > Chordata > Lepidosauria > Squamata > Lacertidae > Podarcis > Podarcis erhardii. The sequence continues at coordinate 37,991,692 of NC_138501.1, read as the reverse complement.
GGATGGGATCAGGAAGAAAAGCCCTATGAGGAACACTCGAAAGAGATGGATATCATGTGTAACTTAGACAAGAGAATATGAGATGTTTCGACCGAAGAAGAGAAAGAGAGGTGTAATAAAGCTAGACTTGTTTTCTGTTGCTTCAGACAGATTAGGGTTAGAAAGAAAGGGTGGAGGATTATACATATCATGATGAAGAAGCAACATTATGTTGGATGTTACTAAGTCCTGGGTACTGGGAAGGGCCATAGAACATCTGTTCTACATGCAGAAAGTTCTTGGTTCCCTCCACAGCATCTCCACATAAGGCTGGGAATGTTCCCTGTCTGGAGAGATGCTGCAAGTCAGTGTAGACAATACTGTATTGAATTTAATGGACCAATGACCTGACTTAGTGTAAGGCAACTTCCTATGCTCCTATTTGGAGTACAATATTTATACCCCACCCACTAAGCAAAGTTCTTTAGGTGGCTTGCAGTATGTTTAAAATATTACTGTTACTTTCTAGAGCAGTGCTAGAATCAAATTGTACTAATCACTTTCCCCGTCCTCCAGGTAAAGATGGCATGATCCTGTTCTTTCAAATACACTTTATCCAACGAAACAGATCTCACATTGGCAAATCACACACGCACTATTATTATTTGTTAAATTTCTATACCGCCCTTCATCCATAGATCTCAGGGCCATTATAGCATAACAATACAAGATAGAAACACAAAATACACAATAATAAGAACATGTATTGGTAACCTAAAGACCTGTAAAAAAAAAAATCTTGGTTAAATGTTTCTCTTAAACAGCAGAATGTTTTAATCAGGCTTTTAGCTTATTGCTGAGTTTAATTGTTTTATGTTTTAAAAAGCTGTTTAAAACTGTTTTTAAAATAATAATTTGATTCTTTTATTCTTTTTGTAAACCACTTTGTGGTTTTATTACAGTCAAGCGATATATAAACCTTGTGAAACAAATAAAGAAAATAAAAACATTTACCACTCTCAACTGGAGCTACTGAAAAAACAGAAAAACAAGAAACTCTCTAACCTTTCCAACCTACAGGCTACAAATCAAAACAAGATCAACAATATTGTCAATCTCTCACAGCAAGCACTCAGCCCAGCTGAGGAATCAGTCCTTTCACGTGGACTGTCATTCTGCCCTGCCAAATCCCCACACATGATCCAGTTCTACGGGGACTTGGAAGCATTTTTCCGCCGTTTACGCCTGAAGGAGTATTTTCAACACACACAACAACAAGACAAAGCAGAACAAGCAACAACTTCACAACACAACACCTCTCAACCCACTGGAGAACAACAACCACCCTCCCAACAGAACACTGACCACCAACTACCACCGAAAAAGTGTTACACAAAAAGGGACTCCACATGGACCCCTCCTGATGGACGCAATACCACACTGGACTTGTACATTGACTGCTTCCGCCACAGAATCCAAACAGATGTGAACAGAAAACACCATCGCTTACAACAAAATCTAAACCATGCTGAAAGGAGAGCCATAGATAATCTCAGAAACAACCCAGACATCATAATTAAAGAAGCGGACAAAGGTGGAGCTGTCGTCATCATGAACAAAACTGACTACATCCAGGAGGCTCACAGACAACTTTCCAATACCGCCTTTTACATAAAATTGGATTCAGACCCCACACAAGAATACAAAAAAGAACTGAACAAGATTGTTAAGGAGCTACCCCCACACATCCAAGAACAGATCCTCACTAACACACCAACAGAACCTCGACCAGGAACTTTCTATCTTCTACCTAAAATACACAAACCAGGAAATCCAGGACGCCCCATCATTTCAGGTATTGGCACTATTACAGTGGGTGTCTCCGGTTATATGGACTCTGTTCTGAAACCATATGCCATCAGTGCTCCCAGCTATGTACGTGACACCACAGATTTTCTGAGGAAAATACAATCTTTAAATAATCTTCCCAACAATACTATACTAGCTACTATGGATGTGGAATCCCTGTATACCAATATCCCACACAACGATGGTTTACAAGCTATAAGGAACACCATTTCAGATAAAACCACAGCGGACTTTGCCACCAAACTCTGCCAATTTGTCCTTACCCACAACAACTTCAAATTCGGTGATGACCTGTTCCTTCAGATCAGCGGCACAGCAATGGGCACCCGCATGGCCCCACAGTACGCCAACATCTTCATGGCAGATTTAGAACAACGTTTCCTAAACTCTTACCCACTCAAACCTCTCTTATACCTGCGATACATTGACGATATTTTTATCATCTGGACACATGGTCAACAGACCCTGAACACCTTCCACCAGAAATTCAATGATTTTCACCCCACAATCAACCTAACAATGAATCAATCTATGCAAGAAATACATTTTCTGGACACTACTATAAAAATACAGGATGGGCACATAGACACCACCTTATACCGTAAACCAACTGACCGACAAACATATCTACATGCCTCTAGCTACCATCCCAAACATACCAAACAGTCCATTGTATATAGCCAGGCACTACGTTACAGCCGCATCTGTTCCAATTCTACTGACAGAGACTCTCACCTAAGGGATCTACAGCAAACCTTTTTAGAACTAAAATACCCAACAGATGAAGTTAGACAACAGATCAACAGAGCCAGACTGATACCCAGAGAGAACTTGCTGCAAGACAGACCCAAAAAAGAAAATAACAGAACACCTCTAGTCATCACATACAGCTCCCAAGTTAAAACAGTACAACGCATCATCAGAGATCTACAACCTCTCCTGGACAATGACAGTTCTCTTTCTCAAGCTCTGGGAGGAAGACCTTTCATTGCCTACAGACAGCCACCCAGTCTTAAACAACTCCTAACCCACAATAATACTACAACCAGACCTAACACAGACACTGGCACCAGAGCCTGTAATAAACCCAGATGCCAACTTTGCTGCCACATACACCCGGACAACACCATTACTGGCCCCAACAACATCACACATACCATTTCGGGACTATTTAATTGCTCATCGTCTAACATTGTGTATGCCATAAAATGCCAACAGTGTCCTTCAGCTCTCTATATTGGACAAACAGGCCAGACCTTACGCCAAAGAATAAACGGACATAAATCGGACATCAGGAATCACAAGACAGAGAAACCAGTAGGAGAACACTTCAATCTCCCAGGACATTCTATACAAGATCTCAAAGTAGCTGTTTTACTACAAAGGAATTTCAGAAATAGACTGGAAAGAGAAGCTGCTGAATTACAACTTATCACCAAACTTAAAACAATGGAAAAACCTGGCCTGAACAAAGACCTAGGATTCTTATCTCATTATACATGACAAAGCCATTTTTCACCTTTTCACCCCTTGCTTCCTCCTGTAAGACCTATTGCAGTCGTTAAGAGTCGTCAACAGGCTCATCACAGCTATCTGCCAATCACCCATTCCTACCACCCTTCTGAGTAATACCCCTCCCCACCTTCTCACTATATAGAAAGGTCTGGAAACTTCTGTTTCAGTGTATCTGAAGAAGTGTGCATGCACACGAAAGCTCATACCAAGAACTGACTTAGTTGGTCTTTAAGGTGCTACTGGAAGGAATTTTTTTTTTTTTTTTTAAAGAAAATAAACATTTTCTTAAAAAATGCACACTTGCCTGTCAGAATACACAATTCATGTCATGATCACACTCGCCATCTCTGAATGGGGTTGAGGGAAGGGGGTGAAGGAGGGATCAAATAATTTCTATCTCCAGGCATTATTTGATGACATCAGCAATTTGAGTGAAACCCATGGATTAAATTCTGCCAGCTGACACTTTTGATGGACACAGAATAATACTGGCAAGAGAGCCTGTCGTTGCACCATGTAGAGATGGATAATGACCTGTATTTTTACATTTACTGTGGTATTTTCTAGTTTGTATGGAATAATAAGACTTAATCTGCAGTCTTTATCCTACCAGAAATCTCAGTGAAATCAATCAAAACCAATCTGAATATAGACGAAAGGCTGCTGATTTATCTCGGAGCCACTAGGGCTGTTTTCTCCAGACCTCTGCCACTAACAGATGAATTATGGTTCTGATCTTACTATGATGTACAGTTTTAAATGAAGCTATAGTAGAATTGGGGGAAATAGTCTAAATCTGATATGCCTTAGTGTTGAGAATGTGGTCTATTTTAAGTTGATCTGTCTCAGCGTCCTTATATTTACTCGTAACATGTTATGGTTATGATTTAATGCATTTCCTATATCTAAGAGGTCTTGCGAAATCAAGGTTTTATTTTCCCCATTGCTGTCTATGTGCACTGCAGCAATATAGCATTCCTATTAATAAAGTGAAGACTGGGAAGTTTTTCTTTTAAAAAGATTGCCATTGCAATTCCCAGAGTATAGCTCTGTATACAAGCTCAGCAGTCTAATGGAAATGAATGGAGAAATCTTGAAAGATGTGTCTATGATTCTGCCTTACAAATGCTAACTTGTTCCTTACAAGACCCCCCCCCCAAAAAAAACCCAAACCTGCTGCTCTGGGCATCTGCCACCCCTTGGCCCCCCCTCAATCTAGGATAGCATAAGGGCAAGTATGGACGCTTGAGATTAAAATATAAACAAGCTAAAGGAAAAGAAAAACAACAGCCCTTTATTATCTGTTAAAGCACAATTTGCTAGATGTCTCACTTCAAGCATTGCAATGCAATGCATTTTCTTAATCTATTTATTACATCTATATACCACCTTTTCCCCCAAGGAGCTCAAGGTGGTGGTGTACATGTTTCTCTCCCCCATTTTATCCTCACAAGGTAGGTTAGGATGAAGTCCAACATTCTAACCATTATGCCACACGGGCTCTCATTCCCTCTCCTGCACCAGCCAAACTGCCCTCTGAAGCCCATTTGAAGATCAAATGAATGTTATGTTGTACATTCCAAATTTCATTGGTTTGGATATAGACTTCTCTCCCTGGAAGGGAGTTCCCTGTAATCCAAGCACCATTGGAGACTATCAAAGTGTGCAGCTTGGCCTCCGCTTTGCTTGTCCAGTGAGATACCACCCTCTCAGCCACACACCCCTTTTCTTCTCATCTCCATCCAGCAAAGCAAATCTGTGCGCACAGAATGATCTCTTTCAGGCAGCTTGATCCATTGACTGCGCTTCTCCTTCCCCAAAGAGTCAGCTGTCTTTTTGACGTACATTTCTACTTCTGTGTTAGGTTATAAAGGGATGGCAGTCTTCCATTAAAACAATGCCCCTTTTTCAGGCTGGATGAGCAGCTTGGATGAGAAACCAGCTGAACCTCCTGCTTCAACACTTTGAGGTTCACTGAGCAGGAACTAGTCTTACTTACATGTTTTGTGGCGACTGAAGAGTAGATTCTGATTTATCTGAATTAAACCCTAAACATAACCTAAAAATAGTTCGGGGGGAAAGGGAGGTGTACGGAGGTGTGTGTTTTCATACCAGGAAAGTCAGTCTTTTTTCTTTTCCTTTTTTGGGAAGACAGATTACTCAACTCTTACCTAAGGTTCCTTCTCATTAATTTATATAGTGAGTGTCTGAGTGCAGGGCCATCCTTGAGGAATGGACAAATAGGGGTGGACCACCCTGTGCCCTGTGCTTTGCCCCCCCCCCCATATCTAGTGTTGGTGACCATGGCCAGTACCACAGCCTTGTCATCTCCCACTCACTCAGTGGTGTCTGATGCCCATCTGGATTGGTAGGGCGGGAGGCAGGGAGACCAACTGTAGGTGGCGCCAGAGCTGATGACAGGCAGAGCTGCTCCCTGACTGGACATAATTAAGAAGGGCAATCGATCTTCTAAGCCAGTGTTTCCCAAACCATGGCCGTCAGTTGTTTTTGGACTACAACTCCCATCATCCCTAGCTACCAGACCAGTGGTGAGGAATGATGGGAGCTGTAGTCCAAAAACAGCTGGAGACCCAAGTTTGGGAAACACTGTCCTAACCAGACATGCATCCTCTGAAATCTTTTCTCATGTCGAGTTCCATCCCAGCCCGAAGGTTCAAACAGTTGTGATGAAGGCTGGTCCTCTTCAAAAATGAGGTGATGTTCCAAACTCTGTTTGGGTTTTGTCTTGGCTAGAGCAATTGGGCCATGTCAGCCCATTAGCATCCTTCCTTCTTAAAAAGTTTACTTAACCAAAAAGGTCTTTAATTATATATACAGCTGTCTGCCATTAATATTGCTGAAAACTAGAAGAAGAAATACAGCAAATGACCAAGTTGTGTGCTAAGAAAGCACATCACCATTCCCCAGCCCTCTCCCACCAGCATTTATTGATTTTGTTTTTGTCATGGTTAGAATAATTCAAACATTTGTCAGCTGCATCCTTGAGCCTGACATCCTCAAAGTTGCCCTTATTGGTTGCTCTCCATAGAAAATGGCACCTCCGCCCTATGCCTGATGATGTCCTCCTTTTCATTTTGAAAATAAATTTCAACTGCAGACTGAAGACTTAAGAAATTCCAGTTTCTATCAGGCGGCAGCAGGGAGGATAATACTTTTTGGTGATGAATTATGCATTAATTGTTTTGTTGTGTGTGGGAAGAAGAGGGGGTGGTGGAGATGAACTTTATTTATGACTGTCTTTCTCTAAAAGGGTTACAAGGGTTGCTCTTTTATTGTATGCCCCAGGTTTTCAAATCAATATTTATACATTTTCTCCAATGCTAATGCACGCGGATCCATTTGTTAAAATAAACAATAAAATCTGACCTATTTACAGTGCTCTACCCATGGCACTCCATAAACCCCAGATCACGCGAATATTTCAGGGTGGGATTCTAGATGGAGTTAGGCAATATAATATTTCTTGGCTTGACTATTAAAAAATTTAAAATTGCAAGCATTGCATAGGTTTTGGAGGGTGTTTAGATTGTGCAGGGGTTAAGGATCCACTCTGAGTATCATGTTACTCCCAGCATTTCAGGATATTTCTGTGATGAAGGCTGTTGTTGACTGTAATTGCAGAGCCCCAACATATGGTGTGGAGGTTGGAGGAGAAAGCTGCAGTTTACTGGAGTCCAAGTGTTCAGGCCCAAGCTGAAAACCCATAACTTGAAGGGCAAAATGAGGCTAACAACGCAATCTAGACGTGGCTATTCAGCAGTCAGCCCCCATGGAGCTGAATGGGATTTACTCCAGGTAAATTGACACAGAATTGCTGCCTAAAAGGCAGTTTCTGTTTGAAGGTGCTTATACAGACTTGCTCCGCTGAAGGGTATGCAACCCTCACAATTTGCAAGATCTTGTGAGATTTGCTGGAGCCAACAGAACAAGCAACACTTTGAACAACTGCTGGGCCAGGAGAGATTTGCACACAAAGGATGCTCTAGAATAGGAATTGGGAACCATTTCAGTCCAAGAGACACTTTTCCTTCTGGGTAACCTTCCAGTAGCAGGCAGGGCCAGAGGCAAAAGTCTCAAAGGGAGAGACTTTGTGCTGTCCTCAGGCTTTTTTACCGGCCCAGACCATGATTTTGAAGACAGCAGAAGCAGCTGGGAAGAGAGAAGAGGAGTTCTGGGAGATGAGATTAGATAGATAGATAGATAGATGATAGATAGATAGATAGATAGATAGATAGATAGATAGATAGATAGATAGATGATAGAGATAGATAGATAGATAGATAGATAGATAGATAGATAGATAGATAGATAGATAGATGATAGATAGATAGATAGATAGATAGATAGATAGATAGATGATAGATAGATGATAGATAGATAGATAGATAGATAGATAGATAGATAGATAGATAGATAGATAGATGATAGATAGATGATAGATAGATAGATAATAGATAGATAGATACAGACATAGATGATAGATAGATATTTCCTAGAACTCCTCTTCTCTCTTTATATATATGAAGTTGTCTTTGTTTCTCAATTTCTTAACGTTCTTAATGTTCTTCTCTACACGAACCATTGTCATGGAATGGTTTGCTAATGAAAATAATATATAACAATAACTTTAATAATACAAAAGATGATACGTGGCATAGTTCCTTCAATACAGTTCATTAAAGTTTCCTATGATTTCCTCTGTGTTGTTTTTGCATACAGTGAGGGGGGAAAGTATTTGATTCCCTGCTAAATTTGCCCGTTTGCCCTCTGATGAAGAAATGACCAGTCCATAATTTTAATGGTAGGTTTATTGTAGCTGGTCTTGGGCGACCCCTGTGAAAGGGTCGTTCGACCCCCAAAGGGGTCGCGACCCACAGGTTGAGAACCGCTGGTGCAGAACAACCCATGCAATGTTTACCTTTGTACAATATGCTTGCTTCTACACACACATTGTCCATCCTTTACTCAGACAAGCAAGAATTCAATGACACATTCCAACCAGGCAAAAACACTTGAGGTGTAAGGCAGGACCAGTGAGGGTTGTAGCCTGGGGAGGATTCTGAGGGCCAGGTATAGTGCTGATGTGGCCCCTATTCCTGAGGTTCCTGAGGCTCTAGGATTTGTAGTCTGAGAGACAGGGTGTCATCTTGTGTCAACAGTGTCATCATTATATTGTTTAGTAACAAGGTGATACTGGGCTTAGTTGTCTCTGGATGGAGTTGGGCATTTCATATAGCTGTCCTGTTGTCAGGAACCGTGCTGAGGAGGACTGCACTGAGGAGGAATGGTGGGAGCCTCCCCTTCCCCCCAGCTCCTGTTTTGGATCCTGAATCGTCCCAGGAGCAGGAGGACAGTATTGATTTGGAACAGTGGCTTGCAGAGGGGCACAGTTCAGAAGGCAGAAGTTGGGATATACTGAATGGGGAACAGCTAGGAGAAGAAACACTGGGAGAGAAGGGGATAACAGATTCACTATCTCTGGAAAGCATTCCTCCACTCAGCCCAGGGTCAAGAAGACCTGAGAAAGTGGCAGAACACAAAGCCCACAAAGCACAGCAGGTACAAGCTCAGATTACAAGACGTAGAAGTGACATGGATTAATAGGGGCATAAGGGGGTGTAATTCTTAATTGGGAGCAACGCCATTCTAGGAGATGGGTTCTTTGTTCTCTCGCTATGATTATTAAAGTTTCCAACTGGTAAGAAGACTCCTTTTTCTTTGTTCTGCTTGTCTGCTGCCATGGGGGGGGGGGAGATGATTCCCTAAAACCTGACACCTGTTCTCATTTAGGGGAGGCTTCCTGGCCACTTTGAGTGACGCACAAGGAAGAGGAACCAACAGGTTATGGTAGCTGATTGGAAGCAGGAAAGGGAGACAAGCACCAGAATAATTAAGAACGTTTCTTCTTTTCTTTTTTGCCCTCCAGAGTGCACCAGAGAGGTAGCACTGGATCTCTGGGTCAGCGAACTATGCCTAAAAAGTATTTGTCATTCATGTATTATTAACATGAATTATCTGCCATGCTGTGATGAGGAGCTACTGATTTAATATCAGGGAGCTAGAAATGTAAGATTGAATAAAGAGAACTAAAAGATGCTGGAAGGCACTCATTGATCCCCCATTTAATGACAACAAAACAGACAAGGGATCTTGAGGGGTAAGGCATCTTACATGTTTGTACCAGGTGCAGAAAGCTAATATTTGGGCAATGGGAGGTGGCATTGATTGACTGGCATGTGGGCATGTCCCACTAAGCCCCCACCCATTGGTTGGATCTAGTTTCTCACTCCTCATTTAAAGACAAATACAATACAGTCATACCTGGGGTTGCGAATGTTGTGGGTTGCACATTTTTGGGTAACGGACCGCGCTGAACCTTGAAGTACTGGAACGGGTTACTTCTGGATTTCAGCGCTTGTGCATGTGCAGAAGCACCAAATCGCACTTTGCGCATGTGCAGAAGCACCGAATTGCAACACGCGTGTGCGCAGGTGCAGCGCTGAGGGTTGCGAACGCGCCTCCCTCATGGATTATGTTCGCAACCCGAGGTTCCACTGTTCACATCTCAGCATAACTATGACTAGTTGACCTGTGTGCTGGCTTCCTTTCCCACAGAGGTTCGGTGCTGATGGGCTATTTCAAGTCGGACCCTGCTCACCCTTTTTATAGTACCTTAGATTTGAACTGGGCTTGGACTAAGCAACCCTTAAACTGAGGACTCCGTCAAACAGAGGACTGTTCTCTGTAAAGTGGGACACCTAGTGGCCCTAAATCCTGGGAACGAGCAACAGCAAGCTATGGAGAATTTTGCCGTGGAAAGTAGGACACATGGCCACCCCTCTCCTCATAAATTGAACACTGGTTGGGATATGATGCTTGTGGAATGCATGGGACATCCAGGAAAAGTTCTCTGTGAATGCTACATAAAAAATATTTATGAGCACTCAAAAAATTAAGAAATAAAAGTGTTTAATTAAAAACAGAACATGAGGGGTGCAGGTGGGGACGACAATGGCATTTTTGTGACAGTGATGTCAATCAATTTGATTAATATTGAGCTATGCTTTCTGATGATATTGTTTGTTTGTTCATTGTAACTTGTGCATCTGACTGGGTTGCCCCAGCCACTCTGGGCGGCTCCCAACAAAATATAAAAAGGACAAAACAAAGACTTAGGTAGACCAGGACCATGGCACAGTGTGTATGTATGTGTCTGTGTTTATGCATCTTATTCCTCCTTGCCACAGCCCCAATCTGGCTCCCACATTCCATTTAAAATCCGTGCAGCACCAAACTACATGACATATGTCAGATGTTGACTTTAGTCTTCTCTCAACTCTCACTGCTATACTTAAGCTTCTCAGTGGCTCAAAAAAGTAGAAAGCTGATCTTCATATTACTAGTTCAGGCTAGATGCAGAGGATTTAAGCCTCATTTTGGGGTGGGGGAAGTTACGTTCTCTTCTTCTTTGAGCTGATTCTTGTATTGCATCTGAAAAACGGGCAGGGGCTTTCATTCATCAATTTCATTCTTATCACAGAAAGACGGGCACGGTTTCTAAATCATAGATATGTTCACCTACCACATTTAAGGGAAAATTTAAATGGAAAGGAATTTTTTGGGGTGTGTGGATGGCCTCCACAATTTGCAAAGCCCATATCAATCCTTTCCATATGCAGGACAGATATAGGGTATGAGTATCAGTGCTCTGCCAGGCATTTCTCATGCACTTAAAAAAAGAAACCCTATTCTCCATCTGTTAATGAGAAAAGAAATTGCATTTGAAAATTATCACAGAGAAGAGGAAAGGTTAGAGAAATTATCATGGGAGGCATGCAAGGGTATTTATTATGCTTCATTTGCTTTTGAAGTGGCTAATATTCTCAATATTCTCTCTGCCATCCTGCAAATTATCCCTCTGGTAGGTCTGTAGGCTTCAGCCTCCCTGGGTACCATCACATCCTGATAACACCATGGCAGTTGGCCTTTCATGTTAGTGCAGAAGACAGGGGTACTGCTTATTGCACACCTGGCCAATGCTCATTGTTATTTTTTAAAAGCGAGGTGTTTATAGCTAAAGAGCCTATATATCTGTTAAAGGGAAGATTGTGGGAATGTTCAGGGTGGCAGGAGAGGATATATTGTTTATTAATATCCTTCCTAACTTGTGCTAGCAAGTTCCTTTACTTAGCAGAGTGCATTCCCCTATTACCCGGGAGAAAACTAGTTGCAAACTCGTGTGAGTTTCTTAAGACAATATGCAATTCAATCAGGCTTGTCCAGATTGAAATGTGTTCTAATATTTCCTGGTAAGACCCCTTGAATCCCTCCCAAAAATAAAAATAAAGACACCACAGTTCATATTCATAAGTAACAAAAAGATGTTTTACTCATGATCAGGCAGAGCACAGTGTGATCCCTGAAGGCAGGCTTTAGGTTTAAAGTGACAACCTTATACTAACAGGTTTATCCCATAAGGGAGATGACTGGGGGGGACTGCTTGGCTGGCAGCCAGCAGTTCATTCCAGGAAGTTTGCAGAATGAAAGGAAGATGGAGAAGAGAGAGAGAGGCAGCATGCCTTGTCCTTTCACCAGGTCTGGAAAGGTCACGCCCACCCACTAGTCACATGCAAGGAAGGATGTTCCAGCCAGGAGGAACAGGAAGTTTTGACTGGCTGGACCAAACATTCCCTTGCATGTCCATTCTAGCAAAACAAGGAATGTTGTATTTGACTGCTCCTAGTGGATTACATCCCACAAAGATTTCCCTTAAAAACAAAAGCAGCAGCCATGTTGCTGTGAGATACTCAGTGGGGAAAGCAGCTAAGGAGGCTGGAGGCTGGATAAATGTCTAATGTGGGAGAATACCCACTACTAGGTTGGGGGAGAATTTTGGTCTGCTTCACATTTCAGGGCAAGGCTTCCCATTTTACTGCCCTTGGACCCGTGCACAGACTGGAACACTGATCTGCAGTTTAAGCCCCATAAACAACTGACCAAACTGCACTTGGGTGCTGTAGTGTACTTATGAGATGGTCCAAGGGCTGCCTCTCTCTTCTTTTTAACTTTTTGCAACATTTTAAGCTGCTAAGAGGGTGGATCTAGCAGGATGGAGGAAGGAGAGGAAGGAGAAGCCCCCATTGCATTGTTGGACACCGGATCATACCGTGTTATATTCCATCCTGTGATCATGTCAACAGTCCAAACCTACAGTGCTCTTTTGTCTGTCATCTGGCCATGGCTTCCACCAAAGCATTCAGGGAAATATAGAGGTAGCTGAAAATTGTCTGTGAGAGGTTCTTAGCCCTTCTTACAGAACTAGAGCTCTCAGGGCCCTCTGGGAAGAGGAACAGACCCTTAAACCAATTTAGACTTGTAGTGTCAATATGCCCTGTTTAGGACTTTGCTCCTACTCAATCAGCATGTTGACTTCACCTCCGGAGGCATGCTCCATTGTCTCTCAAGACAGATGGATGCCGATGAAGAAGAACTTTGCTCCTACTCCATTTCCACATGTATTTGTAAATGATCCACAGGCAATGGAAGAAAACACAGTGCCCTGCAATTTCTCTAAGTGTCTTCTGTGTATCTTCGGAGTTTGTAAAATGACACATATACTCAAGCAAGTTCCATTATCCATACTTTGATGAGTTGAAATCAAGTAGAGGACAGGAGTAGAATATGAGGTTACGAAATGAAGGGACACCCACTTTGCGTTTAATGGAGAGTATCAGCTACATTTGGAGTCAGAGGAACTGGACTAGGGTACTTCAGAGATATTATTCACTGTTGAAAACATTGCTACAAAGGTCAATATTGATCTGAGAACAAGGAAACCCAAGTGGAAAGGATGGGTGTAAGTGAAGACTCAGTGAAAGTGTGAGTTCATCTTTGTAGCCTCTTTAACAATCCCCCAAACACATTTAAACCCTTTGAAAGGTCACAGTGAGAAATAAATACTTCTTGAAATGTGAGGATGAGTGTCTTAATAACTCTGAAAGTTGAAACGAGAATGATTCTCTGTTATTTTTTATTGTTGTTCTTATTAGCACAGAGTGTCAGAAACGGTACAATAAGATACAACAATATTATATCCATTACAGCATGCTTTTATGCTAAGAAAATATTTTTAAAGGAGGGGACGTTTCCCAACAATTCACTATTTTTTAAAAAAGCTGTTAGTTTATTTTATAAATGTATTCAGAAACAAACTAGGGGAGACAGGGGAAAATCTGGGATAATATCTCTGGATGTTTTTATTTTTCAAAGTTGAATAGCAGCCATGACCAGAGATATGAAACATCTTCAGGATCATGGAGTGGGTAGAGGGCAGCTTAACCCTTTCCCCTTTTACCAACAACCTCCCTCCCCAAACTGCTATCTGCCTTTTGGAGATAAGCAAAGAAATACTGTTCAGATACCTAATTAGATTGCTTCACCCCAATGGCTCTCTCAGGGACTGCCTACTGTATGAGGAGTTATTGTTATTGTTTGTTATTCTGATGTGTATTTTTGTGTTTTTATATAGTAAACCACCCTGTGACCTTTGGAGGAAGGGTGATATAGAAATTTAATAAATAATTATAATAGCTATATGTGATGGGATGATGAGCTGCTTGTGCGTAAAAGCTTAGTCCCTCAGAGTTTGCCCAGATTAGCAAAGCTCTGTCTGTAGCGGAGCCCCTTAAGCATGGCTCCCTCAATCGCTGGCAGAATCCGACAGTGGGCGTTTGCGGAATCTCTTCCAACATAAAAGCTCCTTAACAGAAACGCGTCTTCTGGACTCTCAGCGTGACAGTTTCCGGCGAGGTGTGGGTGTCCCTATAGGAGGTCCTGAAACCTCCTCACTGTTTTCGCTAGAAGTGTCCCAGAGCCATCCCTCCGACTCCCTTTCCCTCGGAGCTCCTTCTCTCCCCCTGCTGGTTCCCTCCTCTGCGGTTAAGTCTCTCCTAACCTCCTTGAGCCCTTCCACCACCTGCTCTTCCGATGGCAGTTCCCTGACATCCACCTCCCCTCCAGGGCCCCCTTCACCCCCTCCCGTCCCTTCCTCCATGGGCGGTGAGGATGCAAAACCCCTGAAAGAGCCTCCCTCATCTTCCGAAGTCTCGAACACTTCCCTCCACCGGTTGCTGTCCCTAGCCCCCCAGTACTCCTCCTCATCAGAGTCTACTCCTTCTTCCAGCTCTGATTCCGGGAACCCTTCGAACTCCTCTTCCTCGTCGGTGGTGCCAAAATGTTCCCTCCGGAACCTCGTTACAGACTGAGGTTTCCTTGGGAACCTTTGATGAAACGTTTCTATCAAAACCTCGTCATTGACTTCCTCTGCACTTACCCAGGTGTTTTCTGACTCTGGTTCCCCTTCCCAAGCTACCAAATACTCCACTTGATTACCCTTCCACCTGGAGTCAATGATTTCCGCCACATGGTTGTTGCGCTCCCTTTCTTCTATGACTGGTCCCTGAGTGAACAACCCTTCACGTCCCCCCCTGTATGGTGACAACAATGACCTGTGGAATACTGGGTGCAGTTTCATGTGGTTAGGTAACCTGAGTTTGAACGCCACCGGATTGACCTGTTGAATGACCTCAAATGGTCCCAGTCTTTTGGGTCTCAATTTCTTACAACCCCCTTTGAACGGCAACCCTTGGGTCGACAGCCACACCTGGTCCCCCACCCTTATGGTTTCACCTTCCCTTCTATTCCTGTCTGCCTGCTTCTTGTATTCTTCCTTGGCCCTTTCTAGGTTAAGTTGGAGCTGACAGTGGATCGTTTCCATCTCCTCTACAAAATGTTCTGCTGCCGGGACGCTCCATCTCTCCCCTCCTTCCCCTGGAAAAGCCCTGGGATGACACACATAGTTTGACAAAAAGGGATTCATCCCTGTGGACACATTCTCCGCATTATTGTAGGCAAATTCCGCCAGTGCCAACTTTTCTACCCAATCATTTTCTCTGTCATTGACATAACACCTCAAGTATTGTTGGAGGATACCGTTTGCTCTTTCCGCCTGCCCGTTGGTTTCAGGGTGTCGGGCAGTCGAAAAATTGACTTCTACGTGCAGCAAGCTCATGAGCTTCCTCCAGAACCTGGACGTAAATTGTTTCCCTCGGTCAGAGACCACCCTCAAGGGGGCGCCATGCAACCTAAAAATGTGTTCTACAAACAATTTGGCTGTCTCTTCTGCCGTGACCGCATGTGAGCATGCTACAAAGTGGCACATCTTGGTTAACAGGTCTACTACCACCATGACAGCTGTTTTCCCTTTGGATTTTAGCAGATCCGTCATAAAATCTATGGATACTGCCTCCCATGGCCTTTCTGGTGTGGGTAAGGGTTCCAATAGCCCCGCTGGTGCCAACCTCTCCCCTTTTGCTCGCTGGCACCGGTCGCACCCCCTAACATATTCCCGTACATCTTCCCTCACCTTGGGCCACCAAAACTCCCTGGTAACCAACCACATGGTTTTGTGTTGCCCGAAGTGCCCCACTGTGGGGCTGTCGTGCAATTGTTTGAGTACCCGACCCCTCAATTCTCCTTCCGGTATGTACAGTGCCCCCTTGTAATACAACGTTCCGTTCCTTTCCTCAAACCCCCCTGTGTTCTCTCCACCTCCCCGGAGTCTTCTGAGTTTATCTTGGGCGTATTCATCGTTCTCGATTTCCTCTACCAGTTCTCTTTGCCCCACCAATGCCGCCCCACACACCCAGTGGTCCTCAGGGATGATATGTCTCTCCTCTGGCGCCCCCTCTCCCTCTAAATACTCTGGTTTACGAGAGAGAGCGTCCGCTCTGACATTCTCCTTCCCCGGCACATAGCAAATTTCAAAATGGAATTTGGAGAACTCCTGGGCCCATCTCACTTGTCTCTGGTTCAGTACTCGGGCAGTTCTCCAGTATTCTAGATTTTTGTGGTCGGTGCGCACTTGGACCTTGTGCTGCGCTCCAATCAGCAAGTGTCGCCATCTCCGGAAAGCTTCATGAATGGCGAGTAGTTCTCGGTCGTACACGGTGTAGTTCCTCTCGGATTTGTTCAACTTCCGCGAGAAGAAGGCACACGGTCTCCATTCCGACGTATCTTTTCCCGGCTGTAGAAGCACCGCCCCCACCGCTCGGTCTGAGGCGTCAGTCTCCACTCTCATTGGTTGCTGTAGATCCACGTGCAAAAGTTGTTCTTCCGACGCAAACGCCTTCTTCAATCTTTCGAACGCCCGCTGCGCCTCTTCCGTCCAAACAAATTTCTTCTTCCTGCTGAGACAATCAGTGATGGGCGCCGTTAAGTGGGCAAAGTTCTTGATGAACTTCCGATAGAAGTTTCCGAAGCCCAGGAACCTTTGCACGTCCTTCTTAGTTTTCGGTGTCTTCCATTCCAGTACAGCTTGAACCTTGCTGGGATCCATGGCCAATCCCTTGTCTGACAACCGGTACCCCAGGAATTCCACCTCTCTGGTATGAAACTCACACTTCCCCAGTTTCACCCACAGCTGGTTTTCTTGCAGTCTGCTCAGTACCTCTCTTACATCTCGCACATGCTGCTCCTCATTCTCTGAGTACACCAGGACGTCATCTAAAAACGCTACACAGTTCTTGTAAAGCAATGGTCCCAGGACGTGATTCATGAACGATTGAAAACAGGCCAAGCCCCCCTGTAGACCGAAAGGCATAATGAGGTACTCAAAGGCCCCCAAGGGGGTGAACATAGTGGTTTTCCACTCGTCTCCCTTTCTCATACGTATTAGGTTATATGCCCCCCTTAGGTCCAGCTTGGTAAAAAATTTCCCTTTCCTCACCCGGGTCAAAATGTCATCGATTCTGGGCATGGGGAAAGCCACTGGTTCTGACACTGCATTCAGGGCCCGGAAGTCCACGACCAATCTGGGTTTATCCGTATTTTTTTTGTCCACAAAGAACACTGGGCTGCCCCCCACCGCGCGTGACTCTCTGATGAAACCTCGCTTGAGGTTCTTGTCAATGAACTCCCTTAACTCCTGCATCTCCCTGTCTGACATTGCATACAGCTTGCCCACTGGCAGTTGTGCTCCTGGGAGTAAGTTAATTTGACAGTCAAAGGGTCTGTGCGGGGGCAGTTTATCTGCTTCTCTTTCGCTGAAGACGTTAACCAGGTCGGCATATTGTCGTGGTACCTTCCCTTTATCTGTTACTTTCATCCCTGCTAGCGTAGCCTGGGCTCCTACCTGGGCTTCCCCTTCCTTGCAGTGTGCCATGCAATGCGCTGACCCAAAGGAAACTACCCTCTGGTGCCATCCCACTAGCGGATCATGCAGTGTCAGCCAGCTCATCCCCCAAATAATGGGCGCTCCTCCCAAGGTGGCCACATTAAACACTATCAGTTCGGTGTGTCTTGCCACCCTCATTATCATTGGGACAGTCTGTTGGTTAACTTCTCCCCCCAACAGCTCCCTCCCATCAATCGTGGTCACCTGCAACGGGTTGCTCAAAGGGATAGTCTGTATCTGGTGTTCGGCTGCAAACTCCTTACTCATAAAATTGCAGGAGCTGCCTGAGTCCAATAGCGCCTTTATCTTTAATGGGTGTCCATTTGGCAGCTCTAGCAACACCTCTATTACAAGCGCTGGTCTTGGGGGTTCCGGCATGGGCACATTCACTGCTCTTTGGCCTGGCTGCTGTGCCCTGATGGTGGCAGCCAGGCGTTGGCTTTTACTTGCTCCTTAACTCCCTCCTCCTCCCCCCCAACAGCTCCCGCCATCCCTTGCCATTCCTTTCTTTGCGGACAGACTCTGGCAAAGTGACCTGGCTGTTGGCAGAGAAAACATTTCTTGGCGCTCTTTCCCTCCTTCTTCCGCCCTCCACTGGGGTTTGAAACTGCGCGCGCGCGCGCTGTTCCAATTTCCATCGGCTCTGCTGGCGGGGAATGCTGCTCGGGAATCTCTGGAATGCGGAAATCCCTCCAACGTTCCCCCTTCCCTTCCCGCTTCTCCAAGGCTCTCGCCTCCTGGCGTGCTCCTATGGCCAGCGCGGATTTAGTCAGCTGGTCCATAGACTCCACCCTGGGCACCCGGGAAAGTTCGTCCTTCACTGCCGAAGACAGTCCTTCTTCGAACAGCATTTGTATCGGTTCCGCCGACAAATCCCAACCCAATTTATGGATCAGCATGGTGAACTCAGTCCAGTACTCATGGACAGATCGGCTCCCTTGTTTACACCCCATTAACTGTCTGCGCACCACTCCCTGCTCAATCTCGCTGGAAAACATCAGATCCATGGCGCGAAAAAACTTCCTTGTGTCCTTTAGGGCGTCATTATTAGCTGCCATCAGGGGTCTCACCCAGTCGGAATCTCTTCCAACATAAAAGCTCCTTAACGGAAACGCGTCTTCTGGACTCTCGGCGTGACAGTTTCCGGCGAGGTGTGGGTGTCCCTATAGGAGGTCCTGAAACCTCCTCACTGTTTTCGCTAGAAGTGTCCCAGAGCCATCCCTCCGACTCCCTTTTCCTCGGAGCTCCTTCTCTCCCCCTGCTGGTTCCCTCCTCTGCGGTTAAGTCTCTCCTAACCTCCTTGAGCCCTTCCACCACCTGCTCTTCCGATGGCAGTTCCCTGACACTATATTTTATTCTCTTGCTAATTATGGTGTTTTAAATTTATTTGACTTCTTTTCTCTTGAAATGTTTAACATAATATTTTAGTTTCCTGTTAATTGTGTTGCTTTGAATGTGTACTTTATATATTTGACTTTCTTCAGTAATGATTTAGTCTAGATGGTTTTATTTGATGTTTTAATGTGTTGTAAACCGCTTTGAGATTTTTAAAAAATATATAAAGCAGTACAGAAATGACAAATAATAACAACACCACTACTTTCTTATAATACTTCCTCTGGAATTTTTTATGGCATGAGGAAGTGGGGGTTGTGAGCCTTACACACATGCACACATTTGTGTGTAAGGGAAAGATTAAAAAAAATTCAAACAATGTGGCAGGCTCAGAGGCGTAGATCACAAGGCAGAAATGAACCCTGTTAGCCTAATGCCTTTCTGATTAATATTTAGTTGACTTGGTAAAATTCAGGCGTGGAATTTGAAAGGTCAGAGGCTAATTCACTATGTCATCTGTCACAAAAAGGAAGATGTTGAACAACTATGTGTATAGATTGATTATTGAGCTTTCCACAAAAGGAAGACTCTGTGTGGCATGTGGGGATTGAATATTATCCCCATCACCACCCATTTTTCACCTGGCCCTCATTCACTGAATTTCTCTCACTCCCCCACCCACCCACCCTAAAAAAAAACTCTTTGGAGAAATTATTGCAAGTATTTTCACTTCTTGCAGAAAAGGGGGGGGGGGGACAACCAGCTTGCAAAATTTTAAAAGATGTGAAAACCCAGCCTTGTCTCATACATTTATCTCAACAATACTACAGGTGTGTGACACACTCATATTGTCTATGACACTGACCGGATTAAAAAAAAAAAAATGAGAGAGAGAAAGGGAGAGAGAGAAGATGGAGAGAAAGAAACAGCATAAAAATACTAAAAATTTTATGGAATAACGTATAACTTTGTGCACGAGCTTGCTCATAAATTCCAAAAAAGTAGTTCTTAATGATACACTTAGAGTAAATCATTTGCCTTGAGAGACAGGCAGTCTCTGGTGACCCGTACGGCAGTCACCAGAGACTTGCAGCCTAGCTACTTTCAGCTAAATGTACTCTCATATTAATATTTTAAAATGCCATAATGCCTCTCTGAAAACCTCAGAGGACAGATACATCAATTTGCGAGGTCTTCACTCCAGGAAATAGAAACAGGGATAATCTGCCATTAAAAGAAATAGTTCATTATGCTGGCTTCTTGGGAGCACATAAACTATGTCCTGAACATACTTAAGTTGCAAATCCTCACTTTAATGGGAAGGGAACCACCGTGCCCTAGAGCATTATTGCCCCACTGTTTATTAGTACAAAAAGGTTTGTTGTGGTATGAAATTTTAAGTGCGTCGCAGTGATCAATCAGCTTCAAAGAGAAGCTCTACCCTCAGCCAGAAATCATTACAGATACATCAATTAAACATAAAGTTTCTATTTTCAGAATGACTCGCAGTACAAAGGATCAGCAATGCATCATAGTTAAAGGCAACAATTTTACCGGTGTGGGGCTCCTGTTGTTATGGTTTCCCTCCCTCCCCTTCTTTTCTCCCTCCCCTCCAAGTATGGTATACAATTATTTCCCTTTTTATTTCAGTAGCATACTGAACACTCCTGCTTTACTCTCATGTGCATGCAGGGGAAAATATATTCACATGAAGATGAAAATATATAGGCTTAACACTTCCTTAGAAGCAGGAAAAAATAAAAAAGATTCATCCATACCCTATAAAGGTACCCTCAAAGAAAACCTCTCCTTCATGGTCAGGATCCACATTACAGAAGGTAAACATGCAGGTCAGGGCAGATTATGAGTTTACAAAAGCTAATCTAGACATTGCCTTTTTAATACCAGCAGAGGCAGTAGTTAATTTGATGGGAGTTTCCCTGTACTGAAGCCGCTCAAAAGGAAGACTGCTGGAGGATGGTGGGCTTACTGTCAGCATCGCCCTTGAGCCAGTGTACCAACTGGACTCATGCACTACAGCCCCGACTGGGCTAGGCGAGCTGGGTAGCACTGCCAGAGACACCTTTCTCACAGGAACAGGTCACAGTGCTGTGGACTCACAGCTTGGAGCTGAGAGCACCGGATTCACTGTCTCAATTATACAGTCGTTGCGCAGCAGCGTTTTGCAGAGTCTTGAAGAGTATAAACCACTCGGAGAGCAGCTCTGTAAAATATCTTCCTTTATTCTATAACTACAGCTATAATACAAGACTATATACAGAGCTAAATATTCTGAGCATAAATCAATGCTATACTCTGAGTGCCTGCAGCTGCTCTTAGCAGCAATCTTATCTATAAACACGATCTCTTGCACTCTCTCTCCAACACACTGACTGACTCTCTCTCTCACAGAGAGACTGACTCACTCACTTGACTAATTAAGTGGAGAGCAGTACATTGCTCCTCCTCTCTGTAGAGTCAGCAGAGACCTCAGGAGATTCTCAGGAGATTCTTGGGTATGGGAGGGGTGAAATCTCCTCACTTACATCATCTAAAGTGAGAGTTTACATTTTGGGCGGTCACCACTTTGTGGGTCACCATGAAGACATCATTTATGGCTCCCCATTGGACCAATGTATAGGAATTGGCAGGGCCATGTGGAAGGAAAGGTTTTGGCTACCAGGTGGGTTGTGAGCTCACGGTAGTGGGCATAGGGCCTCTCTGGGTGAGGTGAGGGTGTTGTGTCTACACTATGCCAAGTGGGAGATGGGGTGGATCCCGTGGCTGTTTGAAGATTGAGTTTTAGATGCAAACAGTTAGAAACAAGTTAGTCATCTGGAACAGGGTGGTCTTCTGTAATGCTGCTTTGTATTTGTTGCTCTTGGCATGATTCTCTCTCCTGTTTAGTTGAAATCTTACAAATTAGGTTGGATTACTTGTTGTCAAGGAATAGCAGGGTTCTGATGAATGTGTGATGGAGGCAGAGACCCAGGAGCGACCCAGGAGAAGGGACCACCTATTTATTGGGTTTGGTGCCACCCGTGAGGCAGGAACCAGGGCAGGGGAAAGGGGAAGGGTCTGAGCAGTCAGAGATGGAGGTGGGGACACAGGGCAGGTCAGAAGTTGAGGAAGAGGAGGTTCAGATGAGGTGTGGGGTGGTTGAATCCCCGCCATCTCCTACCCCACTGTCTCCTAGAACCAGGAGCGACTTGAAGAAGAAAGTACAGTGATGACTTCCATGCAGGAGAAGTCTCAAGTTGCATGTGTACACTCTGCCAGATAAGCCAGGGGTGGGGGGTGGGGGGTGGGACATGATCCCACTGTTGCTTCAACTGCTCTGCCAGGCACAATCTTGTAAAATAGCTACAGTGGTATGTCTGGTTAAGAACTTAATTTGTTCTGGAAGTCCGTTCTTAACCTGAAGCTGTTCTTAACCTGAGGTACCAATTTAGCTAATGGGGCCTCCTGCTGCTGCTGCACCGCCGCCGCACAATTTCTGTTCTTATCCTGAGGTAAAGTTCTTAAGATTTTGTTATTAGGAATTTATGCACCAAATGAAGGGAAATCGGAATTTTATAAGAAGTTGCATGAGACTATGCTGGAGTATCTGGACTATGAAAACATCATTATGATGGGAGATATGAATGGGGTCGTATCAACTAACATGGATAAGTCACAAAGCCAAAATGTCATGAAAGATGGCAGGCTACCAAAGACCTTTTTTGAAATGACAGACAATATGGACTGGATTGACATCTGGAGAACGAAGAACCCCTTGGGAAAAGAAGGTACATTTTTCTCTGAAGCCCAGCTGACTTGGACAAGAATCGACCAAATATGGATAACTAGAGGTCTGGCACCCAAGGTCAGGAAAGTGGAAATCTGCCCAAAGACCTGCTCCGACCATAATGCACTGAAAATGGACATGACATTATTACCAACCGGTTCCTTTAGATGGAAGATGAGTGACAATTTGTTTAGAGATCAGGAGATCATTAAGAAGGCCCAAAAAGTTTTGAAGGACTACTTTGAGATAAACATGAACACTATGGTGGAAAAAAGAATTATTTGGGATGCAAGCAAAGCCGTGATGAGGGGGTTCTTGATACAACAGAATGTTGTAAAGAAAAGAATACAAAATGAGAGGAAAGATAAGATCTTGGAGAAAATTAAAGAGTTAGAGAAGAAGTTAAGATCAAATCCGAAGTCACAGCCGATTCTGAGAGAAATTAAACTCCATCAGGCACAATATTCTAAACTGATAAACCAGGAAATAGAGTGGAAGATTAAACTAATGAAACAAAAAACTTTTGAATCGGCAAACAAATGTGGGAAACTGCTGGCTTGGCAGTTGAAGAAGAGACAAAAGTTAAATATAGTCACAAACCTGGAAATTGAAGGAAGAAACATCCAGAACCCCGTGGAGATTAGAAAGTGTTTTCAGAAATATTTCAAAAAATTATACACTCAAGGGCCGCAGGATGAGGTTGAGATTAAACAATTTTTGGAAAAAAATGGACTTAAAAAACTGTCACAAGAAAATAGATCACCCCTGAACAGCAAAATAACACGACAAGAGATCGAACAAGCCATTCAGAAGATGAAATTGGGCAAATCTCCAGGGCCAGATGGCCTGACCTCCAAGTATTATAAGACATTAAGAGACTATTTGATACAACCATTGATGGAGGTCAGTAATGAAATTATGGAGGGAAAGAAGGCGCCGGAATCGTGGAAGGAAGCTTTTATCACATTGATACCAAAATCAGAAACTGAAAAGACACAACTCAAGAACTATCGTCCCATCTCCCTTTTAAATGTGGATTACAAAATATTTGCTGACGTTTTGGCAAGCAGACTTAAAAGAGTTTTAAATGAAGTAATTCATAAAGATCAGGCAGGCTTTCTCCCAGGTAGACACATGTTTGCTAACACAAGGAACATTATTGACATTTTAGAACTTTTGCAAACAGACATAAATACAAAAGCAGTGTTAATTTTTATAGACGCGGAGAAGGCCTTTGATAATATCTCGTGGAAATTTATGAAGGGAAATCTAAAAGAAATGGGAGTGGGACGGGGTTTTGAGAATGGAATTGATGCAATATATTCAGAACAAAAGGCAAAACTGATAGTTAACAATGTGGTTACAGAAGAGTTTAAAATTGAAAAAGGAACACGACAAGGCTGCCCGATTTCCCCTCTGTTATTTATTTCGGTTCTGGAGGTGCTCTTGAATTTGATTAGAGGGGACCGGTTGGTGCAAGGGATTCAGGTCGGAGCGAAACAATATAAACTTAAAGCTTTTGCAGATGACCTAGTTTTGACTGTGCAGGAGGCAGAACCTAGTACGAAAAGAGTATTGCAATTGATTCAAGACTTTGGTCGGGTGGCGGGATTTAAACTAAATAAACAGAAAACTAAGGTGCTGGGAAAAAATTTGACAGACATAGAGTCAGAACGGTTTCAGAGAGAAACAGAATTAACTATGGTAAGAAAAGTAAAGTACCTAGGGCTAAACATAACAGCAAAAAAACTGAGTCTATTTAAGGATAATTATGAAAAATGTTGGTCTGAAATTAAGAGAGACTTGGACAGTTGGACAAAATTGAAGCTTTCTTTGTTAGGCCGAATTGCTGCTATTAAGATTAATGTATTGCCAAAGATGTTGTTTTTGTTTCAAACATTGCAAATTGTGGACAAGACGGAGTGCTTCCGGAAGTGGCAGAGAGATATTTCTAAATTTGTCTGGCAGGGCAAAAAGCCCAGAATTAAGTTTAAGATATTAACTGATGCGAAAGAAAGAGGGGGCTTTTCCCTGCCAGACTTAAAGTTGTACTATGAAGCAGCAGCTTTCTGCTGGCTAAAAGACTGGCTACTTCTCGAAGACACTGATGTATTGGATCTGGAAGGTTTTAACAATGCTTTTGGTTGGCATGCATACCTATGGTATGACAAAGTTAAGATCAATAAGGCCTTTAAAAACCATATTGTCAGGAAAGCAGTATTCAACGTCTGGACAAAATACAAAGACTTATTGGAAAACAAAACTCCAAGGTGGCTTTCCCCTCTGGAAGCTAAGGCCCGAAAAAGACCCAGTATGGAGGCCAAATGGCCAAAATATTGGGAAATATTAGAAAAAGATGGAGACAATTGGAAATTGCAGAGTTTGGAGAAAATGAAGGATAAAGTGCGAGACTGGTTACATTACGCTCAGATTAAAGAAGTCTTTAAAAATGATAAAAAGTTAGGGTTCCAGGTGGAGAAATCGAAGTTGGAAACAGAATTGTTAGAACCAAAGACTAAGGTATTATCAAGAATGTATAACTTGCTGTTAAAATAGAACACACAAGACGAAATGGTTAAATCGGCTATGATAAAGTGGGCACAGGACATTGGGCATAACATTATGTTTGAGGACTGGGAAAGGTTGTGGACCAATGGGCTGAACTTCACTGCATATAATGCTTTGAAGGAAAATGTAATGAAAATGATATACAGATGGTACATGACCCCAGTTAAACTTGCCAAAATATACCATTTGTCTCATAATAAATGTTGGAAATGTAAAGAAAATGAAGGAACATTCTTTCACCTCTGGTAGACTTGCCCTAAAGTGAAGGTCTTCTGGGAAATGATATATAATGAGTTGAAAAAGGTATTTAAGTATACCTTCACTAAGAAACCAGAAGCCTTCCTCCTGGGTATTGTCGGCCAGAAGGTGTTAAAGAAGGACCGAACATTTTTTATGTATGCAACAACGGCAGCAAGGATACTCATCGCTAAGAACTGGAAAACTCAAGATCTACCCACACTGGAAGAGTGGCAGATGCAGCTGATGGACTATATGCAATTGGCGGAGATGACTGGCAGAATCCGAGACCTGGGAGAAGAAAGGATTGAAGAAGATTGGAAGAAATTTAAGATTTATTTACAAAAATATTGTAATTTGGTTGAATGTTAAGAAGGATGCTTGATCATAAAATAATTGGCCACCACTAAATTAGACTGGAATTTGATGATAAGTGAGATTAAGGAAAACATAAACCTTTTGGAGAATTGTTAGATTATATTTAAATGAGTGGAAATAAGATTGTAAACAAGATGATAATTTGCCTGAAAAAAAAATTCAACGATGAAAGTGGGAGCAGGAGACGTGAGGAAGTCCAAAGAAGTTATGAGATTTTGTTATGATATAACTAATGTTGTTTATTATTTGTGCATTTCTTTTATAAAAAAAAACCTTAATAAATATTTATAAAAAATAAAAAATAAAGTTCTTAACCTGAGGTACTACTTCCGGGTTAGCGGAGTCAGTAACCTGAAGTGTCTGTAACCTGAGGTACCACTGTACATAGATGTTAGAAGCATGTGTGCATGTGTATCCAGTGAATCTTAGGGAAAGTTAGCATATATGTGAATTACATAATTTTGTGTGGAATCCTTAGGATAGTCCAATGAGGGTCTGTAAAGTCCTGATGACTTAACAAAATTGGGGTTTATAGAAAAAGAGTTCTGATACTCTCAGCAGAGTCATGATAAAAAAAATGCATCTGTAAAATATATGGCCTTCCTAACAATAGGGAGGTCAATATTTTACGCCACACAGAGAGACATGCCAATGCATTACAAATCTGAGAATGAAACATTTGCTTTTATGCAACAAAATTTAAAGGATGCAGAACAACCTGTGCCAAGATATATTTTATGTTTGAAACTGTGAGGCTTTTAAAAATAATCAGCCCTGTATTTTAGTTTGTTGTAAATTTTTCGTTGCGATAAGCAATTGCTTGTGTCTTGAGCAAGCAACTTTCTGGAAGTGAGTCGGGGGCAACTTATAACTGCCAGGAACGAGACCACAATGCCTTCCACATGCGCTGGATTAGGAAGATTTGGGGCATCACTTGGCAAGACATAGTCCCAGAAAAACATGGGCTCTCCCAAGCCCACATTCCCAACATGCTCACACTCCTGTTTCAGTGACGTCTATGCTGGCTTGTTCATGTCTGCAAAATGGAAGATGACAGGATCTCCAAGGACACATTCTATAGGGAGTTGGCTTCAGGTACCAGCCTCCTTGGCAAACCAACTCTGCATTACAAAGATGTCTGCAAATAAGACATGAAGGCTGGCAACATTAACCCTGCCATGTGGGAATCTCTTGCAGACGACTGCAGCACCTGGAGACAGTCAGGTTGTGTATCCACAGCAGTGACCAGAGGAGAAATAACTGCTGGGAGGAGCGCAGAGAGAAGAAACGCCATGGTGCTTTTGTAGCAGCACAACTGGATGTCTTCATCTGTCCCAACTGCAAGAAAACATGTCTCTCCCGTATCGGTCTCTACAGCCACAACAGGCGCTTTAAACTTCCAACAGTTTGACTTCACTGCTAAAGGCACACTCCTCCATTGTCTCCCTGACAGATGGATGCCAACAGCAATAGATTCATAAATTCTACAATTTAACTACAATCTAACTAACTACAATCCCCTCAGAATGACTATTCATATAACAAAGCACAAAGAAATAATTGCTTAAAAGAAGGAAAAGAGCACCAAACACCAGAAAGATAAGACCTGAAGAACACCAGGAAAAAACCCTATTAATCAAAGTTCATTAAAATCAGTAACAACTAACAGCCCTCCTAGAAGAGGAAGACCTCCCCCCCCCCCCCCCGATCAAGTAAAGCAATAGAAAGATTTAACTGACCAGTCATTTCAATTCTGCCCCCCCCAACAAAAGTCCTGCCTTTCTTCTTCTTTTTAATGCAAACTGATGTAGAAATGTGGAGGACTGAACTTAAGTTTGGAAAACTGGGAAATGGATAAAAAACAAAGTTAACAGCTTCACTAAATATTTTTGGGGAAGCTGATTCGGGGGAGTTGGTTGTTTAGATTAATTAAAGTTACAACCTCTTCTTATTGTTGTCTTTGTCCATGGAGTTTAAAGCCATGTGTTAAAGCTATGGTTTCCCAGTAGTGATGTATGGAAGTGAGAGCTGGACCATAAAGAAGGCTGATCGCCGAAGAATTTATGCTTTTGAATTATGGTGCTGGAGGAGACTCTTGAGAGTCCCATGGACTGCAAGAAGATCAAACCTATCCATTGTTAAGGAAATCAGCCCTGAGTGCTCACTGGAAGGACAGATCATGAAGCTGAGGCTCCAATACTTTGGCCACCTCATGAGAAGAGAAGACTCCCTGGAAAAGACCCTGATGTTGGGAAAGATGGAGGGCACAAGGAGAAAGAGACGACAACGACGAGATGGTTGTTGTCGAAGCTACCAGCATGAGTTTGACCAAACTGCGGGAGGCAGTGGAAGACAGGAGTGCCTGGCGTGCTCTGGTCCATGGGGTCACGAAGAGTCAGACACGACTAAAAAACAAACAACTCCTTATTGTGCCTTCTCTCATCTTCCAGCTGTATTATGATGACAACTCCCATCTCCCATAACCATTGGTCATGCAGGTTGGGACTGCTGGGAGTTGTAGTTTTAAACATCTCAGGAGAGGCATCAGGTTGGGGAAATCTGCCTTATTACATGTTCAGCAGAATAACAATACCATTTTGCACCTATTCGCTAATCTACAAATCAATATTACAGGAACTACAGAAGCTCAAACAAAGAGGGAATTTGAGATGCACAGACGCCTTGTCTTCCCTCCTCTTATCAATATTAAATTGCAATATGCACTTCTTTTTCAGTTTTTAAATTTTCAGAAGATCACAATCGGAAGCCTTCCTCTTTAGGCTTTCAAGCCTGTCACCTCACATCTTGCTCACTTCTCCAAAGCAGCTGAAACCCTAAGAAGCAGAAAGCCATGCACACAGGCTGGTCACGGGGCTTTGGCCATCTCTGGGAGCAGCTCAGGTTGATTTGTCGATTGCATGGTAGTTATTTAGGAGCTGAATTAAGGCGATGATTCATGGATGGTTTCACACCAGTGGTTGCACATAATTCATCGACCTTTTCATTGATGTCTTCACACCTCTACATAGGTGAGGATGTGTCTGTGTACCGATCGCTCAAATTGCTACACCCTGAAACACAGATGTGTTGCTCACAGTCTACAAACTCACAGACAGTTTCTAAATTCTAAAGGCAAAATGCTACAGATTCTTATTTTGTTTTTGTTTTGCTACAACTTAAGGTGATATAATGACATTTAATACTACACAGAAGAATTCTGGAACGGTGGACTAGAGTTATGATGACACTATGCTTACACAGATTCCCCAAAACACAGGCACAAGACTTGTTTTGCACATGTGGCAATCTCTATGCTCTAGTGCAGAGCAGTTTGGAGACCCCTATTCTCCCCCCAGAGCTATGATTCCCAAGGTGGTTTAACAAGCAATCTCTCTTCCCAGGGAACTCTGAGAAGTTTAGCTCTGTGAGGGGAAAACAAGTCTCCTGGCAACTCTTGGCACTTAATAATAATAATAATAATAATAATAATAATAATAATAATAATACTTATTATTCTTATTTATACCCCACCCACTCTGGGCGGCTTCTAACCGAATATTAAAAACAATGCAGCATCAAACATTACAAATGTCCCTAAACAGGGCTGCCTTCAGCTGTCTTTTAAAAGTAAAATAGCTGCTTATTGCCTTGACATCTGGTGGGGAGGTGTTCCATAGGGCAGGTGCCACTACCAAGAAGGCCCTCTGCCTGGTTCCCTGTAACCTCTGCTTCTCGCAGTGAGGGAACTGCCAGAAGGCCCTCGGCGCTGGACCTCAATGTCCAGGCTAGACGATGGGGGTGGAGACGTTTCTTCAGGTATACAGGACCGAGGCCGTTTAGTCTTAACAAACCAAAGTTCCCAGGATTCTTTACTAGAAGCCAGGACTGTTTAATGTGCTATGACGCTGCTTTGAATGTATAGTGCAGGTGTGGCTTTCTTCTCAAGTCAGTACCTACTTTCCAAATTAATTTAGAAATCATTGAACGCCAGCAGTTGCTCTGCAAGGGTTCTGTGAAGACCCAAAAGATTACCTGAAACAGTACTTAGCATCTCTAAAGTGCTCTAGACTCTGCCCCCAACTTGTTTCAAAGATCATTTGAGCTTTTTGAGTGTTCTCCTGAAGTGGCTGAAAACTTAAAAATCTTGACACTTTTACAGTTTTGAAAAGGAAGGCTCCAGAAAAACCCAAATAGTGTTTGAAGTGAGCAGCGAGTGGAGCAGGTAGGTAGATAGGCAGGCATTTTTCTCTGCAGAGAAAATGACAAACCCCATGATACATGTCAGAGACAACATGTGTAAAATTGCATTGTTTATCATCTTCCTAAACTATCAGACCCTCCAAGTGCCCTATTTCCCACGGACATCCCTGATTCAGAGAAGACGTCCCAGTTTCTGATTTGATCTCAGAATGCCCCACTTTTCCTTAGGATGTCCCTGGTGTTATTGAAGAAAAGTTGGAGGGTATGGTAGGATGTCCCTATTTTCTTCTTCTTCTTTTTTAAAAAAAATATCATTTTGATTTATATACATTACAATAATTATTTTGCCAAGTTTTAACATTTTCAGTTTCGACTCCCTACCCCCTCTTTCTGAAGTTCCTTACATTTATTTTTGTCCTTTCTTCGATACTCCAAATTCTCTTAATATATTCTTTTATTCATCTATTCTTATAAATATCTCACATACGTTTTTAAAACTGCAAGTTTTTACAATAATCTTGATCTGTTTTCAGTTTGTTTGTTAATACAGTGGTAGCTCGGGTCACAAACACCTTGGGTTACAAACACTTCGGGTTACAAACTCCACTAACTCAGAAGTAGTACCTCAGGTTAAGAACTTTGTCCCAGGATGAGAACAGAAATCGTGCAGCAGCGGGAGGCCCCATTAGCTAAAGTGGTACCTCAGGTTAAGAACAGTTTCAGGTTAAGAACGGACCTCCAGAATGAATTAAGTTCATAACCCGAGGTACCACTGTACTCAAACCACTTCCATTCTTTTCTAAAAAGTTTGTTGTCTTGATTTCTTATCCTTCCGGTAAATTTCACTACTTCTGCATACTCCATTAGTTT
Organism: Podarcis erhardii; assembly: GCF_964252035.2. Taxonomy (NCBI): domain Eukaryota; kingdom Metazoa; phylum Chordata; class Lepidosauria; order Squamata; family Lacertidae; genus Podarcis; species Podarcis erhardii. The sequence goes on along the minus strand of NC_138501.1, from coordinate 37,960,700 downwards.
CTGTATCCAATCTTCTTTCATCGGAACCAATTCATTCTTTCACTTTGGGGCAACTAATATTCTTGCAGCTGTAGTAGCATACATAAATAAATTTCTATACTGTTTGTGTAGTTCTAACCCTATAACTCCCAAGAGAAAATCTTCTGGGTTGTTTTTTGGTGTGTGTTTTTTATGAATGTTATCTTAAGTATCTTTTTCAATTCATTATATATCATTTCCCAGTAAGCTTTAACCTTATTAAAAAGACCACTACATGTGAAAAAGGTGCCTTCTTTCTCTTTACATTTCCAACACTTATTTGTCTTCGATTTATACATTTTTGCCAATCTGCTAGGTGTTAGGTATCATCCTATATAACATTTTCATATAATTTTCTCTTAAACCATAACATGCTGTAAATTTTATACCCGTATTCTATCATCGTTCCCATGCTTCCATTTCTATATTATGACCAACATCTATTGCCCAGTGTATCACTGAAGATTTCACTTGTTCATCCTTTGTCTCCCATTCCAATAACATTTTGTACATTTTAGAAATCACTTTAACATTACAATTTAACAGGTCTCTCTAAAATTGTGATAGTTGTTCCCCAAACCCCCAATTCATATCCTTTTCAAATATTTCATTCAAATGATGATATTGTAACCATGTTGTTAACATTCCTGGTAAATCCTTAAAAAGGTAAAGGTAAAGGACCCCTGACAGTTAAGTCCAGTCGCGGACGACTCTGGGGTTGCAGCGTTCATCTCGCTTTACTGGCTGAGGGAGCCGGCATTTGTCCGCAGACAGTTTTTTTGGGTCATATGGCCAGCATGACTAAGCTGCTTCTGGAGAAACCAGAGCAATGCACGGAAATGCCGTTTACCTTCCCGCTGGAGCAGTACCTATTTATCTACTTGCACTTTGACGTGCTTTCGAACTGCTAGGTTGGCAGGAGCTGAGACTGAACAACGGGAGCTCACCCCATCGTGGGGATTTGAACTGTCGGCTTCCGACCCACCCTCCTCTCTTAATAAATTTCTATAAATCGCCCAACTTTCCGTCATATTTTTCTTTTTTTACCGCTATAGCTTTCAAAGGTGAAAGCCAAAGTGGTGTTTTAGTTTGCAATATTTTTTTATATTTGTCCCATATTCTATACAAAATTTTCCTAATTATATGGTTTGTAAAACCTTTAGGTGCTTTCACCTTTTCATACCACAGATAAGCGTGACTTTCCAAATCTAAAATATTGTGACCTTCCAATTCTAAAATATGAGGATTCTTCAATAGCAACCATTCCTTCAACCATCACAGACAAGATGCTTCATAATATATTCTTTATCTTTTGTGTTTTTTAGTATTTTATATATTATTCTCAGTTTTTCCCCTTGCCAGATATATTTAGAAATATCTTTTTGCCATTTGTTGAAGGAATCTGTTTTGCCGATCACCGATATTGATTGAAACAAAAACAACATTCTTGGTAATATATTCATCTTTATGGTCGACACTCTACCAAGCAACAAAAGTTTCACTCTACCCCATATTTGCAAATTTCTTTTAATATCCTCCAAGGTTTTCAAATAGTTATCTTTATATAGATTTATATGCTTCACTGTTAACACCTAAATACTTAACCTTCATTTTGATCTTTAGAATCATAGAATCATAGAATCATAGAGTTGGAAGAGACCACAAAGGCCATCAAGTCCAACCCCCTGCCAAGCAGGAAACACCATCAGAGCACTCCTGCCATATGGTTGTCAAGCCTCTCCTTAAAGACCTCCAAAGAAGGAGACTCCACCACACTCCTTGGCAGCAAATTTAGACCTGATATATTTTGCAATTTATTTATACTCTCATCTTTCATGGTATTTTTTACCAGGAGCTTAGCTTGGTTTTATCTTTGTTAATTTTAAGACCTGCTATTTCTCTCATATATATATATATATATAAACTGCTTTCGGAATTGACTCTAATGGTTCTTCTACAGATTTCACCACATCATCTGCAAATAGGATGTCCCTATTTTCATTGGAGAAATGTTGGAGGGTTTGGAGTTATCAAACCCCCGAACCATCTGAAGGCAATCCTGTATAGGGTAGGTTTTTAAAATGTTTAATGTTTAATGGAAGCCGCCCAGGGTGGCTGGGGCAACCCAATAAGGTGTGTGGGGTATAAATAGTAAAATTATCATTTTGGAATGGGGCATCCCTATTTTCATTGGAGAAATGTTGAAGGATATGAACTATCCCAAGGAACTAAGGATGGAATTTACCTAACCAGCCCTGTCTGCAGAAGCCCTATGTATGGAGTTCCACTTGCACAATGGGACTTGCAGGGGAATGTTAGGAGAACTCCCAGAACAGCACAGGGATGAAAGAGAGGGTGGTCATTTCACATTGCAAGCTGCAATGCTTGCACAGATGGAATGAATGGAAGAGCACAATGTTGAATTCCACCCAAATGATAGCAAATGAGTTGTTTTTTTAACATCATTCATTCACATGTGAGCTCTCTGTCACACAAATAAGAGAAGAAGATAAATAGATAGAAGTTAATTAAATCTTTTTCTACATTTATACAGACAAGTATCTATTGCAAATGCTTCCTCTTTCTTTTTGGAGTGTAAAAGTGCTACAGATGAATAATAAAGGAACAAGGTGAGCAGGTACAGACTTGTCTAAAGTTGCAAAGGTCAGGTGTGTGAATGATCCAGAAACTCAACTCAGGTCTCTTGAGATCAAGTTTCTATTGGCTGTAGCTTCCTTCCTCCTGCACAAACAAGATGTATGAGTAAACATCACTGTCACCCTGCAGGCATCTATCTTTCTTCCTTCCAGCACCACCCCTCCACAAAAATCATGGATGGGGGAAGGAAAAAACTGATGAGAAATGTAATGGCTCTTGTAGCATATTTTGAAGGTCAATAGACTGAAGCTGTAACCACAGAAGAAACAAAGACTTAAACCAAAGTGGGGGAAATGCCATTTCAATTTTCATGTTGGCTCTTCCTTGGTAATGATAATGAGGGTCAAAGCAGAATTCTATGAAGTATTTTAAAAAGTCTCTGTGAGGAGCTCCTTGTGAGGCCTTGAAATCATCCCTCCACCACCATGTGGAAATAGGTCTAAAAGTTAAGCACTTTTTGAAAACAAAATGAACACAATAAGCTTATTAGTGAACACACTATAGCCATGTTTGCAGACCCAGAGTCACATATGATGCATATAAACACATTATAATTCCAAGTCAATATCCTGCTGGTATATGTACTCCAGAAGGTTGTACATCAGATGATGCAGACCTTGGGTTGAAGAAGACTCCCTATCCCACTATGCTCCCTTCCTCCAAAGAGTTCAGGGCATTTTACATGAAGGTAATGTAATGCCCTTTTGTAGCACTCCCATATGCATTAGTCAATCTGCCACTGTGTTCTGCTGCTCTGAATCAGGGGTGAAGATTGTTCTGCTCATCTCTTAACGACGCTATGAGTATACCCATAGCTGAAACCTTTGTGAAGGAGGTTCCTAAGGGGGATATGGAATCCATGCAGAACTGCCATTGGATGTGTTAAAAAGTGCTTTGCTTTGTTTGGATTACATGCTAATTTTAAAAATGCCCCCTTCCCAGATTTAAGTATAAGGGGTGAGTGCTTGTCAATTATCCAAGTGTGCTTTGAACTCATTGGCAAGAATACTTGAAGGCAGGAGCCAATTCATTTCTTAGCAATCAGTTGGTCCTGCCTACTTGCTTTTCTTAGCAGTCCACAAGTAAAACTGAAACTGAATTTTGAAAAGACAATGGTCTTATGTGCTGCACGTTCTCAGTTCCCAGAGGTGGATAGTTGGCCTTTTCTGGATGGGGTTGTACCTCCCAGAAGGAGCAGGTTCATAGCTTGGGGTACTCCTGGATCCAACATTGTCATCTGAGTCCCAGGAAGCCTTGATAGCTAGAAGTGCCTATTTCCAGCTCCAGTCCTTCTTGGGCAAAGATCACATGTCCACAGTATTCCATGCTATGGTAACTTTCAGAATAGATTATTGCAATGCACTCTACATGGGACTGCCCTGGAAGACAACTCAGAAACATCAACTGGTTCAAAATGCAGCAGCAGACTGGAATTGCAATAAGGCACTGTTCTGACGGCATGAGTAGTCACAACGACCATTAGATTCTTATCTGCTGCAGCCTTCATCCGCCTTCACAGTTGTCGTAACATACTGCTTGTTATCATCTGCCTGTTCTGCCATTGAGGACTTCTTGGAACATTCTTTGTCTCACTCCTTCCCTTTGACCTTACCGCCTTGGGTGACCCTGCTGGGAGTATGAGATTCCCGACGGCTTCGCTCACAAGGGTCATAGGAACGTTCAAGCCCATTCACCACGACAAGGTGATGATCCAGTGAGTGAGTACAAGTGATCGCCAAAGAAGAAGAACTTTCAGAATGGATTGTTGCAATGCACTCTACATGGGACTGCTGTGGAAGAAACATCATCTAGTTCAAAATGCAGAGGCAGACTGGAATTACCTTAAGAATTCATATATCCCTTGTTCTAAGGCAGCTGCATTGGCTGCCAGGTTTTTTTAAAAAAGGTTGAAATCAATTAAAACTCAGTTATGATCTGCAGAGCTCCAGAGCTGACTGTCTGACCTGACGCCATCTTAGCTTAGTCCACATTGGCTGCCACTTTGCTTCTGGGCCCCTGTTAGTGTTTAAAGCTCTAAATATCCGAGAGACCATCTCCTTCCCTCCAAACCCTCCAGATAAATGCTCAACTTGCTGCTTGGCCTTCTCTTGTTCTAAGTCTCATATACTTTATCTTTATTAGGGATGGGAGATAATTCAGTTCACATTTAAAGGCCAGCTTTCCTAATTTGCAACAAGTGAATTGAAATAGCTATCATACTTCATTTTACAATGCAGTTCTCCAAGTTATGTCTATAAAAATGCATATACCAGGGTTAAGTGTACATCGTAACACATATATCAGTTAACATACAAATGTTCATTAAGTTGAAGGGATTGGCTTTAAAAAAATGGGTATATTAGAAAAAACTGCATACCCAAAGTGTATATTGGAAGAAATGTGCACTGATAAATTTTCACGAGGTTGTGTTTTTTAAAAAATAAATAAATAAATATCACAAATAGTTGTGGTTATGTGGAGAACTGAACTCAAGATTGGAAAATTTAGAACCTTGGAGAAACCAAAATTGACTAATCATGACTAACCTAAGTCCCATTGTTTTCAGTAGGTTTGCTCTAGTTATGACTAAGTCTGGATTTTACCCAATACTACTAATTAAGGAATGCTAAGAAATCCCACTGTGCATAAGTCCATGTCCAAGCAATAGTATAGCATTTCTTCTTCTGTTTATACTTATACTCTAAGGAAGATTTATCCCTGACACTAACAGAAAGTCATATAAGACAAAGGTCTTTTTTCCAGCTTTATGCCTTTTCACTTTAAGGTCACAACCATAACATCTCCAGCTGGACTTATCAAAATTCAGCTTTGTAAGAGCGCCTTGATGATTTGCCCTTCGATACTTCCCTGCTGAGCGCCAAGTCGCTGATGTACTACCAATCAATTCCTACACAGCTACAGTTCAGGAAGCTACTTTGGTGGAGGGAGGGGGAGGTTTCTGTGAAAGGCGTGCCATCAAAGAGAAAGACAAGGGAAAAACAGGGTAGGAAATGCAGAAGATATTCTGGAGGTTCTGAACAAAAACTAGAATAAAGAATGGCCAAGCAAAAAGACCAAGGGGAAACGAAGGTGATAAACATGGCTTGGATTCTAGAACAGAAGCTGAAATGAGTAAGGGTGATTTGAAGAAAGTTAGGAACATCAAAGTCCCAACATCAATGTGACTTAAGCACACAGTAAAGCACTTAAATCCCAGTCTTCTAAATGGCACTTAAACCTAAAATGAGAAGTCTGCATTTGTAATGTGGCTCCACCATACAAAACGCTTTCCATTTGCATAGAGCGGAGATGCATTGTTTATGCATTATTCCTGAACAAGTTGCCCCAGCTAATGGAGAAGATATTAGGCTATGCTTGCCAGTACTGTCCCTATTGCCTTCATGTACACCTGCTTCAACTCCAGCCTTCCAGAATTGAGTGGGAAAGTCTGAAAAGGGATTCTAATTACATCTATACTATGAGCCAACCCACAATGGTGAAAGTGAACCCTGTGTTATCAGGGCAGGGCTGTGGCTTAGGAGCATGTCCAGATCCATTTGCAGTAGGATCCAGCTTCATTAGCATTTTGGAGCAAATCTCCTAATATACACATTTATGTATACAACTTTAGCTAATATGCACATTTTTGCAAAGCAATTTCCCCTAATACATTTTTGTCTTTTCTTTCCACTGATGTACGCATGCTATGCATACTTTTATCCCAATATATGCATTTCTGTACTGTATTTGGCAGGAGTACTGCACCATAAAATTCAGGGCAATTTTGAAGGCTGACTATGTTTCAGTTCACAAATAGTTTTGGAAACTGCAAATCTGATAGGTTTGCCTCTAAATGCAAACTAAATCCTCCACCTAACTTATGCTCCACCTAACTTAAGTCCCACCGATGGATGATGAAATCTGGATCCAGCCTATTCTGGCTGTTGGCATTTACATCCTGCCCATCATCAAGGTTCTCAAAGCAGCATTTATGCAGTCAGCCAAATCACATCTTTCTTTTCTATGCATGGCTATATCTCCACAACCCCTTGCCATCATCCACAAACCCTGTGGCAGGACAATGTCCTTTGTTTCTCCATAGAAGTTGAGGAGAAGGATGCAATAGGAAGAAGCATAAATATATTTTTGTGCCCAGGCAAGTTTGCTTCCTCCAAGCTCTGAGGTCCACGAGGGAGGAAGAAGTCTAGCTTGCTCTTCCCTATTGTGTAGTGAAGCAAAAGGAACGTGATTGTCTGTTTTTGGAAGAATAGCCTAAGGATGTCCACCATACAAATCACAGGGGGTCTAACGGAAGGGCTTAAAGTCAGGGGGGATGGTAGACAAAATGGTTCTGGTTCTTTGGATAGGAAAAGCTAGGAGATATTGCCAGAAAAGAAGGTAATTAGCGAGGGAAGTTTGGAGGTCTCAGAACAGTGGACAAGGGAGCCAAGGGGAGCCAAAGGTTGCTAGGTATTAGACCCTGGCATGGCTGAGTTCCTGGGGAGGGAGATGCCCTTGATTGTCCCTGTTATTTGGCTTGTTCCCCTGTTATGTTGTCTGTGAGTACACCCTGTTCCTACACATGTGCGACTATTTGCATAGAGTGTGCACTCGTTGATTTGTACAGCTTCACAATTGTGTACGCGCAGAGAGAGATTGTACACTCGTTGAACATTACATGTGAATAACTGTACAAGTATACAGCTCTACTGTTTGTGTACACAGGAACACAGATTGTACACACGTTGAATGGACAGTAACATATCAATACTGCTATTGTCACTGAGCATTATGACCTTGCAACCCTACGAGAGCAATAAAAACAGGTGAAAGGGGTTGGTGGATTTTTTATCCTATGTTGATTTGAGCAAACCAGCAAATTCTTGGGCTGAAAGCTGCTAATAATTCATATAAAACAGAAGGAATAACACAATGTCCTGTTGAGTTTTTCAAAGATACTTATGCTGACAAACAACCTCTTAATTTTCTTTTTTTACTACTATTATTTCATGTATTCCTTTTTATCCCTGATTCAAATATTGGTGTAAAAGTAAGTTGGTGGGTATTTCTGTGCCTTTTCCCAAGTTATGCACAGTACACTTCAGTTTTCTAATGTATAAAATATTCTTGGATATGATTCCTAGAATCACTCCAAAGTGAAAAGTGTTGGTTTCCAGGGATTACATTTCTTCCAGCTACCAATTATTCTTACATGTTTCTGAGTAGATGACTAATGGTAGAAATACTATATACAATGTATTTGTATTATTTCTCTAGAATATATTTGGGGAATGCACATATTAATACCTGTTATCACTGTAGGCCACAACCTATACTTTAAAGTCCAGTTTAAGGACCACAGAAAGATAAATAACAGTAAATGTTAATGACAGAAGTTCAGCAGTGGGGAATAATAATAATAATAATAATAATAATAATAATAATAATAATTTTATTTATACCCTGCCCTCCCCGGGCAGAACCAGGCTCAGGGCAGCTAACATCAAAATATATAACACACTAAGACATAAAATTCAGCAATCAACTGAAATGCAACTTCAAATCAGATTAAAATCAAAATAAGATCAGATGGCTACCCGCAAATTATACCTATAGGGGTTAGGAACCTTAGGTACTCACCAAGCTCAATTATTTGTATGAGCCAGTGAGAAGGGCTAGAGAAGCCACTTATATGCAGGGTCTTGTAAGAGGAGAGGGGTCAGACTGAGCCCTGACCAAAATCCTGGTGGAACAGCTCTGTCTTGCAGGCCCTGTGGAAAGATGTTGCATCAGAGTGTTCCACCAGACTGGGGCCAGGGCCAAAAAGGCCCTGGCTCTGGTCAAGGCCAGCCTAACCTCATTGAGGCCTGGAACCTCCAATATATTATTGTTAGCGTACCATAAGGTCCTTTGCGGGGCATACCAGGAGAAGTGGTTCTGTAGATACGAGGGTCCCAGGTCATATAGGAGAAGCAAGTAGGGGGGAGCTCCTTGTTTTTTGGGGAGGTACCCTTATCCCCTGTCCCTCTGCTCCTCTCTGGCACCACCCATTAGGTAGAGTCTGCAGGCAATATCCACATGTGGTCCCCTCAAGAGTTATTGCCTGGTTGGTGCCTGCTGGTGTGACCTGCTTAAAGCACCAGATGTTAGCAAATGACTATTGAGCCCCAAGTAGTCCATCACAGGTATGCACAGATCTGTCCTCTCACAGGGGGAAAGGGCCAAAAGAGAAGGGAGCAGCTATGATGGCAGCCTCCCATGGCAGCCACACCATTCTGCCTAATGGTAGGGCAGGTCCGACACTTGATCCAGATCTTTGTTCTTGCCACTGCTTGCATGGCTGGAGAGAAAGACAACAAATGAGAATGAGAAGCAGTAACAGCTATGCCAGGGATTTCTGTGGGTCACGAGGGGGCCCTTGCAGGGTTATAGGCCTTGGCAGATGGCCAATAAAGCTCATCCTTGTTTCTCGCCCTGTAAAGATTGATATATGGGCAGTTCTTGGGGGGGGGAGGGCGGAATGACATAAATTTGAAGAAAGATGACATCCAAGAGAATGAGGTGGGCCCTATCTTCTGTAGATTCCTCAATGAGCTGCAGAGAAAGAATATGTCAAATTATCAAGAAGAGAATGCTTTTATTTTGCATAAGCCTTGTCAGGAAAAAATGATTGGTGAGGTGGACTTCAGATAAGGCATTTCAATATTTAACTCAGCAAACTAGTACGTTAAGGAAAAACAATTAGGGAGATTAATTTTTGTTTTAACTTTTTTAACTTTTAACTTTGGTGTTGAAAGTGTTTCTCATCACAGCGAGTGTATAATAGTAGTTAGTGTGGTGTAGTTGCAAGAATAAAATGGGGGTAACATAGTTTTGCTGCTCTGAGCTCCTTGGAAAAGAAGTTGGGATATAAAGAAATAAAAACACCTACTCTATACACAGTGGCGTAGCGTGGGGGGTGCAGGGGGGCCGGCCGCACCGGGCGCAACATCTGGGGGTTAGGGTTAGGCGGCGCAAATCCACGGGTTAGGGGGTGCAAATCCATGGGTTAGGGGGCGCAAATTACTTGCCTTGCCCCGGGTACTGACAACCCACGCTACGCCACTGTCTATACATCTATTATATGAGGGTGTGGTTTGAAAGCAGATAAAGCTGCCACCAAGCAGGTCTGGTTGGGCCTAGATGGGTAACCCAGGAACCAGAAAGGCAGGATATACATTTAAGAAAAGAAAATACATAAAAGAAAAGAAAATGGATGGGATGAAATGTTGGTTCAATGCAAGGTCCCCAAGGAATTCTCTGTCTGGTAACATGAGTTATCAAAGAGTTACAGAGAAAATGAAGATACATTGGACTAGATCTTGCCCTGTTTCATCATCATTATCCTTAAAATGTATTATCACCTTTTCTAAGTGCCTCCTTTTCAAGGGGCTGGCATTGTCTAGATCCACAGCAAAGCAGGAGGCCCACTGCTATATTCCAAAGAGCCCTCTCTCCCCACAAGTAGAGACAAACTCTACCCTTAATACATTTTCCTATTTTAGGGTTGTTGTTTTTCCTAATTATTGTATGGTTTTCCAAAAGGTGAACGATCCTTAACAATTAGGGAAACCTTGCTGTCCTAAGCCTCTTCAAGATCTGGTGAAATAGCCTATCGCTAACACTGATGAAGCTCCTCTGGGGAGTTATAATAGCAAACATCTGTGTTGCTCCATTCCTTTCAGAAGCAGAAGCCACTTACTCTAGAAAACGAATCCACTAATTCCAGAACTCTTGACAGCTTTAATGGGATTACTCCAGTATAAATAGTTGAAACCGGTGAAATTTCTCTATTTACTGAATTGCTTCTCTGGTGTCTGGCAGCTGTCTTGTATATAATTTCGAGAGCAATCTGTGCATGAAAGGTATGTAATCAATTGAATTTAGGCAAATGTGAAATGTGAATTGCAGCACATGAAAGGCAGGTTTTCTTTTTCAACTGCCAGAGATGCACTATGCATGTTTCCATTACTTTCAACATGGCAGCTATTGCTTAAATTAAATTTTAAACCTAATATGATATATCTATCTACCTATATGAGGCTTTGTAGTAACTTTATTGATCCAGCCTTCGTAAAAGTTCTGTAACATCCGCTGGCTTTCAGATTGATTGGTGAATTAATTGATAGAGATGGTAAAAAATATATATTGCTGGGTAAGTTTTCAGCACAGCATTACTACAGGTATACATTTTAAAACAAACAAACAATTAAAAAATCACAAATAAAAGAAACAAAGAACTACAAAACAGAGCAATTAAATCAAACCAGGCTGATGATCACCTGCTTACCTTCCAACGCAACACAGGGGCAGAAATGGGATGCCATCTTCTAGGGCTGCACACCTGCATGAGTCACATGACCTACATGAGGTTGCATCCCAAAATTGTGAGAGAGCATTGTGCTCAAGATGGCCGTCTTGTTCTTGCAGGGGAAAAAGGGGTGTCCCTGTTTTTCTGGGACAATTGCAGGGTATGTGTTAGCTGAAAAACAAGTAATGAAGTAAAGTGGTACCTCAGTTTACGAACTTAATCCATTCCAGAAGTCCGTTCTTAAACCAAAACCGTTCTTAAACCAAGGTGCACTTTCCCTAATGAGGCCTCCCGCCTCCGGTACCCTTCCACCGTTTGGCTTCCATTCATAGACTGAGGTAAAGTTCTCAAACCAAGACACTATTTCCGGTTTTGCGGAGTTTGTAAACCAAATCGTTCTTAAACCGGACTGTTCTTAAATCAAGGTAGCACTGTATATGCATTCAGCAGCGGAGCAAGCTGATTGGGCACCTGGGGCGGCACGTGTGCCCTATGCCCAGGGGCGGGGCAGCTGCCCGTGGGGCGGGGTGAGCCAGGGCAGGACGCTCTGCGGGGCCTCCAAGGAGTCTGCCTGCCTCCTCCCACTCAGCCACCCTACATCTGAGGGGGAGTCAGCGGGTGGACCATTCTGAGGGCAGCATGCTAGTTGTGGCTGGGTCCAGAGACAAAAGCAGGCAGAGCAATGAAAACAAATTTTAGCTTTATATAGTTGGCTAGTTTCTACACACACAAACACACTATCTCTATCCTCCAATGAGATAAGTAAGAGGCATCGTCAGAGTTGAGGGGTGTGGTTTGGGGAGAGTTCCAGGGATCAGAAGGAGAGGTCTGGAAGCTGTGTAGAAGCTGTTAATAGGCTACTAGAGTTACCTAAAGGAAATGTGTTATTCTGGCCTTGAATAACCTGGGCTGTATCCAACTAAACAATACTCAAAGAAAATGCACTGAAATTAATGCACCTATATATCTGGTTCCAAGGAATCTACTCTGAGTGGGACTCACATTGGTTGCAACCCTCTACTCCATTGACAATGTACACAACTGCTTTAGTACCAACAAAAAAATAAATCTTCTCCCTGTAGGTGAGTGTTTGTATACCTGAAGGAGCGTTTCCACCCTCATCATTCAGCCTGGACACTGAGGGCCTTCTGGCAGTTCCCTCATTTCAAGAAGTGAGGTTACAGGGAACCAGGCAGAATGCCCTTTTCAGTAATCGGCCTATGGGAATGCCCTCCTGGAAGATGCCAATAGCAGCTGATGGTTAGACGCCATGAGGCAATTCTTCCACAGAGTTTTTGCAGATCAGGAGGTATGGGCACCCAGGGAGGCTGCAGAGCACTGGAGAAATGTTTACCCTGAAGAAAAACATACAGCACACCCATGGCCACCTCAGAATGGCAATTTAAGCTCAAAATCACACGGCCACTGAGATTCTAAAGACATTCTAAAATGCCCTGAACATGAATCAGAAAGACGGTAACCTCTTTCACAGAGGAGGGGTAAACTTTTGAGGAAATGAGGACTGGTATCTCCACAGCACTAAACTGCTCTCATCTACTGCAATTTGGGATTGGATATCACTGTACTACCTTAAAGGGAACCCTTGTGTTGGAAGGTGCTGTTCAGTATGCTGAGGACACTGTGACCTGGTGCCAAGATAGCATCTTTCTTTAAATAGCTTGCCTAGCATTTTGTGTGACAAGTAGTTCACACATCAGACAATGCACTTCAGCAACTCTTTATTATATATAATGGCCAGTTACAAGCCCCACGGAAAAGGAGGAGGAGGAAGAAGATGAAGACTCTTGTTAGTGCTCTCCCCCTGAATGGTTCAACAAGCAAGAATATGAATGAACGAAGGAATGAAGCACACCCTGAATGAACTGCTGGCTCTTGATGTTCACTGGTTGGGATTAAACAAAAACACTTTTTAGCAAAACCAATGGGGGTGGACAATAGAACTGGACAGTTCTTAGTACATAGAAGCAATAACAGTGCTTTGAGCAGACTGATATGGAACTTTAGTAGGTTCAAAGCATGAGCAGTAGTGATTGGTGCCCATTGGGACCGGGGGTCAAAAGGCAGGGAGGACAACAGCTTGATTTCAACCTTTAAGTAAAATATTCCAAATATTGGTGTTCCATTAAAATATATTTTAAAATACTAACTGATAAAAGATCTGGTGAAGTAATTGTGCAACAAAATAAACAGCTAAACCATCCAGGATTGATTGATTTTTAATGTTTAAAAACTGCCCACAAATATTACAAAGAATCTCTATAACCTTCTGCCTAAATACTTGTGGCCACTTTTTAGTCAAATGTATTTAAAACCATTAATCTAATCAATTAAATAATGCAGTCCTACTTTTAATGAACAGTTTTATCTCCTGCAGATACTTCTTCTTCTTCTTTTTACATAGCCAGCATTTTTGCTACTTCATTTTGTTGCACTGTGCAGGTTTTAGTCTTTTACTGTTATTTGTTAAATTATTATTACTAACATCTTTATGTGTGTCTAATTAAAGTACAATTTACAATTAATGGAAGGATCTGGCTGCTATTAACCTGATTTTTCTTTGGATTTATTTGTGCTGCAGGCAAACTGATGCACCATGATACGTCAAAATAACACTGATTTGATTGTACTTACTTAATTAGTCTTTTTTTAAAAATACATTTTATCAGAGGAGTGTTTGAGACCCAATACTCACATTGTACCTGTATTTTTGAGTTGCTCTGCGCTCTCTCTGCTTTGATATGCATTTTGGACTCCAAGTTATTCTGCATAAAATGAAGTTCCGCATTCCCCTATTTACTATAGATGCCTGTATCTAAAAAGGCTATAATGTTTTCCCCTTTTGACCAAAGTGTGTAAAATTTACAGGCATGAGAGCCCCTCCAGAGTGGATTAGGCCTGCTAAACTGCACACAGGTACTGTAGGTCCAGGGACTTTTGTGGCGGAATTTTTTACCATATTCCACATTGGGGCAACATGCCAATTAAAATCCAAAATGCATTATTAGTTTCATATTTTTGAAGGGGGTGGTGTTTTGTTTTCTTTCCTACCTTAAAGTAATCAAGATGTGACGAAGTGATGTGTCTTTTCACTTGTACATACAAAATAACTTTCCCTGTTTAGGGAAGTTTTTAATGTTTGATGTTTTATTGTTTTTATTATTAATAATAATATTCTGTTGGGAGCCACCCAGAGTGGCTGGGGAAACCCAACCAGATGGGTGGGATATGTATGTATGTATGTTTGTATGTATGTGTATATAAATATATATTATGTTGCTTGCTTGTGCCATCTGATATAGGCCTTTCAACATGAAGGAGCTTCTCCACCCCCATTGTTCAACCCGGACACTGAGATCCAGCGCCGAGGGCCTTCTGGTGGTTCCTCATTGCAAGAAGTGAGGTTATAGGAAACCAGACAGAGGGCCTTCTCCATAGTGGCGCCCACCCTGTGGAACACCCTCCCTTCAGACGTGAAGGAAATAAGCAGCTACCCTATCTTTAAAAGACATCTGAAGGCAGCCCTGTTTAGGGAAGTTTTTAATATTTAATGCTGTATTGTTTTTAACACTCAATTGGGAGCCGCCCAGAGTGACTGGGGAAACTCAGCCAGATGGGCAGGGTATAAATAAATTGTTGTTGTTGTTGTTGTTGTTGTTGTTGTTGTTGTTGTTACAGAATATTTCAGAATAAAGCAGAGCAACATGAAACTTTGGGAGGCCCCTGTTCCAACTGGGGTGGTGGTGGTATCGAAGTACTGAAATTGTGTTTTGACTTGGGAATGTCAGGGATGGACAGGAGCAGAGGCAGGTGGAGACAAGGGAACTGGAAAGGAGGAGGGTTGAGTGATTTGTGGAGTTCTGTGCCACCCATGAGGAAGCTGGTGGTGGTGGTGGAAGAGGGGAGTCAGGAGGACAAGACTGGTCAACCAGAGACTGGAAAAGAGGAGATAGCAGAAGCGCTAAAGGAGGACATGGAATCAGGAAAACCGGCAGTGCTCTCAGAGAGAGTTGTGTCTTTGAAAGCCAGTGGATCCCCCACCTCCATTGCCTCCACACTCAAGGAGGGGCTTGAAGCAATGGGAACACTTAAAGCAGCCATTGAGGTGGAGCCTCCGGGTGCTTGAGTGCACCGTGTCAATCAAGGGGGGTGGGGCTAAGCTGCTGTTCCAGCTGTCCAAGACAGAGCACAGGTCTGCAGTCACTGATAACCTAGACAGCTAGTTAGTGGGGAGTGTTGCACACTAGGAGCTGATGCAACCAAGTGTTTTGCCAATAAAGAACTGAAAATCCAGTTGCTTGTCCCTTGATGGTCTGGATGTGTTTGGGACACATCCGGGGACGGGGATAAAACCCCCAAATTACCTCACTTCACCTTGTTATCCTCCACACAGAGCTTCCACAAAGAGCTAACATGTATCCTAATTATTACTAGTCTTTGTGTATCGTTCCTAGTGCTACATTCTCTATTTTCCAGTGGGGTGTGGCAACAAGGCTTGACTCAGAATAATGGTTCTTTCAGCACCATGCCATCACAATAGGACTTCAATCAAACTCCCTAATCACTACAGGGCAGATTATTACATTCTTTTTGTAGACATGTTTTCTTAGGCAGGCGAAGGAAATGTCTTTGCAACTTGGCAATAGTGAGATGTGTTCCTCAGGCAGGCAAGCAGGCAACTTATTTCTGGGAGCTTTGCCAAAATGTTTCTCAGTCATACACCCAATTCTTAGCCAGCTTAAATGACATGCTTTGTAGTACCAGTCAGCTTCTGCAGAATAGGCTCACCTTTTTACTTCTTCAATGTGCTGCAAGAGACACTCAGAAGGGAAGAGGCCAATGAACACAATGACACTCCTCTCCTAACCATGAGTGCAGCGGCAACTGTCTTGGAATGCTTCCCTTCCCCCAAGTCTGTCTACATAATGCATATGCAGTCTAGCTGCCCAGCCGTCATGGCACTTTCCTACCGATGCCTTAGGAAGGAACATGTGTAAGGAAAAGGAACACAAGCAACCTCTAAACAGAGGCATTTCAAGGTTCTGATATCCCTTGACTAATAACAACTTTGTACCAAAGCAGATTGTAACTTTGTGATCTGTGTGTCTGCTCATCAGAGTGGCAATTTCAAGGCCCTTCCTGCTGTCCCTTCCTGTGATCCCCCCCCCTTTAAACCAGACTTAGACCTGACAATCCTTTAAATAGAGAATCCCCCCACTAAACCAGTAAAAAACCTGTTGTACTCAAGCAGACTCCAAGCACAATTTAGAACCCCAAACTTCCAGGTTATTATTTTTTGGGGGGTAGAGGACTGAAGCAGGTGCCATTTTGTCCCCCTCCCCCATAATGCCTTGTGTTAAGGTCTTTTCAATTTCAATAAATTCAAAATGGCCGCCAATGTTGCCACTAATCGAGTGCCACCGCTATAGTGGACAGTAGCTGAGTGCAGTGTTATATACCCTTTCAAAAGTAACTGAGTGAGGCCTGTTAAAAATAGAAAGTTATAGTTCAACAGAGGGGAATTGAGGCCAGAGTGGGGGGGCAAGTCCACCAGACCATTTCGCTTCCCACTCACACCAATGGCCCATCTTGTCCAGCATCTTATTCTCATAGTGGCTACCCAGATGCCTGTGGGAAGCCATCAAGTGGGACCTGAGTGCAAGAGTACTCTCCTATCCTGTGGCTTTCTGCAACTGGTATCAGACCCTTCAAGTGTCCCTGTTTTTCAGGGAAAGTCTTGGATTTACAGAAGCCATCCCAGTTTATGATTTCATCCCAGAATGACTCGCTTTTCCTTAGGAGATCCCTATTTACATCAGAGAGATAAGGGAGAGTATGGAGAAATTTACTGCCTTATGATTTTTTTGGGGTCCAGTCATGGTTTCTCGCCCACTCTCTCTCTCACAAGAAGTACTGTGTTTTACTCAGGGTAGACCCATTGAAATTATTGAACATGAATAGCTTAGATTTATTCATATCAGTGAAGCTACTCCATGTAGAATCACCACTGGATACATCCCAGAGTGCATGGTGTCCACCCTGAAGTATGTATGTATGTATGTATGTATGTATGTATGTATGTATGTACATACATACATACATACATACCCCGCCCATCTGGCTGAATTTGCCCAGCTACTCTGGGCAGCTACCAACAAAATATTAAAAATACAATAAAACATCAAACATTAAAAACTTCCCTACACAGGGCTGCCTTCGGATGTCTTCTAAAAGTCAGATCATTGTTTATTTCCCTGACATCTGATGGGAGAGTGTTCCACAGGGCTGGTGCCACTCCTCTGCCTGGTTCCCTATAACTTTTTTCTGACAGTGAGGGAACCGCCAGAAGGCTCTCGGTGCTGGACCTCAGTGTCTGGGCTGAACAATGGGGGTGGAGATGCTCCTTCAGGTATACTGGGCTGAGGCCGTTTAGGGCTTTAAAGGTCAGCACGTGGGTGGTGCTGTGGTCTAAACCATAGAGCCTAGGGCTGCCGATCAGAAGGTTGGCGGTTTGAATCCCTGCGACGGGGTGAGTTCCCGTTGCTCGGTCCCAGCTCCTGCCCACCTAGCAGTTTGAAAGCACGTCAAGTGCAAGTAGATAAATAGATACCACTCTGGCGGGAAGGTAAACAGCATTTCCGTTCACTGCTCTGGTTTCACCAGAAGCAGCTTAGTCATGCTGGCCACATGACCTGGAAGCTGTCTGTGGACAAACGCTGGCTACTCGGCCTGTAGAGAGAGATGAGCACCGCAGCCCCAGAGTCATCCGCGACTGGACCTAACGGGCAGGGGTACCAACACTTTGAATTGTGCTCAGAAATGTACTGTTTGCATAGTTGCACAGAGAGTGGCAGGTGCCATCTTAAAAGTGACATCCCCTCCTTTGTGTGAGAGAAGAGGGACTGCCAGATCTAGGAGGGTGTCTGGCAGCTATTGGAATTTTATAGTTATCAAAGGCACATCCTGGCAGCCTCCTCAGTCTGGTTTTCATGAGGGGGAGCTCCAGGCGTTTAGGCCTGAAGTGACCCTTGTGTGTCTCTCCCTCTTCTCCTGGGCGGGAGTGTACAGTAGTAACTCAGGTTACAGACTCTTCAGGTTACAGATGCTTCAGGTTACAGACTCCGCTAACCCAGAAATATTACCTCGGGTTAAGAACTTTGCTTCAGGATGAGGACAGAAATCGCAGTGACGGCGCAGTGGCAGCGGGAGGCCCCATTAGCTAAAGTGGTACCTCAGGTTAAGAACAGTTCTTAACGTGAGGTAACACTATATTCAGATTTAATCCAGTTTGTTTAAAATGCTGAATCAAAGACTACAGCACCATGCTCCTTTTATCTTTAAAGGGTTTATCAACATTATTTTATAAAGAAAAGAAACATCGCAAAGCACTCCTCCCATCTCCCCAGAGCAACTGGTTTAATATATACCCCAATATAACCAATGAATAGGTTAATTGCTTAAGATTTATCCAAGAATGACTTAATAGTTAATAGTTTTCTAATCAAGTGACAGTACAAGCAAAATTTAAACATGTTTTTTAAAGAGTGATTATAGAGCTGGCCCAACTTATAAATTGTAGGTGCATTTGAGTGTGTGTGTGTGTGTGTGTGTGTGTGTTACAAAAGCTCTAAGCAAGAAGCGAGCTGCCTGCTCTCCAGCATGCACTTTTTTAAAAAAAATAAATAAAAAGCAGCACTTATCAAGCTACGCATTGTTCAATCACACAAATAATCTCTCCCCCGGCTTCCTCAGTTACTACAGAGATATTTTGCTCATGCTACATTTGAATGACAATGGCACATAAGTCAAGGCTATGCTCAAAAGCTGAGCGATGAGCATTCTGTTGTTGGGTATGTCTTCCCCGAGTCGCACAAAATGTAATTTTTATCTGTACACAGAACCAAACAATATTTGCTGCAATCAGAAAGCAAGTCAGCATTTTTTATTTTAAAAAAGTAGATGCAATGCATGTTGATCAGCATGTCAGATCTTTAAAACGTAAGGACAGAATCCTTCCCCCGCCCCCAGCTCCACATTATGTTCCACACACAAACAGACACAGTGAATGAACTGCTTGGGGTTTCATCTGAATGCAGCTGTTTTGCAATTTGTTTGTCCTGCCCTCCGATTTTTCTCTCTCTTCCTTTCATTAGAAATATGTGGTTAACAGTGGCCAAGCTGATTTGCATGCGCGTGTTCCTGATTTGTTCACTGCTATGCCTCCTGTCTTCTACATCTTAATCACATCTAGGCACCCGCCCCATTACATTACCAGAAGGGAAGTGATGGACGTCCCTTGACTTCCTCCATGACCCCCTGATAATCCTGTTTCACACACAGGCTCCCTGCTGGATGGAACACAAAAGCTGCCACTGTAGTTCTTTACTTCCAGTCGATATTCTGACAGACTTGATCTAGCAAATTAGTATGCTGCGGTAGGGGCTCGACAAAAGACCCCTTTTGACACACTCTGAATCGATACAAAGGCCAAGAGAGAGCCATTTCACCACAGTCCTGTTATTTTTTTCCCCTTTTGATGACCCTGCTTCTCCTTAAAAAAAAAAAAAAAAGCTCGCGTGACCTTGTCAGATTTTTAAAACACAATGTTAGAAAAGTCAACCCTGCTCAGGCAAAAGAAGAAGAAGAAGAAGAAGAAGAAGAAGAAGAAGAAGAAGAAGAAGAAGAAGAAGAAGAAGAAGAATGGAATTCTCCACAGTCTGAAATCCAAGAAGACGAGTTTAACAGTAAAATACATAAATATGCATGTATGTATGTAATTTTTATTCATTATTATCACAATAATAATTAATACTACTTATATTATTACCTTCGCTATTGCCATCAATAATCTTACACATTATAAAAGTCCCTTCATCCTTCAAATGTCAACAGACATGCAAGCTGCTATGCTATACTGGTGGTGCAGATCGTCTTTCATTCCCAAATATGTTTTACTGAAATACCTTCTTTTTTTAAAAAAAAAAAAAACACCACAACTATTTATGATTTTCATATATGGTGCATATAAATGCAAACTATTTAAAAACATGTCGCAATTCACACATTTCTTAAATTAAACAGGAGGCCCTCATTTTTATTTGATACCCTTCATGGTCCTTTTGCTAGGTTATAGAAAGCTTCTACATCATGGTCCCCCAGAGTCAAAGTGCCAGATGTATTTGCATCCGCCCGCCCACCCAGTCTGTCCTACCCGCCTTTTTGTTTTCCTGTCTTGTTTCCTTTCCAGCAGTTTCCAAGCTGAAGAAGCAATCCACATTAGAACAAACAAACAAACACAAATCAGTTTGCAGTTCCAAACAGAAAGTTGCTGAATATCAAACACTGCGGAGTGGATGGTCCTGGGTCCTGTTGCTTATACATTTGCTGCTATCCAGATGGCCTTTATATTCACAAAGTATTTCTATTTGCTCTCAGCCAACGATGGCATATTTGTGGATAAGGCATGAAGAATACCTACCTGCCAATTTCTGCCAGGATACATAGCTTTTGTTAGTTAGCCTTTCAGAAATATTGCAGTCTAAAGCACAGTTATGAACAGGTTTGAGTGCTTCGTGGCGGACATTTTGTTTCTGGTTTTCTATCCCCTTGTGCAACAAGCAGGAGGCATGACTGGTAACTGATTTCCACCACTTGCCCCTACCACCACCACTGGAATGCCATTTGGAAAGAGCTCCAGTCCTGAACCCAAAGGAGTAATTATTTCAGAGGCCAAAATTTGTAGCAGGAAAGAGGTGGGGGCAAGAAAACCCATCTGTGTGAGGAAAATTCTGCCTGTGCCATTTTCAATCCAAGCCTATGCATATATTTTACATAGGAATATTATACAGAGTCATATCATTGGTCCATCTTGTCAATAGCCATTGGTCCATCTAGCTAATAGGCATGTGGAGTAGGAAACTATCTTATGCAGAAGTTGGCATTGTCCCCATTGACCGGCAGCAAGTCTCCAGGGATTCAGAGAGGGGACATTCCTAGTCCTACCTGGAGATACCAAAGATGGAAAGTTGCACTTTGTGCACGCAAAGCACATACTCTACCACTGAGCCACAGCCCTTCCATCATTTTTAATTGTTATCATCAATAAATGAGGACTCGGCTGAGCTACGGCCCTCACCCATCCAACAATGGCCAGCTAAATATGTTCTGCTGTTTGAGGCAATGGACCAGATGGTAACACCTAACCCCATTCAATGTACAGAAGCCAAGTATACTTTCAAACGGATCTTACTTTAACACTGAGGATAGGACAGCATCTTCTGCTGTAGATGAGGGTAGCAAGCTAGCTTAGGCATCCCAGGGTAGGCCATGTGGTAATAGCAGTTCTGTCCTGAAGCAGAGGCATAGCTGTCAACCTTCCCTTTTTTTGCGGGAAATTCCCTTATTCCAGAGCTGTTTCCCACTGCTTCCCAGTGCTATCCCGGATTGTTAGATATCCCGTAGACTGTCCCTGGGATAGGTGAGGCTGCTGATCCCTTATTTTCAAATCTGAAAGTTGACAGCTATGAATAGAGGGGAACTCAGGAGGAATAAGGGGTGTGTTACTGTAGCCATCTTCCCTCTAAAATAAATCGCCTAAGGCAGTGTTTCTCAACCTTGAGTCCCCAGATGCTGTTGGACTACAACTCCCAACATCCCTAAACTCTGGCCTTGCTAGCTAGGGGTGATGGGAGTTGCAGTTCAACAACATCTGAGGACCCAAGGTTGAGAAAGGCTGGCCTAAGGGAATGTTTCGGCCATGACACATATTCTCATTCAGGCATCATCTAACACACATATAATTGTCAATAACATAATATATTCTGTGTAAACTCATTCCAAATATCATTGTATTTATCCAAAGTCTGCGTCTATAAGTTGTCTGTTCATATGTTGCCAATGTTGCCATATTGTCAATTCATTGATTAAGGGGAATCGTATCTCTGTTCTTCCAATTTATCAGTATCAGTCTCTTGGCTACCATTAGGCTATGTAGAATCCGTTTTTGCTAAAGTTAGGACCCTCATGTAAGGGTACTGGGGGCTTTGCCCCTTTGCCCACTGGATGTGCTCCCAAGCCAGATGGGACCCATGCTAATTGTCTTGTCCCTTGAAAGAGAGTCTCCACCCCCATTGCTCAGTCTGGACACTGAAGTCCTCCTCTGAGGGTCTTCTGCTGCTTCCCTCATTGCAAGAAACAAAGTTACAGGGAGCTAGGCAGAGAGCCTTCTTGGTAGTGGGACCATCCCTGTGGAATGCCCTCCCTTCAGATGTCAAGGGAAAAAACAACTACCTGACTTTTACTTCTTTGGTGATCGCTCATAGCCAAGTAAGATTGCCTTCCATGAACAGTGAGTTCCATGAACAGTGAGTCCATAAGTGACTTTGGAGGCCAGTCCTGGATCCACATGTCCTTCTGCAGCAGGGACATAGGTTTTCGGGTGGGAGTTGATCACAAGTGACTTTTAGAAGACATCTGAAAGCAGCCCTGTTTAGGGAAGTTTTAAAGGATTGGTGTTTTTATTATGTTTTTAGATGTGTTGTAAGCCACCAAGAGTAGCTGGGAAAACCCAGCCAAATGGGTGGGGTATAAATAACATCATCATCATCATCATCATCATCATCACCACCACCACCACCATTGTGTCTATTTCAGCTCTAAGGCATTTAAACAATTCTCTTTAGCCTACTACTAACTATAGTCAATATCCCCCCCATTAATGTATATTTACATGCCACCATATGTAGATATCATAATTTTCCTTCATTATCATCCACAAGGTATAATTTTATGCATATTTTCAGGCCCCATTGACTTTATTTATGTTTCCTATGTACACGTTACACAAAAAGACATGTCGCCCATCCTTGAAGTAAGAGATAAGCACTGAGACCATGTAAATAATAATCTCTTTTGTAATTGCAAACTAAAAAACCCACTTGAAGCAACTCTACCCCAACCCCCACGCACCGCCCAGCCACTCTTTGCATTTTAAGATCTCCTGGTGAAAAGAAAACTTAAGTCAATATAGCATGAGACATTCCTAGCACTCGAAAGCACTTTGCTCTTTGCGCACAAAGGAATCATTTTTCCAAAAATATGGGTGGGTGGATTACCTCTCATATTTGCAGTACAGTATGTACATTTGACCTCTGCCATACTTTGCCATTTTTCAACATATAAACCTTGTTCTCTCAAACAGAACAACTCTATAGCCACAAGGGATATGACATATTGCGTAAGAAATCCAGACCACTTCAGACAACTCAGCTTGAGCACACTGAAAGGAAATTATATTGGCTCTTCCAATCTCGGAGGTTTTCAGTCTCT
This sequence comes from Podarcis erhardii, assembly GCF_964252035.2. NCBI lineage: Eukaryota > Metazoa > Chordata > Lepidosauria > Squamata > Lacertidae > Podarcis > Podarcis erhardii. The sequence goes on along the minus strand of NC_138501.1, from coordinate 37,937,329 downwards.
GGTGTTTTTTGTTGCTGTTGTTATTTAAAGACTACCTGTCTCAATATAAGGCTATATCCTCAACTTATTTAAGTCATCGTGACTCCATTAAGTGAATGGAATTAGGCCAATCTACACAGGCTAAAAACCTGATTTGTAATTCTCAAACACTGCATTCTTTTAAAAAATGCACTTGGTTGGGGAAGAGCTGTGCCACAAATATGCATAATGAAAAGGGGAGCTTTCAGCCTCAATCTTCTTATCGTATTAGCCATGTTTATGTGATCTTTTCTGAAGTCCCTGATCACAGTACAATATGCTGCACTGTAATTCCAGGTCAGTACATGAGCAAAGCTGCTATTGAACATGTGCATGCTTCTTGGGGGGGGGGGGTGAGCATAGTGTGGCTCTCCAAACGCCACCTATCCTCCTGTGATTTCTGTAGAGCAAATCTTCAACAGTGGGCAGCAGTTTAGCTGAAAGCCAATGTGATGTGCTCTGGATGGAGTGCTGGACTTTGAGCTATGAGAACTGGATTCAAATGAAGCTCACAGGGAAACTTTGGCGAGGTCATTATGCCCTCACCTAATTTCACGGGGAGCAATGCAACACAGCACTAATGAGTGAGGATCAACCAAATAAAGGAACAGATGCAGAGGGAGAAAAATGCACGCACCTGTTTTAGAAAATTTAAAATTTAAAGCCCAAGGATCCCAATGTTTAAAACATATCGTGACAACCTGAGGCTTGGGTGAAGCATGCAGCCCTCCACCTCCATCGGTGTGCCCTTCCCAATGGAGAGAAAGGATGAATGGAAGATAATGAGTGCTACATGGTTGAAGCCAGGTGTTATCATAGTTACTAGTTATCTTGGGTCACTAGATCATTGCTCGTTCCTGTGCGTGTCAACAATCCATGTTTACTAAAACAATTTGAATTCAAACTTGGAAGACTCCATTCCAGAGCACATGACAAAGAAGGTGTCAGTAGGTGCCCTCTGTGGGGAAGAATTTCCACAACTTTGGGGCTGCCACACAGAATGCTCACTGGGGGTGGTTGAAGTACCAAGATGGGCCTATCTGCTGACCTGAAAGCATCTGTAGGGAAGGAGCTGGTCTTTCAGATATTTGGAACCTAAGTCATTTAGTACCTCATACACTAATGTGAGCCCCTTGAGCATCTTGTGGGAGCCAATTTAACAAAGTTGAACTATGCTCTGCATGAAAAGGTGCTTTCTTTTGTCTGTCCTCAATGTTCCAACATTCAGCTCGATTGAGTTCCTTCCCAGAGCTCGGGGTCTCCCGTAGGTTTAGCTGTACTCCCTGTCTGAAACTCTGCATGACACCGAGACAAACCCTTCTCCTCTAGGCAACAAGAGCATATCCATTCTTCAGCTTGTAGCATAGGGAAGGACTGTGCTGTATTACTCATCAGAAGGCAAGTAGAAAAGTTTAAACTGCTCTGATGGTTCCAGCTAGCTAATATCCCAAATCGAGGAGGGATGTCGTTCAGAGTGCTTCCTCATCGATGCAAAGGGTGAGAGAACAGCCTGAGCGATGCTTTCACGTTGCCCAACGAGGCTCCAGGGAGAAAAAAGTACAACCTCCCCGCATGTCTGAGCCAACTTCAAGCTGTGTAGAAGTAGACATCCGCTCTGACATCAATTATTAAAGCAGTCACTTCTTCATAAAGCTGCATTAAGATCCTTTGTTCATTTTTAATACTGTTTACAGACTGCAGGCCAAGTCTCTCTTCTCTGATTGCCTGGTGGGCGGGGGGGGGGGGGAGGAAATACTCCCTGTTCTGTCTTAGCATTGCTTACCAGAGGCAAGATCAAGTCCAGGTGGATTCAGCAGATGGAACTCGCAGTGCGGGTTCGGTGCTTCTCATCCACTAGAGGGACCTAGCGGACAGGCTTCCTGTACCATTAGTGTAGAAGAAGGCATGTTTGAGGCCTGTTGGGGGGAGAAAAGTTACACCTGCTATGGTTTTTCAAGACATTTGGTCACATTATAATCCACCAAGCAGTTGGAGAAGAAGGACAGAAGGTGGAGAAAGAGCTGGGAATGGGGGGCAGCCTTCTTCCCATTATTTGGATTTCCTGGGAAAATCAATAAACCTGCTGTACCTGGACCTGAGTGTGGAGAGTTTAGCTGAATGGCACACAGTTGGGGGAAGCCTGAGGAATTACCCTCCACCTTGGGCGGTCCTGCCCATGAAAAGCAGCTAACTGCATTGGGCTGGCCATGGTTCTAGTTAGAGGATACAGGCATGTGTGCCCCTTTCAATGAACTCTCCTCACTGAGAGGCTTCAGGTGGGATATTAAGGAACATTAAGAGTGGCTTGGAAAACCCAGCCAGATGGGCAGGGTATTGTTGTTGTTATTTCTAAGAAGTTGGTAGGGGATCACTACTACCTTAAGCATCAAAATGCCTGCTGAAAACCATTTTTGTTTTGCCAGGCCTATTCAGACAATTAAGAATACATATTTTCACAATAGTTAATTGATGTCTGTTTTTAACTTTTACTGTATGTTTTATGGGGGGGGGGGCGGGTTGGAAACTGCTTTGATAATTTTTATGAAATAGTCTATAAATAATTTTATAAATAATTTTAAAAAGAGGTGGCAAATTTCCATAAAATTTGAGTAACCTAACTTACAGGCAGATAGATAGATAGATAGATAGATAGATAGATGATAGATAGATAGATAGATAGATAGATAGATAGATAGATAGATGATAGATAGATACTGTAGAGAGATGGATGGATATGGGAAACTGAAACCAGATGACCTATATGCCTGCTTAGCCTATGGTCGATGAACACTTTCAAGGAATGTACTCTTCTGGACTTAAACCAGATAGCCCTTCAAATAGAGGAACATCATCTAAGGACCCTAGGAGTTAGCCATTTGGGAACCTGTTGGGAAACAGTTCAGCTTAGCAATACCCATTTCTTCTAGGCTCCTGAGGTTTCAGCAGGTAGATACTGTGCCCCCCCCCCAAAGAACACACATACTGTGGGAAGTCATTAGAAAAAAATATGTCAGTCTAACTAAAATATCTCAAGATATGCAGGCTTTTAAGTTCTTCAAAACTTCCATCAAACTCAATGTTGAAGAAAACCCACTGGAATGCCAAGGATTCATAAAGTTTAAAGGAGACGTATAAACAGAGCATGCCAACCTATTGCTTTAATAAATCCAGTTCAAAGACTCATAAAGCGGACTTTCAGGAATTGACCTACATGAATAAACCCACCACTTGCCTGCAAATTACAGGAATAAGAGAGAGAGAGAAATGACCTTTCAGCAGCTGCTGGGAAGAAAGACTTTAAAAGCACAACTAAAGATGAATAATCTGATTTTCCTTTAAAAATCTTAAACATGAAAATCTCGAGCTCTAGTCTGCAGAGACCCCTCTGTATTTAGTTGTGATAAAATTATGATAGGTTTAGTGCAGCCTTGTAACGAAACCATCCGTGTACCAAGTTTGGACAGCAAGACTGTGCACAGAGGAGATTTTGACAGCTGTCCCACAAGTGATTTCCCTTTTAATGGATAGCACTACACACCCACATGACTCTACATGTCTTTGGGCCAGGGCACTTGAAGTATCAATCCTCTCTACTTAAATGGATCCTGAGGTCTTCATCAAAAGCCCTCATCTAGGTGCTCACACCTAGTGAAGGAAGGCAAGCAGTGATCAAGGAACTTGTCTTCTTGGTGGTGCTGCCTTCCCAGATGAGCTTGCATGGCACCATCTCTGTGGACAGGGGAAGAACTTTTCTTCTCCCAATGACATTGGGTACATCTCTGATAGTGCTCCTATTATTATTTAAATAATGACTTGAATTTCTGTCCTGCCCTTCCTCTCACCAAAGGAGCTCAGGATGCCAAGCAAATAAGTAGCCAAGCAAGACAGATAAAAATAAAATAAAAGCATATATATATATATATATATATATATATATCTTAAGAGCATCTCCAAAATATTTTTAGTTCTACGTTCTTCCACTTTTTAAATTTTGCACTGGCTTTATAATTGCTTCCTTTTTGCTGATTTCAGCACAAAACGTTTAGAACCCTTTATCATTATTTCAGTGGGTTTTTTAAATTATTTTTTCAATTTTGTGTAGGTGGAATGATGTAGGTTCATCTTTGTAGGTTGAACAGTTACAGCATGTAGAAGAAGAAGAAGAAGAGTTTGGATTGGATATCCCGCTTTATCACTACCCAAAGGAGTCTCAAAGCGGCTAACAATCTCCTTTCCCTTCCTCCCTCACAACAAACACTCTGTGAGGTGAGTTGGGCTGAGAGACTTCAAAGAAGTGTGACTAGCCCAAGGTCACCCAGCAGCTGCATGTGGAGGAGCAGAGACGCGAACCCGGTTCCCCAGATTACGAGACTATCGCTCTTAACCACTGCACCACACTGGCTCTCCAGTAGGTGGTATACAAATGTGAAACATGAATGCATACCTTAAAAAACCAGGGATAGCTTCTGAAGGAATCAGGGGCAGGCATTTGCTGTTATTCCCCCATTCTCACATTACCCAGAAGAGCCTACAAAGGTCAGATGGTGCCTCCCTAAATTCTTAGTTTACATGTTGTACTAGAGAGATCCCTCAGACTCCTTTAGCAAGCACTGTGTGAACCACATGTGCATCTGGGCTCTTTTGAAAACAGATCACTTTCTTCTACTTGCTTACACACTGCCTCTTTTATTTTCCCTCATGTCCTTGAACAGTCAAGTCGGTAGCTACAGCCAGACTTGGCAGCTGCTGGAGTAAGATGTCAAGTAGTGAAATATATACTTTTCTAACAGTAGTTTCTTGGCATGGAGCTGGTCCATTGCATGGATGCACATCTAGTGATGTAATCTTTTCCAAATTGATTCTACAACACAGAGAACCTTTTTTTGGGGGGAGGGGGGTATTGCTTATGTTTCCTTCCTGTACAGAGTGTGCTTTGTCATTATTACTGTATTTAGTATTGGTATGTTCCTCACCTTATCCCCAAAGCTTAGGGTGGCTCTTGGTTAGAGATGCTTAAGGAATTTGGTCTTAGGATATTCTGTCATGAGCTGAGGGCATCTGAATTTCCCAGATGAGTGTGTGGATCTGGACTTGGCTGTCAGATGTCACTCTTCTCTGAATGCTGGGACTCAGTTCTTGGCTCAAATATTCTTTCTTTCCATCTGATTTCTAAAAGGCATATTTTGAGATCAGTTCTGTTTGGGAATGCATATTTGGCAGGAAATACTCTCAAGAATGTGTGTGTGTGCAGGAAATACTCTTAAGAATGTATATGCAAATGCAGATTTTCAGGCAGCTATATGCATATTCATTTGTAATTTTGTTGCAATTTTACAGTGTAATTTCGCCCAACGCAATACATTTTTGCATTTTATTTTCATTAATATATTGCTATGAGTTTGCAGGTCCTCCCTATAATTCCTGGATTTTGCAAATGTTGTTATTAATCAAGGTTTGATTAAACTTTGCCAAACATGGAAGTCCCCTGGATTCAGTGGAGCTAGCTGGATGGGCCATCTGTGGGGGGGGGGGGGGGAGGCCAGTGTTGGTCCATCAAGGAAACCATCAGAGGGCAAGAATGTCAGGCAAGGGGGAGTGGGGCCCCTTCTTTCTTAGGTGCTAGTGGGTGGAGGCAAAGGCCAGGTCTAGGGTTTCAACTTTGAATGACATAGGCTGTGGGAAGGAGAAGGAGGGGCAGAACGCCATGTGAGCTGAGGATAACAGGCTGGCACAAAGGGACACAGAAAGGCTTTTTTGCTGTCCTCTGAATCCTATGCTGCACTTAAGCAGGAAGCCAGACCCACATAGGATATGAATGCTCCGCAATCCCTTCACCAAGGTGCAGGTTGTATATATGTATAAATAAAACCATATATCATAAAGATACTGCAGTCTCTGCTGTGCCTAATTTCTGAAGGAACGCCTAGAATCCCACACCACTAGGAGGTAGGGGTGGTGCGTAACAATACACATATTTTAAAACGCATATTTTACCCCAGTGTATGTATCTTTTTACACATTACTTGGCTGCATTGCAAAATTCAGACAATTGTGAATTTGGAAGGATGACAGTGTCTTAGTTCTCATATCGTCTCAGAAAGTGCATCCCTAACCATGCAACACTGCTGAATACTGAGTTGTTGATTGACTGATTTTTTAACATAAAAATGTTCCTAGTGAAGTGCATTCGAGAAGCAGGGGGTCACCATTGAAAATACCTCTTTCCATGTTTTAAACAAAAAAAAAACACCCCATGAGAACAGGCGTTTTTAGTGGTGAGCTCCTGCTTTTGGAATGCTCTCCCTAGGGAAACACACGTGTTGTTCTCATGATCCATTTTTAGACACATCTAAGACATTTCCATTTACCCAAGTCATTTATCCAAACTAGCATCTACTGTGGTGCTCGTCTGTAAGTGGAATGGGGTAGGTCCTTAAAACTATGTTGCTGGATGAGAACTCTAGGAATTTTGTATATCACTTTTAAATGTTCTGGCTTTTAACTGATTTCATCTGTTTGCATTATATCTTGTTACATTACAGAAAATAGACATCAAGCCTCTTATTCTCCATTCTACGCTAGTTTTGTATGTACAGGTACAGGGATCCTTCTTCCAAAATGGGAAAGCATAAAAATTACTCTGAAATAGGGCACTTCAGAAATATTTTAAGCATGTTAACTATTATTTGTGCGAAACACACCTGAGTTCTATGACTGAGCGGGGATTTTTAACCAAATGCCCACATAAAAAATTCACACCAGTGCTCCTGGAATATTTGGTATACTATATACAGAATATATCACACTAATTCCTTCACCACCACTATGTTTTGCAGATTTGGGGCAGTATCAATTGTTTTTTGCTGTTCTGCACAATTAAATATAGGGTTGCTATATTTCAAAAAGCAAAAACCAGGACACTCCTGAAAGTAGTTGATCATATTGCCAGATTTCCCAAAAAAAATCCAGAACCCCATTTTTGTAGGCGAATTCCAGGACATGCCCTGGAAAATCAAGACATATGGGAGCCCTATTTAAATATAAAGATGCTTCACAACTCAACTTAATTATAGTAGACTGGGGCCAGTGTAGGTAACTGCATCTAACTAGAATAACTTTTACCCCTCCAGCAGTTCCACTTTGCTAGCCCTGTCCTGGGGAACTCTCATGCAAACAGGTACAATTTTAAAGAAGTAGCTGAATTCTGGCCATGCCTACTGAAAAGTGCTGCCCATTGAATTAAATGGGGCATACTACCAGACAAATGCGGTTAGGACTGTGGTGTTAGCTGCAAATTAACCTAAAGTTTTCCATCTCTTGGTCAGTTTTCCCAGCTTGTTTTGATGCTTCTTTCCATATCAAGTCAAGGAAACAGGAGCAAAGGTTTAGAGTGAAAAAGAGAAACAGGCCAGCTAGCCAGCTATTAAAGGGGGGGGGGTTAAGCCGCCAGCTTTGGAGATTCAACGGACGGTTTCATTGATGGTGGATGAAGGGCAGGCCGAGGTATCCTGCGCGAGGTTTCTATGAAATTTGAGATGGGTTTTTAATGGCAGCTAATCCTCTTCTTCCTGTGTCTGTAAATTGGCTGCCGGGGCTATATTTAATTAGTCACACCGTGTTGTTCTTCTGCTCATATCTGTGGTTTTGGTAGACTGTGCAGTGATTGCAAAAAGTCAGAGAAATGTATACAAGTAACCAGAGTATTATCCTCAGAAACTGAGAGGGAAAAGGCAGTCAATCTGATCAGAGAAGCAAGCTTAGCAGCCTGTTATGTTTCAGCCTATGCTAACCATCTTCACTCAAAAACTGCGTCCTACTGGTTGAATTTCCTAAGCATATGTAATCATGCAAAGGACAATATACATTTGTATTTTTTTTTAAGGTGGTACCTGTTCCCAAACCCCAGCTACATTTGTTCAAAACTCAGTTAGTTGAGCATAATACTCTTAATCTCAGGGTTGTGGGTTTGAGCACCGCACTTGCAAAAAAATATATATCCTGCATTGCAGGGGGTTGGACTCAGTGACTCTGATGGTCCCTTCCAACTCTACAGTTCTATGATTCTATGATCAAAAAATCACTCTTTCTTTCCATATTGGCTGAGACAATATGAGGTTTCCAAGCTGAGAACTTTAGGGACACCCCGAAAGTTGTTAGTCTTTCTTTAGGAAGACCCCAAAAATGTTGATTTTTTTTAAAAAAAAATTTTTATTATTTTTTTTACAAAGCACCAAAGGACCACAATTTTTCCACCACCTCTCAGAAATTTCCCCTGGATATCAATTCCGCCTCTGAAATCCCGGCAATGTCTGGATGTATGGCAACCCTAGGAACTTCTGATATTTTAGCCACTGTTTGCAAAAGCCCTCTTTCTCTTAGCATTAATGAAGAAATCAAAAACTTGATGGGTAGTAATAAAACAATGGGCCTCACATGACAAGAGCATGTTTATGCAAATCTTTGTCATGTTGCAAGCTGTCTTGAGCATGATTTTAACTATGGAAAGGTGCCATACAAATGAAATGCTGCTGATTATGACTATGTAAGGGCAAGTGTACTATTAATAAATATGAGAGTCTATATTAAAAGTTTAATTTTGAATTCATTATTGCATTTTAGTGTTGTTCTTTTCTTTATCACATTTCAATATGTAGAGACACACTCATTCTCATTTGGCTTTGCAAATGTGGAGCATCCCATTGTACAAAGACTGTTGCACAATCAAAAGCATCACAAAGTGCGAACTTTCCTTTCCTTCTCTCTCTCGTTAAAGATCCTTTCTGTTTGTGGCTCTGTCTTGCTGTCTTCTACCACTTACCATTCTCATCTTACAACAATGTAATCAAAAAGAGAATTATGTATAAGTTATTTTTTTATAAAAAAACACACCCAAATTTATCAAAATAATTGAAACAAAATTGTCTTTGTGTGTGTGTTTTAAAATGCAGATTAAAAGCAGTGACCTCAGAGGACCTGGATTTCTTTTACAGAAACAGAAGTTCAACATTTTTATACTCCAGCACAAACAGATACCACAAGGAGCTGACCTAGATTTAAACTCCGGTCTCCGGAGGGAGGAGATCTTCACATTAACCCACTGTTGCTCAGAATGTAATACTTTACAGATATCAAAGGATGGCAACCCAGAAACTTGAACTTCAGCTGTGTGTCTTTTGTTCTGATCTGCAACAGAGCAATGACACGGTTCCCTCAAAAGGCCTTAATCCTCATTGGTACAAATTTCCCTAATATTCAATAATCACTCCCAGTGGGGGATGTCTGATAGCATCTGTGCCAACATATGCTAGGCATCTCCAAGGGGCCGTGGCTTCATTCTGCCATAGTCTTTTCTATCACCTAGAGAGAGGGGGGGAGGATATCCCTTCACAACAAAGGCCCCTCTATAAATAAATGGCATAGTCGAGTCATCATCAATAAACTCAATCAAGTGCGTTTTTCAGCTACACTTTGCATATCGCGCAAAACAATGTTGAGTCAATCTGAGCCAAAAATAGATGCAAGATGCACAAACATATACACTGTATTTTCCACTTTGCAACAATTTAAATCTAAGTAATATTCTACTTTTAATGTAGGGATGGGGAAAGTAATCCTTTGTTATAGCTGAAGGGGTTGTGTGTGTGTGTGTGTGTGTGTGTGAGAGAGAGAGAGAGAGAGAGAGAGAGAGAGAGAGATTTGTGATTTGTGATTTCCTTGTCTTCTGTCTCCAGTCTCCTTATACATATAAGCATACATATAGTTCTCAGAGTTAAAGAGATCATCACACTGCAGCTTTACATCAAGAAATCATGTCATTAAAAGACATTGTGTCATTTCTGAATGTTTGTTTGTTTGTTTTGCAAATCCCAAAGCACATTTTCCCACTGAGAAGTCAGCTCTGACATGCTAGCATGCAGCAACCATTGGCGCCGCTCAGGCATTCTCGATCAGCAGCTGATCTCAGCAGGACTGGCATCTGGTGCCAAAAGGAAGAGGTGCCCAATGCAAGGCCTGCTTGCAGAGTGCACTTTAAAGCTCCCAGTTGTTCCTTCAGAGCCACGGCTTTATCTGTCCCACACTGGACATCATCTGACACCATAAACGGGGTTGGGGTGGGTGGGACTTGGGAGGAAATGGCCGTATGGGCCAAATCCGAATTACTGCCACACTTAACTTGGCTTGCAGGCCAAAGGTTCCTCTCGTCTGGTTTAGAAGATTGGGCTGGGGGGAGGGGGAAATCTGAGAAACCATTTTCATTTCAGTAAGACAGAAGCAGTATAAGTTCATAACTTGTGCTTTATAACTGGGCTGTGTGTGTATAAACTGTTAATGTCTATGACTCAAGCTGTTCTTTAGAAAGCACAGGAACCAAGGCCAATGAAAAAAGTGAGAAACCTACAAAAGAACAATATAACAATTTTACGTTTCCCACAAAGCCCAAAAGTACACTACATAGCACTGCTGTGTTGGGTGCTCTGAGGCATTATGGGAAATTTAAAATGGCAGCAGATTGGTTCCTGTAGGAAGCACTCTGCCATGGGGTAGGGCTGGATAGGGGTTGCATGCAGAGGACTCGCACAAATTGGTGTAGGCCCTTTTTTAAGCAACTGGGTATGGTGTGTCTGTGTGTGTGTGTGTGTGTGTGTGTGTGTGTGTGTGTGAAAGAGAGAGGGGGAGGGGAATATAAACACAATACATTTAAAGCACATGACTTCCCCCCAAAGAATCCTGGGAACCATAGTTCCTCACAGACCTACACTTCCCAGACCTACATTTCCCAGAACCCTTAACAAACTACAATTCCAAGGATTCTTGGGGGGAAAGTCATATTGTTTTAAATGTATGGTGTGCAAGCAGCCAGAGAATGGGAGAGAGCTAAGCTTCAGTTACTTTTGCACCTTTGTTTGGGCTTCCCGTTCAGCTCTTCAGTTCAGTTGTAAAAGTAAAGTAGCTCGTATGGGCTTGCCATAATTACCATTTTCTTTCTTTCCTGTAAGACAGGAACGGATCGATATCCTACGAGAGGAAGATTAAGAATCTTCAATAACCTTTACAGCTCTCCGAAAAGGAATTATGATTTCTTCCAGGCCTGTGTCAATGGTCTAATTCAAAATTATGATTGAGCTATTTCTGAAAGTGGAAATTAAAATTAGTGAAAGAAGGTGTTTGCAGCTTTGGGTGTTTTCAACAGCATGTTTGAACAATCATGCAGAAATCCCCCTTTCAAGCTCCTGAGTAGCTTAATAAAGAATCAATATTGGAGTCAGCCTCTGAGGAGTTGAGCTCTACATATTTGCCTTGGTTCAGCTGACAATGAGAATATCATGTAAAGATGTGCACTAGCATTTTAGTCAACTTGTCTGCCTACTGATTAGACCTAAGAAGATATTTGATTACAGAATAACGGGGTTAGTCATTCAGCATCCATTCCCAGTATAATTTGCCATTCACATTTAGAGGATGATTGGCATAAATGTATAATGAAATAAGGAGAGTAAATTTGGGGAAGGGAGGGGCTTATATAGAGCTGCCTCCTTCTCATATTTGCTCCATGGACACTACCACATTTCCCCTCTTAGTCCTCTTTTTTTGTGGGGGGGAGGGAGGGGGAGAGATAACTTACATATACTATGCATGCCGGCTGCCCTTGGATAACTCCCATTTTTAAGTACCATGAAAAGGAAAAGGAAAGGAAAAAAAGAGGATGCATATTTGCATAAAATATGCACATGCTGATGTATACATATAGATGCAAATTTAGAATAATTACTGTAATTGAAACTGAAGCACAGTACTTCTCCCCAGAGTGGGGAAACAAACAGTGACCCAATGACCAGTTTGTCTGCACAGCTTGCTGTGCAAGTGCTGCTAACTGTTGATGGGCACTCTCAAGCTTCCCTCATATGGTTCCTTGCCTTTAAAGCAGACTTGGGCAGTCCTTTAAATGAAGGAATCCTTCCAAGAGAGAAGTGTCCTCCAGCAGCCCCACAAAAACAGGGCTATCCTCTGTAAAGTAGGGGACACAAAACCACAGCATTTTAGAGCCAAAAGGAATGTGATGCAAAAATCCTGCCCACAGTTGTCCTTAGGTGGGCTTGAACCACCAACTGTCTGGGTAACACTGACCCACAGCACCTGGCATAGCATCCAGTGAATTACTGTCTTTGTTTTGTATCTACCTTTTGAAAATGCCTTATGAAAATTTGCTTAAAGTGAATTGATAAATATTCTTTCGGATACCCCAGGTCTCAGATTTCTGAGTTGGGTGAAGTGGGGTGGAGGCATTTTTACTCTGATGCACATGGCTGTTAATGCATGTGACCATTCCCCCCCTCCCCCGGATACTCCATTCCATCCTTTTCCCCTGGCTTCATGTTCTGTCCTTCCAGGTGCAACTGTGTCCACCAGTGCCGGATTTACGTATAAGCTAAACAAGCTATGGACGCGGGTGGCGCTGTGGGTAAAACCTTGGCGCCTAGGACTTGCCGATTGCATGGTCGGCGGTTCTAATCCCCACAGCGGGGTGCGCTCCCATCGTTCGGTCCCAGCACCTGCCAACCTAGCAGTTTGAAAGCACCCCCAGTTGCAAGTAAATAAATAGGGACCGCTTACCAGCGGGAAGGTAAACGGCGTTCCGTGTGCTGCGCTGGCTCGCCAGATGCAGCTTGTCATGCTGGCCACATGACCCGGACGTGTCTGCGGACAGCGCTGGCTCCCGGCCTATAGAGTGAGATGAGCGCACCACCCTAGAGTCTGGCAAGACTGGCCCATACGGGCAGGGGTACCTTTAACTTTTTAAACAAGCTATAGCTTAGGGCCCCACTCTCTTGGGGGCCTCCCCCCAACAAATTGAAGAAGAAAAAACTGGATGTACATTTCCAAAATATAAGATAATAAGCAAGTAAAATAAAACCTACATACAGCAACAGTAGGCTCCTATGATGTAAGTAATGGGTCCATAAATTACCATGTAGTGTATACTGAACACAAAAAACAGCGACAATTTGTTGTTGACGAAGGACAGCTGGACATATAAAGGGCCCCATTACCTTCAGTAGCTTAGGGCCTCATCAAACCTAAGCCCTGGTGTCCACTGAACACGGCAATACCTTCATCTCATTTCTCAGGGCCAAACTACACATAGCATCATTCATGTCATGTGGTTGTGTGTGCCTGTCTCTTAAAAACAAACAAAGAGGCATCGCAAGGCCCCCAGCCTGGATCAGGACCATGGATTGATGGAGACGGATTTAACTCTTTGCCCCCACTGTGGCCCCAATTAGATCCATCAATGTCTGCTGTTCGCAGACATTTCAATAGGTCTACTAAGAGTAGAAATACCATTGGATTACAACACTATATCTGTGCCTCTTTCGTAAATTGAATATAGAATGGGGACCCATTGCCCTATCTACCTGATGTTCAGGAGGTTTGATAACCAGAGTCAGAGGCTGCCTCAATTCTTCATGTGATCATGATGGAAAACAGCGAAGTTACAAGCATCAGAAGATTCACTAAGGCTTAATGAAAAAATGAAAACAAATGGAAGACAAAATTTAGTGAATTAATAACAAATGAAGAACAAAGCAATGCAATTCAAACAATGGAGAACAACAGAAAGAACATGTTAAACATGAAAATGAATGGGGAATGAAACAAGTTTCCTCCCTTTTGCACTTGTAATATATAGATTTTGTGCAAATGTTCTTCATGTGTGTACAGCACTTTCACACATTGTTAGACATACAACATCTAACTTTTTTTGCATTATTCTGCATGACGGTTAGTAGGGAAATATTTTTAAGTGAATTTCAGTTCTTGTTGAGATGCTTACCAAACCTAATTGCACGCGATGTGATTCAATCCATTGTCATTTTCAGATGACGCTCTACTTTGTTTGTATTTTAAAGATTATTCATTACTCAGAAACTTTCAAAATTTATTGGGAGTGACTATATTCTTGATGACTATATTGTTGACATCTCACTGCTGTCTTGCTGTGGTGTATGAGACAAATATTTATAGACAACACAGCATCCCAGACCATAGTGGATGACATATTTATTGACAAAAGCACTTTTCTGTCAATACTGTTAACATGAAGCTATCTCAGATTGGAACTATTTTGAAGTGTGGTTCAGGGCAAAACTTTGCATTGTGTGGAGTAGTCATATATATGCACAGGCATAAGTTTTGAGAGTAGACAAGGCAGGGCATTATGGCTGGAACTGCTGTTCACTGATGTTTACGCCTGAAATTTGTTTTCAGTTCCAGGACTCATCCTAAAACATGCGTAAGCAAACTAAGGCCCGGGAGCCAGATCTGGCCCAATCACCTTCTAAACCCGGCCAGGAATCGGCGTAGTTTTACATGAGTAGAATGTGTGCTTTTATTTAAAATGCATCTCTGGGTTATTTGTGGGGCATAGGAATTCGTTCATTTGTTTTTTCCCAAAAAATATAGTCTGGCCCCCCACAAGGTCTGAGGGACAGTTGACTAGCCCCCTGCTGAAAAAGTTTTCTGACCCCTGTCCTACAGCATATGAAGTATTGACAAAATCGTCAATACCTTTGAGCACAATGTAGGGGAGGAGCAGAGAGAGCCCTCCAATATTTAGGTGGACAGTAAGTCCACATCAGGATCCCTGATTAATTTCCTTGGAAACCTTTCACTGCCTGAAGGTGGCAGTGGGGAAAGGAAGGGAAAATTCTCTTCCACAAATGAAAGTCTGTTGTGGGAGCAGACTAGCAACTTTGGATACAATCCTTGATTATTTGACTTCTTGTTTGGCATAGCACAAACATCATTGCGTGCTACGCTCATACATTACAATATCCACCCCCCCAAAAAAACACACACATCAAAATTCAGTTCATGTATGAAAATTGCAATGAGTGAAATATCCATAAAATTTATGTAATAATTATTTTGTTGTTCTTTTGCAGCTCAGAACAAGTGTAGACATCACTTGTAACTGTTGAGGTCATTGTTTTTGCAGATATTCCTCTCTGTCCCTGATTTATTCATTTATTTTTATTTTATTTAAACAATTTCTATACTACTTCAGGAATCTCTAAGCAGTTTACAAAGATACAGTACAGTATACATTTTTAAGAACCAGTTTTAAAAAAGTTCAAACTATAAAATCAAATATGTATAAAAATAGAATAAAAAGTATTCAGTGGGCTCTGGAATTTCAGCAGGCAGATCTAATGTTGCAAATCAGATTCTAAACTGACAGCGTGATAGTGAACAAGTTTACTTAGAAATAACCCCCACTAATCTTTCCAACACCATCTGACTGATGTAACTTTCCTTACAGTGGAAGGAGTTCAACAAGGCAGGGGTTTATTGTAGTATTAGGAAAGGCTGTGTTGTGTTCTGTATGGTTTTGCTTTGTTAAATGCTGCCTGAAAATTGTGGCTCCAGTGTGATCTTGCTAAATCATTATTTGATTCACAAGTAAATAAAAGCGGACTGGATAAGGGATTTTAAAAAAACTGAATATGCTGCATGTACCACGAGCACTGAATATATCAGAAAATAATACCGTATCTTCTGCCAAAATGGTCACACACACACACACACACACACACACACATTTCAAAACAATCCTCTAATTTAGACAATCCCATTTCAGCCTAATTTAATTACATTTTGTCACACATACCCGCTTTGCTTTCTGAGTTCAAAGCACTGTATTTTTGGAGAATGTACTAATGCTGTACGATGCACTTTCTGATGGCTTCTGACAGTTAATGACTTTAAATCACTAGTGACAGAAATCCTTTGGCGGAGTGGGGATGGGGAGGGAGCAGGAAAGGGTCTGAGAATAATTGAATCTTATTAAAACTATAGACCTAATATTCTGTACTGGATCATGAAACTATGTAAGCTTTCAAGTGTGTAACTCCCCCCCCCCCAACCCAATTTCTTTCAGGACGGAAGAGAAATATTAATGTGTTTTCAGATTAATGAATACTCCAGGTATTCATAATATAGTTCTGAGGTTGCCAGAATATTTTGTTCTTAAAAATTCCTGGGGGAGAGGAGACTGGGAAGGAGGAGGTGGTTCTTACAATTTAGTTCTTCTTTGCTGTCTGCAATTACTGAGTACACAGTGTGCTTTCAGGCAGCGTCTTGAAAACAGAGTTTTTATCATATCGGCATTGTGTGGAGATCTGCAACCACCAGATCCTGAAAAGGAATGCTTGGGTTTCATTGGGCACTTATCAAAAGGTGTCTTATGTACTTCATCTCATGAGGCAATTTATGCACACACACACACACACCCTTTGTAAAGGGACTGGTGCTTTGAGGAGGAAAGCAAAGCACCTATACTGTTTTGTGTTGAAGGGGGAAGTTGGTGACTAAGAAACACCTTTGGTTATTCTGTGAAGCACAATGAGCTCTTGTGATGAAGGCTCCTCCCTTTCTTGAACTGTTACCATTCCAGCTGTTTATTATTATTATTATTATTATTATTATTATTATTATTATCATCATCATCATTATGTTGTTGTTGTTGTTGTTACTAAGCATTAGTGGCTGAGTTTGCTTTTTTCCTCCTCCCTCCAAATTCCCTTTCCTTTTGTGTTGCGTCTTTTGGATTGCAAGCCTCTCTTATTACTGATAAGCTGGCACAGAAGCCTTTCTTCTTGGGTATAATAAATGCTACAAACAAACAAACAAACAAATGCATATCAATCTGGCTCATTTTCGGTAGATGGAATGGATGGATGGGCATTTACACTACTCACCCAAACCACTTTTTTGCATCACCCACCCAATCCTCTTCAGAGCCAAAGCACTGGCTGACTAATGCACGTGTCTTTGTCAGTTTTTTGGCTAACACTTTTATTTCCATTGAACAGAATCATAAAAATGATGGAAGCCACATGAATTTCTGCATTCTGGAACAGTTGCTGATGGGAGCTGTCTGGAAACATGCTATATATTCCTTGCCAGGAAGCAGGAGAGAAGCAAAGGCAGAGTTCATACTAGGCTTTGACATTCATTTTTCACCACAGTTTCTACCCACAGTCAAATGCCCCTGCCATAATAGCACTCATATTTACCAGCGTTACATACTGCACTTGAAGCCTACTGAGCTGTAACCAACTGGGTGAGACAGCTTCCTCCTCCCTTTCCCCATATTGAAGTGGCACAAAATGGCCATTTTGTGTCCTCCATTCATCTTCTTTTCTCCTGGACAGAAATACCTGACTGAGGTGGACCACTGCCCACTCTCTTCCCCATCTTGACCTCTCTTGCAACTTTTAATGTTGCATTTGAAACACATGAAGGACAATCAGATTAGCTACTAGTTCAAGCTAGTGCTTTTGTAAGAAGTGTCTGCAGTGCAGGGGTGGGGAAATTATGCCTCACAAGATGCTGGTAGAGCCTAGTTTCCATCATCCCCAGCCAACGACATGGTCAACAGTAAGGGATGATGGGAATTGTAGTCCAGAAACACTTGTCAGACCACAAGTTCCCCATTGCTGATGCTGAGATGGGGGACCATTGAAGCTGTGCTTCAGGGACGTATTCATTGCCTTCAAGGAGGGACATGTCATTGCAGTCAAAGCCAGCCCAATACTTTTTCCTCTCCATGAAGAAGACAAGATTGACTACAAAGAGAGGAAGAGGAAGAGGAAGAGGAAGAGGAAGAGGAAGAGGAAGAGGAAGAGGAAGAGGAAGAGGAAGAGGAAGAGGAAGAAGAAGAGTAGTTTGGATTTGATATCCCGCTTAATCACTACCCAAAGGAGTCTCAAAGTGGCTCACAATCTCCTTTCCCTTCCTCCCCCACAACAAACACTCTGTGAGGTGAGTGGGGCTCAGCGACTTGTGTGATTAGCCCAAGGTCACCCAGCACTTGCATGTGAAGGAGTGGAGACGTGAACCCGGTTCACTAGATTACTAGTCCAGATTACTCTTAACCACTACACCACACTGGCTCTTGGCGATTGGATTGAGAATTGAAGCTGATTTCAACACTGATGGTGGAGGAGCATCCTCTAATGCACCTCAGAGCTAGAGAAAAGCTTCCTGGTTTAGTTCAATTATGTCATCATGCCATACCCACATGTTGCTGGCCATTCACCAGAAGCACACTTGCACAGTGCTGTCCAAGCCATCTCCAGCATCACCGGCCTCCCAGCAGGTGTCAGGATCAACCTTGCCTCTCAGTCGCCTCTCAGCGGCATTAGTCGTTTACAACTTCTTCGCCACCACACGGGCCTCCACTGCAGAAGAAATACACTTATGTATGTACTGCGGGACGCGGGTGGCTTGCCGATCAGAAGGTTGGCAGTTCGAATCCCCACGATGGGGTGAGCTCCCGTTGCTCGGTCCCTGCTCCTGCCAACCTAGCAGTTTGAAAGCACAAAGTACAAGTAGATAAATAGGTACCACTCTGGCGGGAAGGTAAACGGCATTTGCATGTACTGCTTTGGTTCGCCAGAAGTGGCTTAGTCATGCTGGTCACATGACCCGGAAGCTGCACACTGGCTCCCTCAGCCACTAAAGTGAGATTAGTGCCACAACCCCAGAGTCGTCTGCGACTGGACCTAATGGTCAGGGGTCCCTTTATGTACTGCGTTTATATACAACCACTTTCTCCAGGGAGCTTGAGGTGGTATACTCAGTTCTCCCTCTCCTCATTTATTCCCAACGACAACCCTGTGTGGTAGATCAGGCTGAGAGGCAGTGGCTGGCCTAAGGTCACCCAGTGAGTTTCATGGCCAAGTAGGCATTTGAACCCTGGTCTTCCAGGCCCAGGTTTGACACTCTAACCAATACACCACTGGCTTTTCAGCTAAGCCCCAAAGTTCTCCTCACATAGCATGTTTTTAAACAAGTGTTTAAAAGCACATGCATCATACAGGTGAACCCATTCAAGTGCCATGTGATTCCCTGTTGAGCATGCATGTTGTCTGTTAAAAGCTCTTTCCAGTCTGGGAACACTCTGCACAAAAAAAGAGCTCTTAATTTCTCTGCCTTCTGTGCCTTTAATTTGTGTGACTTCAACTGGTCGGCCTTCAACCGCGTAAGGTCAAAACCACACAAGTTAAATGTACGTAAGATGTGGCCATACTGTATTTGTAGAATCAGCTCATCTAAGTCTGTCCTGATACGATAGTTGTGGCATCACTCTTCCCGCAACAGCCAGGCATTAGCTAGCTGGCGGAGCAGTGGATGTCCCCACTGTAAAAATCATTTATATTTCCACTCTTTCTGTGATAGCAATGTAAAAAAAAAAGGCGAAAGGCGAAATAACAAGCCTGTCTTCCATTAGGTGTGCCACCCTCTGGTTCTCAGACAAACAAGCTTCTGTGTGGATGAGCTAGCTTCGTTTCATATTTGTGTAATACCCTGAAAGAAATGAGCTTGCTATAAAGTCTCTCTCCCTCTCTCCTTCACTACTGCACGCAGCAATGAATATCACACCCAGCAGGGGACAGTGGCACCTGGCTGTCCAGACCCTGCGTTTCACAAAGCCATCTGGGGGTAATTACGACAAGGTATTCTTTAAGGACCAGATGGGACCAAGGAACAGAAGCCCCTACCCCTCCCAGTCATTTACAACATAATTCCTTTCAATGATATACTTAATCCTCCCACCAGCTACGCTTTTCAGCTTGCTGTTGTCACTGTTCCTTTATGTTAATTCAGCTGAGAGACGGGGTTGGGGACGAGGAGAGGGAAGGGGGGAGAGAAGCTGGGAGTGGAAGAGCCGGCTACCGGTAACTCAAGGGACTGAAAGAAATTATCCATCCTCAAATTGTTTCCACTATGCCAAGTACAGTAACATTTTTTAAAAAAGAAAAAAGAGGGGGTGGGCTGAAATTACCCTCAAGGAGGTCAATGCTGTAGCTCTGTACAGCACCAGCTGACGTTTATTCAGCCACCTGTTAGCTGGGAGGGTTCCACACATTTAACCAGTTTAAAGAGTCCTTTTTGCCCATTGACGGGCAGGCTGCTGACATTCAGAATACACAAGCTTTGTGATCCTATGTGGCACACACACAACTTAATTCAATTATGTTGTAAGCCTATCCAGTTTGCTTTGGTGCCCTTTCGCTTTCGAATAATATGCAGCGTGCCTTTCACTTGTTTTCGAAGGAAAATTAAGAGCGAAAGGTGTTTCAGAGACAATTGCCTGGCTACTTTTAATTATTTATTTTTTAACATCCTTCCATTTAGATTTTGCTACAGATGTACTCCAGTCATACTCCAGCCTCAAAAGGACAGATTTGCTTTTCTTATTAGCTTCAATAAAGCTTATTAGGCTCTGTAAAAAAAAATAATAATGGGTAGAATGAGCAGAGATCCCTCGTGGGTTTTCTAAAAGTATGCAACACCTTAAAATAATGATAACCAGATCTGCTGCTTTAGACCATTTCTATAATAGTTGTACACTTGCACACACAAAATGTTATTTGCTTTATTTTATACAGTGGTACCTCAGGTTACAGACTCCACTAACCCAGAAATAGTATCTTGGGTTGAAAACTTTGATTCAGGATGAGAACAGAAATCGCGCGGCAGTGACATGACAGCATTAGCTAAAGTGGTACTTCAGGTTAAGAACGGACCTCAAGAACGAATTAAGTTCTTAACTTGAGGTACCACTGTATTTTGGTGGTGGAGGCAGTTGTAATAATTGGTTCTTTCTGCAAATTTTATTATATTATGGACACTGAAACCAGTGTAGGAAGAAAAAGAATTGCATTTCTAATGCTGTGCAACTCACAGCATTAAGAAAGCAGATGTTCTAGGCCCACGTTTTCCATCCTGGTGCTAATGGAACTACAACTCCCATTTGCTCCCACCAACCTGGCCAGTGGCCAGAGATACTGGACATTGCAGTCCAACAGCATCTGAAGGTCACCAAGTTGGAGAACCCTACTCTAGGTTGTTTTTCTTACACAATCTCCCAAGAACAGCGTGCTCTCTCTCTCTCTCTCTCTCTCTCTCTCTCTCTCTCTCTCCAAGTACAGTATTGATTGAATATTGAAGTTCCTATTCTCTGCCCGTTTAAAAAAATCTTTTTAACAGATGGCGAGCTGAAGCTGTGAAATAGTGACTCCTCCAAGGCTATACCAATCTGCCTGTGTTGGATAGAGCACATATGGATAGCAGCTAAGCTTTTGCTCTATTTCTCCTTGTCCTCCTTCCTCAGAGGGTGGTGGACTCTCCGGCCTTGCAGGAGGTTTTTGAACAGAGGTTGGATGGCCACCTGTCATGAATTCTTTTGCTGTGATTCCTGCATTGCTGAGGGTTGGACTTCATGACCCTAGGGATCCCTTCCAACTCTGCAATTCTAGGATTCTTTTGAACATGCAGAGAAGTGGAAGTGGAAATAAGTTCCAATGCACCTTAGGATAAAGCAACATACCTCCCTTCTGAGATTTACTTCTAAGAACCTATTTACTTTTAATATTGTAAAAGGCAGCATTACTGTGTAGGGTAAGCTTAATGTCCATCCTGGGCTGGCCAGTTATGTGTTGCCTGTGTGTGTGTGTGTGTGTGAGAGAGAGAGAGAGAGAGAGAGAGGGTGAGAGAGAGAGAGAGAAGGGCAGTATAAACACAAAGGAAGATGCCAGTCTGCATAAAATTCACATATGGTAGTTTATTGGAAACAATTGCTGTAATTTAAAAAGAAATACAAGGCATCTCACCATAGCAGAGGTGGATACAGGTGACTTATGTGCCTGCCCAGACTGTTGACCAGATAGGCAATTTCAAGGCTCCTGCTCTTCCTTTTCATGGTTCTTTATCTTTAAACTGGACTCCAACTGAAGAGCCCTTCAAATAAAGGACTGTCCTCTGTAAAGCAGAACACGCGGCTAGTTTAGTCTATCCTGAATGTTGTCGAGGAGAGCAGCATCTCAACCGGTTTGCCTCTCCAAACCCCCAATTATTATTCAGTCCTGAACACAGTGAAACAAGAACTCAAAGAAACATTGTCGTGAACCAGAAGCATGTACAATAACGACGGCTGAAAGACATGCAGCCTTAACAGAAGAAATGAGAGCATTCTCTCCCCTCAGTGTAGTACAGAGAATGAGAACCTGTGGTTGTTGTCATGAACTCTGGCAGCTGCAACAACAGTGGATTATGGCTGCAGAACTTTCTTGAGCATAAACGTCACTGAACTCTCGGTAGGATTTACTGCTGAGTAGACATGCTTAGGATTGAGCTGTACAACTCCCATCACTCCAAGTGTTGGCTACAGGCAAGATACAAATAATTGAAATCAGTGCTTGTTGTATGTTTGTGTGTGTGTGTGTGTGTGGTGAAAGTAAAAATTAGGTGTTGGTACACCTATCTTGATAAAAGTATCATGAGTGCCAGCACAAGATGGCTGCCCTGGGCAGAAAAAAACCCCGATGATAGTACAGTCACAAAAAAGTACCGATTGAAATAAATATAACACAGTACAGTGGTACCTCGGATTACAAACACCTTGGGTTACAGACACTTCAGGTTACAGACTCTGCTAACGCAGAAGTAATACCTCAGGTTAAGAACTTTACCTCAGAATGAGAACAGAAATCGCGGGCTGGCAGCACGGCAGCAGTGGGAGGCCCCATTAGCTAAAGTGATACCTCAGGTTAAGAACGGTTTCAGGTTAAGAATGGACCTCTGGAATGAATCACCGTATTTTTCGCTCTATAAGACGCACCAGACCATAAGACGCACCTAGTTTTTGGAGGAGGAAAACAAGAAAAAAAATATTCTGAATCTCAGAAGCCAGAACAACAAGAGGGATCGCTGCGCAGCGAAAGCAGCGATCCCTCTTGCTGTTCTGGCTTCTGGGATAGCTGCGCAGCCTGCATTCGCTCCATAAGACGCACACACATTTCCCCTTACTTTTTAGGAGGGAAAAAGTGAGTCTTATAGAGCAAAAAATACGGTAAGTTGTTAACCAGAGGTGCCACTGTACAATCAAAATGGAGTCAATATACAATAAAACACTAGAACAAATTTTTGCAAAATGAGACACTACAACAAAATGCAGAAATGCAATATTATTGTAAAAAACAGAAGCAATCACCTTGTTGACTCGTTCGCTAAAATCATTTAACAATTGAAGGCCTTCCTAAAAATGTCTTCATGCTTTTAAATTGGGAGATGTTAATTAAAAAAAAAAAAAAGAGGTTAGGAGTGATTGGGGAGCTGCTGTTAAAGGGAACTCTAACCAATCCTGGTGTGCCCACCTCTGGATCATGGCTTCACTCTGCACCACAGTATCGTATCCATCTTTGCTAGACACAGATAAATATTAATCGCCATGTCCTCCTTCTGTCTGCCCCCCCCCCCCACAAAGCAAAAGTCAAATAAAGGGCAGTAGTACCAAGTTACTAACTAGCCTCCACTGCAACTGGGTATCAATTGCTGATGTATTGGGCACACAGCTATGCAATACCTTCCTGATGACAGAGACCTTGCCTTTTCTCCTTTTCAGATACTTCTCTGTGCTTAAGACCCGCTGGCTCACAGGATGGGCAAATGGCAGTTTCCAAAAACTCAGCTTTCCAGGTGAAATATGAGAAAAGCCATTATGTAGGCTTCCGCGTAGATGAGTAGGATGTGATGTTAACCAGTCCACCTGGACCATTGTCAGCACTGGGCCATGAAATGAATTTGAGTTCAGTATCTGGAGACAAGAGTTAATATTATTGCATGCCACCCCAATTTCTGAGCAGTGTGAGATTCCTGGGTACAAACCCCTATGATGGAGGGGTTCACAGCACTATCACCCCAAAGGGTCTTGTTTCTCTCATAGCCTCAGCCTTGGATTCAAGCAGATATCAAACACTCCCCTCTGCCACTTCTCTCTAATTTGCTGCTTTACTTCCAGGTCACATAACTGCAAACTCTAAACTCAGGCTTTGTGCTAACTATCACTGGGTTGAGGAAGGGGCCCCACTGACTCACACAGAGCCCTTTCCTTCATTTCCCTTAATGGACCATCACCCAGGTGATCACCTCAACCTGGCTTATATTTAAACATTTGCTGGATGCAGGGGTTGAAAGGATCTTGCATACAGACTACTTCCTCCTCCCCAAACTCATAACGCTGATTATTTTATTAAGCAGCAATTACAACAAACACTGCTTTAGTTGGAATTCCTGCGTTGCAGGAGGTTGGACTAGATTACCCTTGGGATCCCTTCCATCTCTACAGTTCTATGATTCTATGACTAGTCTGCTGATGCAGCCTTCTCAGCCAGAGAGGGAAGGAGAGAGGGAAGTTGGCAGGTGTAAGGAAAGGTGCCACCTCTCTCTATCTTTTCTGAGGGAAAAGAGGTGTTGAAGGAAATGGGAAAGTGAGATAAAATGTATAGGCTCCTGCAGCAAATAAAGATTTTAGGGCAGAACCCTGAGTGATGCTGAATTCAGGTGGACATATGCAAATAGAGAAAAATAGCATTGCTGTTTCTCTTTTTCTAATAAAAGCAGGATACACTTTTATCTCACAGGGCAGGTTAAAACAGGAGAGTCTTGCATGCACCATCCTGACCTTCTTTGAGGAATGTAAGTAGAGAGATCTTTTAGATGAATGCAAATGTAAGAAAGTGATACAGTTTCTCCATGGTAGGTGGGAAGTAGGTGAGAAACATCACTTATATCGTAGATAAGTGCCTCAATGAATATTGAAATGCATCCAGTTAGGTAATTTGTTGACTGATTATTATAATAATTTCTTCTTCTTCTTCTTCTTCCTCTTCTTCTTCTTCTTCTTCTTCTCCTCCTCCTCCTCCTCCTCCTCCTCCCCCAGCTCATAAATATTAAAGAACATTCTTCCAGGGGGGTGTTGCAAATAGCAAAATGTAATCTGTACACTGGGGCAGCAACAAAGAGGCAATAAATTATTTCTGTATTGACATGCTAATTAAAATTTGGCTTGTAACTCATGTAAGCGTTTGAAGCGCAGCAAATTTCTTCTTTTCATTTGCTGAGTATGGAGGTAAATTGCCCGGTGACAGTGGGACAGTGCTAACAAGTACAAATTGAATAACATGCTAGCTTGCCTCGATTAGGCCTGACTAGTCTGTCTGGATTAGAAATTCAGCACACTCCCTCATTGTAGGCTTGATTGATAAATGCTAAGGAGAATTTGTCAAAACAACAGGGGCTACACCCAGTGGGACATCAATATGCTCCACTTAGTCACCCACCCGGTACGTCCCTCATAGGATTGTCACATAAAATTAAGACTAGCCGCTAACCAGCCATCAAGCTTGCAGTCTCTCCCCCCTCCCCCCCCCCCCCGGCATCAGACGGCCCTCTGTTCTGTATGCATATTAGTCACATGCTTAACAATTTGGTCTGTCAGGTCTAAAGTACGCCAGTGACCTCTGGAGCAAAAGGTTGGGTTTTCTGAGTACACTGAGACGTCATGCTCAGCTGTTCAAATTTTTTAAGCCATTTCCTGCCAGATCTGTGCACAGATGCACTGCCCTAAGCTATAATCTGCAGCCCGGACCCCAAATGACAAATGGCAGAGCGCAGATTATTGCATTATATATTAAGTACTACAAGTCTGTAAATTATAAGTAAACTACTGTTCAGCCCAAATGTCTCTCTCGGCTCGCGACGTGTTTTTCCTTCTGAGTGAGTCCCTCACACAAGCTCTAATAAAAATTTGGGTGCAGCGGGAGATCAAAAGCACCCTCGGGCTAGAATTAGCTGTCTCTATTGCTAATTAGCTGCTTGAATATCAAACAGTTTGGTGCCAGCTGCATAACTGAACAGGTTACTACAAGGTTAGGTCAGACCTGCCAACACGCCTTCATTGGGTCGTACAAAGGCAGAGGGAGGCATGTTGATTTAGAGCGAATGTCTAGCTAGTCCCGCTTCCTGCTTCTAACACTGGGCCAGCCAGATGCTTCTAGGAAGACCACAAGCAGGGCCTGAAGATGAGAATCATCTCCCATTGTTTGGCCCTAGCATCTGATATTCAGAGGCGCATTGCTGTTGAACAAGGAAGATCTATTTAGCTGGTGTAGCTAATACTAACATAAGATGAGCCCTGCTGGATCATATTAAAGGCCCACATCGTCCAGCATCCCATTCTCACAGTGGCAAATCAGATGCCTATGGGAAGTGCTCAGGCAGCACCTGGGTGCTGTTGAACGTCTGCCCTCAGGGCTGGTCCTAGCATTAGGCAGAGTGAGGTGACAGCCTCAGGCAGCAAATGCTGGGTGGCGGTAGTGCCCCTCGGCCCTTTCTCCTGAGCTCATAACTTTGTTGAAGAAGGGAGGTGTGTATCACACCCTTACCTTCGACCTTTGTAATTACCCTACTGATCTCCCTCAGGGGAGTGCAGTGCCCTGTTACTTCTCTTGAAGTATTGAACAAATATTGAAGTACTAAACAAAAATACAAGGAAATGCCATAAAACAATAAAATCCTCCCCAAATTCTCTGCTTCATATGTCAGTGGAACATATTTATTTTATTAAATTTATATAGCACCCATCCAAAGGAGCCCAAGGTGGCAAAGACACAAGTGACAATTTAATTCAAAAACAAAAACATATTATAGGCACTCAGAAACATGCAAAACAATCACATACTCTCCATCCGTCATGGAAGCTTTAGCTGAGACACCTGTATCGCAGAGACTAGATGACTCTCGGGATCCCTTCCAATTCTACAGTTCTATGATTCTCACAGCTCATGATTTCAAGGTTGCCAGAAACAGTGTCTTCCATTGAATGCTGGTTGCTTTTCATGCTGCTTTCTCCTGTGAAGACTCAAGCAAAAACAGACATTGGCACTTCCATTTTGTATTGACATCTCACTACTGGTGTGAGCAGTTGCCCTGTTGCCTCTTCCTTTCCAAGCATAACTTGCCCAAACCATATTTGTTATTTTTAACATGACTCACTGGCTGCAACTCATTTTGCACAATTATTTTATCCCCACAACAAACTCATGCTTCAGCAATGTACTTCAGCTAGCCAATCTTTCCATTCCTTGTTATTTCCTCCTCCTCCTCCTCTCCTCCTCCTCCTCCTTCTTCTTCTTCTTCTTCTTCTTCTTCTTCTTCTTCTTCTTCTTCTTCTTCTTTGTTTTCAGCTAATTAAACTTGTGCTGCCAAAGTGAAATTAATCCCTTTCTTTTTGCCAGACATTGCTTTGGAGTGTAATTCTGCTGGCTTGTTATAAACTCTACAAAAGCAAACAGCCCATTTGGAATACTTTTTCATTTAGTAAATTAAGAAGAAAAGATTTTGCATATTGGCTCTGAACTTGTAAAAAAAATATGGCATATGCATTCTGCTGTGCGCTCTCTCTCTCTCTCTCTCTCTCTCTCTCTCTCTCACACACACACACACACACACACCATTTTTCTTAAAACAACTTGTGACCCATCAAGCAGTCAGTTGATCACGAACTTTTCATGTCATACCATGCCATGTTATAATACAGAAAACAAAATGGGGAAGGTGGGAGAATTAGTGTTTGCAGCCACTTCGAATATTTTTTGCACCCTGGATAACTATCATGCCAATACACCTGAAGATTATCATTCCCCCCCCCCCCGACATAACACTGAATAAAGCGATCTGATTATTTCAGGTTGATTTAGCTATGCAATAAATGAAGGGAAAACCCAAACCATATCAATATGCAGGGCAGTGCTTGCTTCTGTTTATATGTGGGTGGCTTTGTTTATATGTTGAACAACTGTTTAAAAATTACAGAAAGTAAACTGGACAGGAAGAGGTCTCCCTTCTCAGTGAATCAAAACATTCCAGCTCTAAAAAGGAATGCACCCCGGCCACAAACGAGAATGAATGTTAGTGTATTCAGGATGTATCTGTCACAGTCGCTGAACAGGTATGATTTGTTGCTTTCTCTGCTAGAGAAGAGACGTTCTATTACTTGGCAAGTTCCTACGATCAGCTCCCCAAATAGCCACAGGCAAGTAACTGTCTTTCGGCCTCAGCAGAAAAATGTTGACTTCCCAGAAGGTTATGAACCTTCAGAATGTAGCCCCCTTTTCCCAGTGAGGAAAGGAGAAGGCAATAGCACAGTGGTAGTGCCCAGTGGTATCAGGCTCAACCTTTAGCATCTCCCAATGGGTCTCAGAAAAACCCTGGAAAGTGTGGACAATGCTGAGCTACCTGGATCATTGTTCTGCCTTGGTATAAGGCAGTTCCTTATGATCCTGTGCACTATCAGAATATTCTTAAGAATGGGACCGGATGCTGGCACCACCACTCTGCAGGCAACCCTGAAGGCTTCTTATGGCATACCCTCCAACAGTTCTTTGGTGAAAATAGAGAAGTCCTATTCTACTACTACTACTTTTGTTGTTTAGTCATTTAGTCGTGTCCGACTCTTCGTGACCCCATGGACCAGAGCACGCCAGGCACCCCTGTCTTCCACTGCCTCCCACAGTTTGGTCAAACTCATGCTGGTAGCTTCGAGAACACTGTCCAACCATCTTGTTCCCTGTCGTCCCCTTCTCCTTGTGTCCTCCATCTTTCCCAACATCAGGGTCTTTTCCAGGGAGTCTTCTCTTCTCATGAGGTGGCCAAAGTATTGGAGCCTCAGCTTCAGGATCTGTCCTTCCAGTGAGCACTCAGGGCTGATTTCCTTCAGAATGGAGAGGTTTGATCTTCTTGCAGTCCATGGGACTCTCAAGGGTCTCCTCCAGCACCATAATTCAAAAGCATTGATTCCTTGGCGATCAGCCTTCTTTATGGTCCAGCTCTCACTTCCATACATCACTACTGGGAAAACCATAGCTTTAACTATACAGACCTTTGTTGGCAAGGTGATGTCTCTGCTTTTTAAGATGCTGTCTACTACTACTACTACTACTACTACTATTAACTTCAGGAAGTTCAGAGAAGGAAAGTTTCCTATCTTCTCTCCCAGCAGCCCAGAGCTTGTTCATAAGGGGACCCCAACTCTCCAGGAAAGTTTTTGGGGTGTGCTGGTGGCTACAGAAGAGGGAACGGGCAGCTTTCATTCTGTAGCTGATGTTAACACAAGGGTGGGGAACTTCGTTCAGCCCAAGGACTGCATTCCCTTGTGGACTACCCTTCTGGGGTCTGCATGTCAATGGTGGGCACGACCAGAGGTAAACATTGGGCAATGCAACAGGCATGGCTATATGCGTGTACCACATTCTAGGCACACAAAAGCCATAGGGTTCTACAAACACGCACACTTTCCACCCTCCATTCAGGCAAGCAGGAAGCATTGCCGCAGGTCACATATTCCTTTCACTTGAGGAGGCTGTGGAGCTCAGCCAAAGGGAGGTGTGGACTGGAAATAGTCCTGGGAGCTGGATAGAAGAGTAGCCTGGTGGGTCACTTTTTGTCCTTGGGGTTCCTAAGATTTCCCACTCTGTGTTACCTTACCTTAGGAGCCAACATGTTCAACATCAGATTTATTTAATTTCTAGCGCTCATGAGATGAACATGGAGTACCCCAAACTTAAGATGTAGGGTCAATTCAAGCTATGGTATTTCTATCATCACTTTTATCTGGCATAGCAGCCTGGATCCCAACTGAGAGCCTTAGCTCAGGAGCAACACCACCAGCAGAGCTCTACAGCTCTCATTTGGAAAGGGAAGAGGCTTAATACATACAAATGGACTTAATATAGCCATATATCTTTTTTTTTTTTTATAATAATTTTTATTGATTTTACAACATAAACAAAAAACAAACAAACATAATGCGACTTCCCCAAACCTCCCCTTCACTGCATCCAAATTTCAAAATTTTTAGCAATTCTTCATCCCATTTTTATATTTAATTCTCTTTAAAAAGAGTTTCTGCTTTATAAATTTCGATTTATAGCTGTAATTCTTTGTGTCCAATCCCCTGACATCTTAACATTCCGAAATTTTACAACAATTTTTAAGATAGATTTTAAATTTTTTCCAGTCCTCCTCCACTGTCTCTTTCCTCTGGTCACGGATTCTGCCGGTCATCTCTGCCAGTCCCATAAATTCAGTCACCTTGGTCTGCCATTCTTCCAGAGTAGGTAATTCTTTAGTCTTCCAATACTTCGCCAAAAGGATTCTTGCTGCTGTTGTTGCGTACATAAAAAAGGTCCTATCTTTCTTTGGTACCAATTGGCCGACCATGCCCAGGAGAAAAGCCTCCGGTTTCTTTACAAATGTCCACTTAAGGATTTTCTTAATTTCATTATAGATCATTTCCCAGTAGGCCTTAATCTTTGGGCAGGTCCACCAAAGGTGATAAAAGGTTCCTTCACATTCATTACACTTCCAGCAATTGTTATTGGGCAAATGATATATCTTTGCAAGCTTGACTGGGGTCATGTACCACCTATAGATCATTTTCATTATGTTCTCTTTCAGGGCACTACATGCCGTAAATTTAATACCTGTGGTCCATAACTGCTCCCAGTCAGCGAACATAATATCATGACCAATATCTTTTTTTTTTTTTTTTAAATAATTTTTATTGGGTTTTTACATTTTATAACAACAGACACACACACAAAGACAAAGACAAACAAACACACAAATACAATTACATACCCTAAATTTCTTTACCCACTTTCATTGACTTCCCCCCACCCCCTCCTCTTACATCCCAATTCCAAAATTAATTCAGCAAGTTCTTACCTAACCTCTTAAAGATATTCACATTGCTTTTAAAGATTAAATTCTTTTGTTTATCTATATTCAACTATCCAATTCTCTTATAATCATTAATTTCTTTTTTTTTTAAGGTCGATCTAACTTCCCCTTCACAAATTTTCCCTTTATTATATTAATTATAGGTCACATTGACCAAGTAAAACAAAACATAACATTTTATAGTTCTATTCTCTCCCCCCCCTGCCCCGGTTTCTGTCCCTTCCTAGACAAATGTCCAGAAAACAAACAAAAAGTAGTTCTAGCCCGGATTCCTCACGTCCGAGGCGTCTGATTCTCTGTCAGTCCCTCTCTGCCAACTATATTGGTAGTCCTCTTTGATGGTCCTAAGACCCCGAAGGAGTTCAGTCAGAGTCACATCATATTTTCTTTCATCCAGAATGTTGAAGAGTGTTTGCTGCGAAAGACCATCTAGTTTTCCATACTCAAGAGAAAAGTCCCAATCATGTTGCTTTGTTCTTTCTAGTTTTAATATTCCAAGTACTCCAGGGACTTCTCTCTTCTTCTTTCTCATCTTTCGGAGGTCTGTAATCCAGAGGTCTTCTTGCTCATACTCTAACACTGCAGATTCCTGGTTGATATTTTCCACTTGTAGTGTCTGAACTCCTTCTTTTTTCTCTGTCAATTCCAAAGGCATCTCTTCCTGCTCAGCTGCAGAAATTTTATCATGCGTCTCCTTTGTGCATTCAGCAGAGTTGTTTGTTTCAAGATTCAAGGTCATAAAAACTTTACTCAGAGCCATACTCTGCTCCTGCAGGATTCCCACGAGAAAAAACATTTTTTCTATCTCCGCCAGTAATTTTCCCTCTGCAGCCATTGTAATGTCACTAATTCCCCCTAGGGGGCTTTCAGTTATTTAGTAGTCCTTTTCCAATAATCTGTTACTTTGTTATTATCAATACTTTGTTTCCAATCGCCTCAGTCCAAATGTATCAGCTTTAATTCCAAGAGTTGTTAAATAGCAAAATTCTTTACTTTGTCCGCCCGTTTGACAGCTTCTTTGACAGCTGTCAAACTCCTTTCACTTCTTCCTCCGGCACCCAAATAGGACACTCCCGGGTTTTTTGGGGGGGATACACACAAAGTTCCAAATTCCCTTTCTCTCCAGCACAAAAATCTTGTTCTATCAAATTTGTGAGAAACTTTTAAATCATCAAAACAGTATTCATTCCGCCTTAATTCTCCGTTCCTTGCTTTGAAACGTCTATAAGTAGAGGGGGTGCGGACTTCCCTTTAACACATCCCCCGATCGTACCAAATTCACAGGATAAAATTTTAAAGTCCAAATTCCACTACTCACGGGTCCTTTGTTATCCAGTCCAAATTTTGGGAAGAAAGTCAGCGCTCTCCGGCCATGGCTTGCGGCTTCGCTCTACTGAGGTAGCGGTCTACTCTCAGCACCACGCCACTCTCCGTACCCTCTCCGCAGCCTTTAAAAAGGCTCTTCGTGGGTCGGGGAGGGCGCTTAAGGTGCCCACCGAGTCACCAAGTCCGCAGGCTTCCGCGCCTGCGGTTTCTGAGGGTCCCCGTGTCGCCGGCACGGCAAGACCCGTCCTCAGTAGAGCCGATTCCCTCCGGAGCTCGGAGGGAATCCGCCATTAGCCGTTCGCGCTAACCCGGAAGCCTATCATGACCAATATCTTGTGCCCACTTAATCATGGCTGATTTAACCGTTTCATCTTGTGTATTCCATTTTAGCAGCAGATTATACATTCTAGACAAGTTCTTAGTATTGGATTCTAGCAATTCTGTTTCTAACTTTGACCTCTCCTTCTGAAATCCTAGTTTTCTGTCCTGCTTAAAAGTTTCATTAATCTGGTAATAATGTAACCAATCTCGGACTTTAGGTTTCAATTTCTCAAAACTCTGTAGTTTCAACTTTTCACCATCATATTCTATAATTTCACAATATTTTGGCCAGTCTGTATCCATGTTCAATCTTTTTACCGCCTTAGCTTCCATTGGTGACAGCCACCTGGGGGTTTTACTTTCAAACAAATCTTTATATCGATTCCATACATTATACAATGCTTTCCTAATAATATGATTTTTAAAATTTCTGTGTACCTTTACCTTGTCATACCATAGATATGCATGCCAACCAAAACTATTATCATAACCTTCCAAGTCCAGAATGTCTGTATTCTCAAGAAGTAGCCATGGTTTCAGCCAGCAAAAAGCTGCTGCTTCATAGTAAAGTTTTAAGTCCGGCAGGGCAAAGCCCCCTCTATCCTTTGCATCAGTCAAAATCTTGAATTTAATTCTGGGTTTTTTGCCCTGCCAGACAAATTTAGATATATCTTTCTGCCACTTCTTGAAACAGTCCATCTTATCTAAAATTTGTAATGTCTGGAACAAAAACAACAATCTCGGCAATACATTCATCTTAATTACAGCAATTCGGCCTAACAAGGAAAGTCTCAATCTTGACCATATATCGAAGTCTTTCTTCACTTCAGCCCAGCATTTCTCATAGTTATCTTTAAATAGGTTCACATTCTTAGATGTTAAATTCACCCCCAGATATTTTACCTTTTTAGTAATTTCCAAACCAGTTTCTCTTTGAAAACTATCTTTTTCCCCCACCGTAAGATTTTTTTCCAACACCTTTGTCTTGTGTTTATTCAAT
Organism: Podarcis erhardii; assembly: GCF_964252035.2. Lineage (NCBI taxonomy): Eukaryota > Metazoa > Chordata > Lepidosauria > Squamata > Lacertidae > Podarcis > Podarcis erhardii. The sequence continues at coordinate 37,904,013 of NC_138501.1, read as the reverse complement.
TTAAAACCTGCTACCTGACCAAATATTTCAATAAGTTCCAGAACTCTTTTTGTACTAGTTTCTGGCTGTTGTAATGTCAAAACTAAGTCATCTGCAAATGCTCTTAGCTTATAATGTTTAGTTCCGACCTGTATACCTTTAACCAGCTGGTCTCTTCTAATCATATTAAGGAAAACCTCCAGTACCGATATAAACAATAGAGGGGAAATTGGGCATCCCTGTCGTGTCCCTTTCTCTATTGGAATTTCATCCATAACCATACCATTTACAATAAGTTTGGCCTTTTGCTCAGAATAAATTGCACTTATACCATTTTCAAAGTTCTTGCCTACCCCCATTCCTTGGAGATTCCTCTTCATAAAGCTCCAACAAATATTGTCAAAGGCTTTCTCTGCGTCCACAAAAATCAAAACAGCTTTTCTATTTATATCAGTTTCCAAAAGTTCTAGAATATCTATAATATTCCTCACATTGTCTGACAATTGCCTGCCTGGTAGAAAGCCTGTTTGGTCCCTGTGAATCTCCTCTAACAACACTTTTTTGAATCTTTTTGCTAGAATGTCTGCAAAAATTTTATAATCCACATTCAAAAGTGATATAGGGCGGTAATTCTTAACTTGATGTTTCTCAGTTTCTGTCTTTGGTATAAGTGAGATGAATGCTTCCTTCCACGATTCGGGAGCCTTTTTCCCCTCCAAAATTTGATTGCAGACTTCTTTCAGTGGTTGTATTAACCAGTCCTTCAATACTTTATAATATCTCGCAGTTAGTCCATCTGGTCCTGGTGATTTTCCCAGCTTCATATCCTGGATGGCACTCTCTATTTCTTGATCTGTAATTTTCTCATTTAAACTCCTTCTGTTATTTTCAGAAATTTTTGATAGTCCGTATTTTCCAATAAATTCTTCTATCTCCTGTTCATTTTTTGGCCCTTGTTTGTATAATTTCTTAAAGAAACTTTGAAAACAATTACTTATCTCATTTGGTTTATTAATAGACTTCCCGTCTACTTCGAGTGATGTCACTGTATTCAGTTTTTGTCTCTTTTTCAGTTGCCAAGACAGTAGCTTCCCACATTTATCTGCAGACTCAAAAGTTTTTTGTCTCATTTGTTTAATTTTCCATTCTATTTCCTGGTTCATCAATTCCATATATTGTGTTTGATAGAATTTTATTTCTCTTAATATCTCCTGGGATTTAGGCTTAGATCTCAGTTTCTTCTCCCCTTCTTTTATTAGATTCCAAATTTTCTCTTTCTTCTCATTCTGTTTTTTCCTCTTTATTGAATTCTGTTGTATTAGGAAGCCACGCATCACGGCTTTACTTGCGTCCCAAATGATTCTTTTTTCTGTGTCTGATCTCAAATTGATCTCGAAGTAGTCTTTAAGTGTTTTTTGGGCCTTTTTGCAAATTTCCTCATCTCCAAAGAGGGTGTCATTCATTCTCCATCTAAAGGTTCCAGCTGTTGTCAGTTTCATTTCCATCTTGACAGCATTGTGGTCAGAGCAGGTCTTTGGGCAGATTTCTGTTTTTTTAACCTTTGATGCCAGATTACTAGAAATTAATATAGCCATATATCACCCCAAATTTTTACCAGGTTACACTACCAAATGAAAAGGGAATTTGGTTTATGGCTTTGCTTACTGAGCCAATCAGCTGTAAAAGCAAGTTTAAGTATTATGGAGGCAGCATAGTTATAAAATGAACAATTGATTTGCTTTGATTTGCTTGCACAGTTACATAGTTCCAACTCTCTCTCCCACCCCCACCCACACATATGCATTTTTCTATTTATTATTTTAAAATAACAGATTTTCTTTTTAACATTGTTTCCATGACTATGTTCTCCCCCTGATCATCATAATCCTTAGCTTCTGCTTTGTATTAAGCCATTCTTTTTGTCGTTGTTGCTGGCAAGAGAGAATGTGAATAAGGGATTGTAACTACCAATATCCATTGCTTCTCTGCCTTTTGGCCACGATCAAGTGCAGTGGGTAACTATCAAGCCTGAATATGCTTTAAATATTATCGCTAAATGTAATAAAATAAAAACTCTGTTCTACTGAGACTTTCCCTGTGCACAACCAAGTGCCGTCTACCTTAGCAGTGTGTTCATCTCCCAGCAAAAACAACAGCATGGAAGGATGGGTTAAACTTTACGGCGTGTATAACGATAAAGGAAAATGTCATGAAGATGTTTTATAGGTGGTATCTGACACCTATGAAATTATCGAAAATGTATAAGGTGGATAACAAGTGCTGGAGATGTAAAGACAAAGAGGGCTCCTTCTACCATATGTGGTGGGAGTGTGGAAGGGTGAAACAGTTCTGGGAGAAAATATACATTGAATTAAAAAAGATATTAAAGTACACGTTTATAAAGAAATCAGAAATTTTCCTACTAGGGATATTAGGACAAGAGATAAAAAAGGAAGATCGTAGACTAGTATACTATGCGGTTACAGCAGCAAGGGTAGTACTAGCCCAGAAGTGGAAACAGCAGGAAACACCAACGGTGGAGGAGTGGAGATCTAAGCTGCTGGACTATGCAGAGTTGGATAAATTAACAGGAAAAGTTAGATACATAAGAGACCAAGTGTTCATCAAGGATTGGGGAAAGTATGCAGATTATGTGGAAGGTATTAGTGAAGGACAAACAACGCTAAAGGGATTTAGAGACACACTGTGAAAGACCAAGAGTTATTGTGTAAAGCAAATAGGAGACAGGAATAGGTAGAACGACAATATAAGCAAAGAAACGTGTAATCTTATTTATCGCTTCGAATGATTTACGGACAAGCTGAAGGAAGTCTCGATAGAGACGGCTATGTTATACGGTTGATGTGAAAGTAACAATTTTGTGTATCCTTTATTTTTTCTTTTCTGTGTATTCTATTTTTTATCTTCTTGTGTATTCTTCTTTTTTACATGTGTGTTAGTTTTTATTTTTTTTTATGGAAACAATTAATAAAAAGAATGCTGGAAAAAAAAACAACAACAACAGCATGCCCCAGTTGCCTAAGGCCATGTCCAGATGATGGATAACGTAACAGATGAGTCTTTCCCTTCACTTCGCTTCTAAACTCTCTCCACTAATTGTCATCAATATCATCAGTGATACCAGACGAAGCCAGCAGTGCAAGTTGACAACCTTCCTTCCCCCACCCACTACACACACACACACACACACACACACACACACTTCCCCTGAATCTGAGGTCCGTGCTGCCCCTCTGGAGGCTGGTCCCTTTTGCTCAGGCAATCTGTGGCACTACTTAGTGCTCAGGCACCTGCTGTGTCAGAGCAGATAACAGCTGACTGATATGGATTCCAGATATGGTGCTCAGGCTTTAATGCAGGATGCAGGTGTCACCATTTCATGCACCAACTGTTACAGCTGGAGGCAGTTGCACCCGGTAAAGAATAATAATGAAAAAAACAAATGACGGCACATTTAGCCACTTTGCAGACACAGCTGTGCAATATTGATTTGCATCTGGAGGCCCGCGTAAATTTGTGGTTGTGCTTTGTCATGTGCTTATTACCTTTCTTTTATCCATCATCCTGAAATTTCACACAGGTTGGAGTTTTCTCCAGCCTATTTAGCTGTTGAAGGTAGGCATGATATGAGGGCACACCAAGCAGCCATCATGCTGAAGCTAAGCAGGTCTGGGTCTAGTCAATTTCCTGGATAGGAGATTACCTGGGAACTCCATATAAACCACCTTCAATTCCATGATAGCAGAAAGGCGTGGGCATTCACATACACAAATGAATGAATAAACTGTTAATTTGCCTCTACATCTTATGGGATGTGGGTGGCGCTGTGGGTTAAACCACAGAGCCTAGGACTTGCCAATCAGAAGGTCGGTGGTTTGAATCCCCACGATGGGGTGAGCTCCTGTTGCTCAGTCCCTGCTCCTGCCAACCTAGCACTCCAGCGAGAAGGTAAACGGTGTTTCCATGTGCTGCTCTGGTTCGCCAGAAGTGGCTTAGTCATGCTGGCCACATGACCCGGAAGCTGTATGCAGGCTCCCTCGGCCAATAAAGCAAGATGAGCGCCACAACCCCAGAGTCGGCCACGACTGGATCTAATGGTCAGGGGTCCCCTTACCTTTACATCTTATGTATTGGCATTGTTTAAAACTGCTGGCAAGAAATTAACGCACACATGAATCTGGTTTTCACTGTATGAGACCATTGGTCCATCTAGTCTAGCATTGTCTACTCTGATTGCCAGCAGCTCTCTAAGATCTTCAGGTAGCATCACTCTTGCTAACTCATGGTGTGGGCTGAATCTAGGACCTTATGCATTCAAAGCATGTGCTCTACCACTGGTGTGTGGGCACTCCCTAAATTGTCCCTTAGTTGACAGATCAGCATGCAGTCTGGCCAGGAAGCCTTAAGAATGGATATGTGAGTGGAAGAGAAATGAAATTGTGAAGCAGCTGAAGATATTTTAACTGCCGCTGAAGATCTGAGTTCACTGTGGCACCTTCTCCCACCCTGATGAATGAAACCTGTGTGCATGAATATACTTGAGTTCTTTGACCTATTCATTTCAATGCTCGCCTGAGGAAAACATCAGCTGATTTGCAGGTTAAGTTCTTTTTTTTCCCTACCAAAAAAGCAAAGCAAACCAAAATTTAAAATAAAGGAAACCAATGCATTCTATGCAAGGGTTAATTTTACATTGCAAGTGGAGTGCAGGCAGGTTAAATACACTGAATCCTCATCCTATACACAGTAAGGCAGCAACAAGTCAAACATAATGACAGTGCTGATTAATTAGGTACTCCCACTCACGGCACTTGAGAGTGATTTATTGAGACACATCTCTAACCCAATCCATTGTGCTGACTGGATTAATGAAGTGAGCTGGAGAAAATTCACTGGCAATGTTAGATGTAGAGCAGGGAAGCATTTATCCTTGGAGGTTTCTTATCTAGCTTATTGACAGAATATTAATTAGGACAAAACATACATGTCTCAACTCATTATCTTCCGATAGCGCTGTGTATGTGTTCATTTCAGATACATAAAATTGCAGAGGAAGGAATGTGTTACACACATCCTGCAAGTAGAGTGAAGCTTCTGACGTGAAGGGGGTGGAATCTTAATGCATGCCAACCTTTTATATAAATGCATAGGTTTCCCTCTTGCACTGTAAGTGGTAAGTTAGATCTCCTGTTGACTGTACAGTTGCTTCTCCTGCCCTGCAGAGAATGGGATGGCTTGCTTGCTTGAGATAGCTGGGTCTACATTACTAAATACATACAGTGGTACCTCGGGTTAAGTACTTAATTCGTTCCGGAGGTCCATTCTTAACCTGAAACTGTTCTTAACCTGAAGCACCACTTGAGCTAATGGGGCCTCCCCCTGCTGCCGCCGCGCCGCCAGAGCACGATTTCTGTTCTTAACCAGAAGCAAAGTTCTTAACCTGAAGCACTATTTCTGGGTTAGCGGAGTCTGTAACCTGAAATGTATGCAACCTGAAGCATATTTAACCCGAAGTACCACTGTACCTTGTTCTGCAACAAGGGTAGGGAACCTCGGAATCAGAAGTTAAATGCGGCCCTCCAAGTCTCACTTTCTGATGCTCAGGATATTCCACAGGCCACACCCTCTTCCCAGGCCACACCCCCTATTGGCCCTGTTTTGTCTTGACTAGTTTTTCCTGACTGGAATGTGTGCTTGGACTCTGATAATGCCTCTTGTTTGTTTGTCTGGATGGAGGGATGTGTGTGAGGATGTGTATAAACTTTGCATCCATTGCTCCACCCACTTTTGCCTCTGGCCCTGCTGGTCCCACCCACCACTGGCAGGTTGGCCAGGAAGAAAATGTAGGCACTGAGCTGAGAAGGATTCTCCGTCCTGTTCTGCAGGAACAGATCAGAGAGTCCGGGGTTCCTTCTCTACGGCCACAATTTGTGAATCATATACTAACAGAATCTCTAACATAGAACTCAGAAGCTCCTGCTAATCCTGGTTTTCTGTTGTTGTTGTTGTTTTTAAAAAAAGACTTCAGAATGGATGGTGATGTCTCCTTGTCCAACCAAGAATGAAGTAGGTCAGGCTGACCCTCATGTAGGATCTTGGATGGTAGGTTTTTCCCATTTCTTTAGTACCCCAGTATTTGATAGCATGACAACCAGGACAGGGTTAGGATTAAATGCTTTCACGCCCTTCTTAGATCTCACCTGGACATCATTTAAATTAACCTCATTTACAAAGATTTCAGACCAACATTCTTTATTCGTATGTTCCATATGTTCTTGGGCTACAACTCCTCTCCCCCACAGGCCACTGATCATGCAGATGGGGCTATAGTTCATCAACAACTAGAGGACAAAGTTTCCCTGCCCCTAGCCATAATCAGCAGTCTAAAGGGTCAGGCACCAGCTTTCTAGAATTGCCCCTTTTGTGTTTCCCTTTGGCTGTGATGAAACAGAACCTTCCAAAAGTGTGGCGCTGACTAGCTCAGCAGAACCACATCCACTTTGGCAGAACTACATACGATTGCCTCAAGAGGACGTCTCTGTCTTACTCCGACTGTGGGTGAAAGTGGTACCCAGGTCTCTGCAAGGGAGAACGTGATGCTTGGAATCCTCACCCTGGTCTTTTTTGTTCCTCTCACTGGTGTCACTCCATGGTGGGAGAAATCGCTCCACCCTCAAGAGCTATGCTTGAGGACCCACATCGGCAGATGCCATTGTTCCAATGGAACTTCATAGATGCAGCATTCATGTGCCAGTGCAGCAGCTCATAGGCTGAGACTGTCAGGGAGCTCCTGGTTGTGTAACAGACTTCAGCAGGGTGGCGGGAGGGGAGGAGAGTGATGCTAATAGTGTTGGCTCTATAAATTAGAGATATGAAAGCATCTATCAAGGTTATTGTGGGCTCACCATAAAGAACCTGTGTATATCCCATCGCCTAAGTAGTTAGCAAGTAATTTGGCACACCACTGGGAAGTAATTCCTCATATTTGAGAGGGGCAGAGGTTGCTATTCAACCCTGGAAAAATATTTCATGTGAAAACATAATTTTTGCCTCTCTTTTTTCCTCTCTCTCTCTCTCTCTCTCTCTCTCTGCTAAAAGGAAATCAGTTGCTGTAATGAATGTATTTCAACAGAAGCATAGAAATGGAGAGGAAGGGGCCTTCTCATCATCAGCCTTTGTAGAAATGCAGAACATTTGGTACATTTTCCTATCAAGAAAACGACATAAGTACTATCCTCTTTTCAAAAGAAAAGCTTCACTGAATATTATATAGAAGACTACTGACAGTTCGTTTTCCTTGGGGGTAACAAGATTTTTACATTTGAAGTTTCCCAAATGATATACATTTTTTAAAAAAGAAAGAAACAACAACAACTAGCCAGCCTTTATTTCTTTTTATAAAGTCCTCTGCGAAAATGTCATGTTTTGGGCTCATTTGAATATTTCATGTCACATTTATTCCAAATGGTAGCCATTTCAGGGGGTAAAAAAAAAATAAGGTTAATCTACCCAGGTGGGAACAGCAGTGAGCTTGTCACTGGAGAAACCAATTCAAGCTCCTTCAATCTCACAAGCTCCTTGCAGTTTGCTTGCCATTAAAGTGGCATGAAAATTGTGCAACTGAACTAATGAATACACACACACACACACACACACGTCTCGCCAAAGCTTTGGGATAGCGCTGAAAGGCAATCACCCCAAATTGCTGAACCAGGCAGCAAGTTTTAAAAGTTTTTTTTAATTAATGCACTACAGCAGGCCAGCCATTTCCAAGCTTCAGGTAGCTGAGGAATATGTATCATTTCTGATTGGAAGAAATATTCACATATGACTAATACCCTCCAAAAAACCCCCCCAAAACCCACCTTTTTACAGTGCAATTCAACACATTTACCTAAGAGGATGTTAAATTAATTTACATAGGGTCCATGATACTCCCTTATTAAAACAGCTACAAAATGGTGGCTCACTTCTGAATACACTTTATTAGTAGCAGTATTAGTATTAGTATTATTAAAAATTTTATACCGCCCTATACCCACAGGTCTCGGAATGGTTCACAAGATAGAATCACAATATACATAATAAAAACAAGAACAACCCAATAATCCCCCTTCCACAACACAGTTTAAAAGGGCATTGGATGCCAATCAGCCAAAGACCTGGTTAAAGAGGTTAAAGTTTCTGCTTGGTGCCTATAGGAATATAATGAAGGCACCAGGCAAACCTCCCTGGGGAGAGCATTCCATGAACAGGGAGCAACTGCAGGAAAGGCCCGTTCTCATGTTGCCACTCTCCAAACCTCTCGTGGAGGAGGCACACCAAGAAGGGCCTCAGAAGATGATCACAGGGTCCAGGTAGGTTCATATGGAGAGAAGCAGTTCCTTGAGATATTGCAGGCCTGAGCCATTCAAGGTACACAAGTTCAGGAGTAGCCCAAGTTTGGTGCCATTGAGATGTTCTTGGACTCCCGTTCCCATTAATCCTAGCCAGTTCCAGTCAGGAATGGTGGTAGCTGGTGGGCGCCCTGTTGGCTACCCCTGCTATAGAAGACACCCACCTTCAGAAGAATTCGCCATATGTATTTGCGCATGAGTCACTGTTGTGAGCATGTCCAAAGCAGCAGGTCATGCTGAGATGGAAGAGGCCCCAGACCTACACAAAATGCCCTAAGAATATGGCAAGCCCTCAGTGTGATGAAAGGAGACCCCTCACAGAGCTATAGTTCTCAACACCCTTAATACACTGCAGTTACCAGGGTTATTTAGGGGAAGCCATGGCTTTTCAAGTGATCTAAGAGTAATTTTCCTTTTGGTGTGAATGTGCTCATTCTAACTTTCTGGCTTTTTGGAGCTGTGTGAGCACTTGCCATGGCAGCATACATCCCTTGCATGGAAAACTCTGTGTCTGCTTGAAAACTGAAAGCCATTTGCCTCTCACAGTACAGTGGTACCTCGGGTTAAGTACTTAATTCGTTCCAGAGGTCCATTCTTAACCTGAAACTGTTCTTAACCTGAAGCACCACTTTAGCTAATGGGGCCTCCTGCTCCTGCCGCGCTGCCGGAGCACAATTTCTGTTCTCATCCTGAAGCAAAGTTCTTAACCTGAAGCACTATTTCTGGGTTAGCGGAGTCTGTAACCTGAAGCGTATGTAACCCGAGGTACCACTGTATCCAAGAATCCCATTAATATGATGTTAGGCTCTAGAATAGTCCTGTATCCTATATAGGGTCTTGATGATGCTCCAATAGCATCTGACACACTGCCATCAAATGTTCGGCGAATCAACATTATTCACATTACATTGCCAAAATGAGTTTAGGTTTTTCTAAATCGTACACAACATCACTGATTCCCTATTTTAGTAATGTTTTCTTATAAACCAACAGAGGCTGAGTGGTGGAAACTCTTCACACAAACACAGGAGTGTTCCTCTTCCGAAAAGGTTTTTGTTTTTGTTTTTAATTTATTAAGCAACTTGTCTGCTTCAATGGCTTAAAAAGCCATACAAAATTGTTGTTTTATCATCATTATTCTTTTAACCAATAATTACATAGCATATCATGTGAACAGGGAAATAACAGGTGAATGATAAAACAGAACTGTTTATAATATCTGGCACAAATCCCAGAAGTTAACCCATTTTGGTCATCCATCACCCGCACTTACCACCTCCGTTCTAAGTCAGTGCCAAGTCTGGTTGTGTTTTTCTTGTCTGAGGATCTAAATACACACTGGAAGATGAAGGGGGAAGCCTTAAAGAGAATGAGGTCAACATTGTCTGTTTCAGGAGGATATCTCCTCACCTTAAATGCTCCTGGATATCCGATTTCCAGCTTTGCCGTAGCGCTCGGGAGGTTTAAAAGAGCTGTGTGTATACTTCGTAGGGAGGTAATAAGGCATTGCAAGACTAACTTCACACTTCGCTCGTCTATCAAGAGGCTCACTCCTTCTCAACAATACCCCAATGTTTTGGTAGGCCGGCTCCAGTCCACTTAGCATATGAGTAGGCATGGGTGGAATGCCAGGTATGTCTACCGAGCAAAGCAGCACAGGCAAGCTGACGCCAGGAGAGAATAGGCACGTACCTATTGAGTTACAGGATTTCTACAAATCTAATCCATGTGTAATGTGAGACTTATTACAGAGTCAGTCTTTGCCAGGGCTGTGAATGTCTGGGACTAAAAACAGCCTAAGGAACAATGATCTCAGTTAACTCATTATAACCCAATGTCAGCCGAGCAAAACCAATGCCTTTTCTAAAAAAAATAAAAAAAATCCTTGTAATTCACTTTATAAACAATAGTGATTATCAGCAGCATCTTAACTTTCTTAATAACTGTTTAATGCTTAACATGAGAAACTACTGATAAGCCCTTTAGACAACATCACCCCCACAGTAGCACAAAAAGCTTTTTGAAACAGCTCTGAGGAAAGCAAGAGAAAGAGGGAAGGATGAGGACCAGGGGGGAACATAGTAACAAAATGAAAAAGAGCCAGTAGCTCCAAAACTTTTATCAATGATATTTCTTCTTTGTTGGTGTAATCGGGGAGGAGGTGACTTTGGCAATATGATGCCCTGAGCAAGGATAAAATCCCCCCTCCAAAAAAAATATTATTTCCACAACAATTCCTTTTGGTACGGTTGTTTCTTAATGGATCTTCTCAGCAGGTACCCACATAAATATAGATATTATTATTATTATTATTATTATTATTATTATTATTATTATTATTCACCCACTCAGCTCAGAGCCCTGGGGGGGGGGGGGAATTGCCTGCACTGCCATACATCCGGTTCTTGGTGTAATATGGCTAATGACTGACCTAAGCTATAACAATTGAGATAATCCACAACCTTAAAGGATCTGGTCTACCTGTTTCCTAGTACCAATCTGTAAGAGACTGAACATAAAGTGGGTCACTTTTTAGCTGCCTTGTAGCACCACTGCTGAAATAATAATGGCTTAGTGCAAATGTACAAAACATGCAGGCTCCCAAGGAGGAAATTGCAATCACTTTGCTTCTACTCTGGTCCTCCTGCTGCTGCAGTACTGTGACCTAAGCAGTGGTTTGCTGTTGCATCTCATCCAAACTCATGTTCATGGTTTGTCTCCTCCAGATACAGAAACATGGAGCCTTCCCTGTTCTATTTGGTTCCAGGTAAAAACATATCTCCGCCCCATCCCGGGTTTTTAATGCAGAATGGTGATGGTGTTTTTCCTCTTAGTGCTCTGCCAAAGCTTCCTGAGTTGAGGTGTGTGTGTGTCTTTGGTATACTGTATTTTTAAAGCATCTCACCTGTTTTTGCACGACTGTATCGATATTATAATGCATCTATGCTTATATTTTAAAATACGCTGTAAGTTAACAAGTGACTAACAAGCCTTAAAACAATGGTGGTGTTGATGGAGCTTAGGAAACTGTCTTGTCTTGAGTCAGACCACTGGTCCATTTAACTTAGTATTGTCTACACTGGCTGGCAGCAGAACTCAAGGATTTCGGACCTGTCTCTCCCAATCCTCCCTGGAGGTATAAGAGATGAAACCTGGGATCTTCTGCAAGCAAAGCAGATTCTCTTCTAGTGAGCTACAGGTCTTCCCCATAGATCAACCTATGCAATCCCATCTACCACTAATACAGATCAGGTGTCTAGCAGAAAGGTGCTTATGGAGGGGAAAAGATCAGATGAGCTAACTCAGCCATATGCTGTAGAATAGGTTAAAATGTGAGCTCTTTGAATTCCACTAGGATGCATAAGTAACTTCTGATAATACTATTGCTGGTGGTGTTAGGAAAAGGGGTAAATCAGTGACCAGTGCAAATCTGCACATGTCTACTCACAAGTAAATCCCACCAAGTTCAATGTTCCTGCCATGTTTTGTGTAGAAAGGACCACGGCCTGAGTGTCAGCTAATCACAAGGTACTGCTCCTTGATGAAATATTCCAATTTCACTGAGATTTCCAACTTTGTCATTCAGATTTTGAATGTAGCATTTTTACAGCAGAGATTGAAATTTGATCCTTTAGACTGGACGGTGCCTCTTGATTGTTATGGCAGGCATTGCATCTGAACTCTCGTAAGGTAATACTATATCCCATTACACTTCTCCTATCAAATATTGTCAAAATGCTATACCATGTGCACAAGCTTCACGTGGGTAAGTGCATCTGCAGCATGCTGTGGATCACTGGGAACAGAACTGAAAATAAAACTGCCGGTATCATAATGCCATTATACAAATCTATGGTACGACCGCATTTAGAATACTGTGACAGTTCTGGCTGCCTCACCTAAAAAGGATGTTGTAGGATTGGAAAAGGTTGAGAAAAGGCAAGAAAAAATGATCAAGGGAATGAAGCGTTTTCCCTCTGAAGAAAGGTTACAGCATTTGGCACTTTTTAGTTCAGAGTAAGAGGTGGCATGGTAGAAAAATTATAAAATTTATTTATAGCATGGAGAAAGTGGACACAGAAAAGTTTTTCTCCCTGTCTCATAACACTAGAACTCAAAGACATGCAATGAAGCTGAACGTTGGAAGAGTCAGGGCAGAAAGAAGAAAATATTTCTTCACACACCACATAGTTAAGCTATGGAACTCACTCCCACTTGAAACAGTGTTGGCACTAACTTGGATGGCTTTAAGAGAGGGTTGGACAAATTCATGGAGAGAGGGCTATCAGTTGCTACTAGCCTGAATACTTGGATCAGGCCATTGGCCGCATCTAGATCAGCATCCTGTTCTCACAGTCACCGGCCAGAGACCTTTGGGAACGCTAGATTTTGCCCACATGCAAACTGATATACAGAAGAATAATTCCTCTGCCGGTGTGGGTCAGAGCATGGGAATTATTGAGGTGTAATGTTTACAGATTGGGTAATAAAGGCCATGCCACCACTTCCTTCCTTCCAAGCAGAGAGCCTTCTCAGTAGTGGCACCCGCCCTGTGGAACACCCTCCCATCAGATGTCAAGGAAATAAACAACTATCTGAGTTTTAGAAGACATCTGAAGGCAGCCCTGTTTAGGGAAGTTTTTAATGTTTGATGTTTTATCGTGTTTTTAATATTCTGTTGGGAGCCACCCAGAGTGGCTGGGGAAACGCAGCCAGATGGGTGGGGTGTAAATAATATATATATATATATATATATATTTGCTTTCGTAGATTTTCACGGGTACAGGAATGCAGGTTTTGGTGTCCTCGGGTGTCTTCCCGTGTAAAAGTTGGGGTGTCTAGGCGACGTTTCGACGTGAGACCTCGTCGAAACGTCGCCTAGACACCCCAACTTTTACACGGGAAGACACCCGAGGACACCAAAACCTGCATATATATATATATATATATATATATATATATATATATATATATATTATTCTTTCCGTCCGTCCATCCTCCATCCCTCCCTCCCTTCATTTCATTTATTCATTTATTGCATTTCTATCCCACCTTTCTCTCCAAAGAACTTAAGGTGGCATACGTGGTTCTTCCCCTTCCTCATATAATTCCCGCAACAACCCTGTGAGGTAGGTTAGGTTCAGAGTGAGTGACTGGCCCAAGGTCATGCAGAGAGCATTGTGACTGAGTGGGGACTTGAACCCTGGGTCTCCCAGATCTTAGGCTAACACTCTAACCACTACACTACACTGGCTCATTCTCTTGGTGTGGAGAAAGCTGCTTAATCCACATGCCATGCCACAGATATCATGACAGCATCCTGCGGAGTAGCTGAAATGGCCTTCCATGCAGTGACTGTAATGTCTGTGCTGGCCCCATAATCAGTCATGATGAATCTTGAAAGGCTGTTTGCTCGATGATTTAACACAACGTGGATCAGCGCCCTTTAATCTGTTACAAATCTGATCATTTGAGCTCCTTGCTCATCTCTTCTCTCTCTTTTGCCCACTCCCCTCCCTTTTGGCCGGCCTTATCCCTGCTTAACCTCTGATGTAGGTAAGGAGACACTGCATAAACATCTTCCAAGACAATAATGCCCACTTACACCACAAAGAATTCATAACCCACCTACTTTCAGCAGCCAGAAACACCACAACCAGACACTGGAGAGACCTGTCAGGAGTAAGCATGGACCAATGGTACCAAATAGTATGGGAAACAGCCTTACTAGAAAAAATAATGAAACTGACACGGGGACAAATAGAAGAAGATGCCTTCACCCTGGTATGGCTCCCCTTTATCACACACATAGCCCAACAAGACAACGACAAAAATCCACCAACAGCATACAAATCAATATGGATAACCTGATCCAAAATACCCACCCACCCCCACTCACACATGAAAACAAAGACCACCACAGCCAACCACAAATGAGCAGCCACACCCTAGGCCAACCCCAACCTCTCTCACCACCAAAGGAACACAAGTGAACAGCAGAGAACCTGCACAAGCAACGCTGACACCAAACCCCACATATATTAAGTAAAATAGAAACATCACCACCCGACCCCACCCCCACCCATCTTTCCCCCCCCCTCCACCTCTTTCCCTCTTTTCTTCCTAATGTCTCAACAAATGAAACTGATTTGTAAAAATGTTACATGGGGGGGGGGGGAAATACGAGAGAGACACATTGCACACACTTTTGTAAATCAAGAAAATCTTTAATAATAAAAAAAAACCTGCCAAAGTAGGGATGTGGAGGGTAATCTACTGTAATCTTCTCAGCTTGGAACACTTTTGATTAAAACGATAAGGCCTCTGGAGAAGAAAAATAATCTTCTTTTATAGTATTATTTTAGAAATAAGCATATTGACCTAGAGAGAATGGAACTTCTTCCTTTATAAAAGTGAAACATGCTTTCTGAAGGGACCAACATTTATTCCACTAAATACTTCAGAAGGATAAATAAAACACTGACTTCTGCTTGGTTAATTAACCCTTTTCTGATACATAGTGGCATCTTTTGGTTGTTGTTCGTTTATTTATAAAAATACATACACTGTTTTTTCCATTAAAATGCCCAAGGGGGTTAACAACATTTAATAAAAACAGGAAAGGTGGCCATAAATCACATCAGCACATTAGTGCTTAAAGCCCTAAATGACTTACTTGGTCCAAAATAACTGAAAGACTAGTCCTGATCTCTATGGGGTCTTGTGGTCGGCAAAGGTCCCTTCTTGATAGTTCTGCCATCAGTTTATGCAGGCTTTCTCTGGCCTGTAAGCTTCATTGCACTGCTCCATTTTACTGATGTATTCTTTGCTTTTATTGATGTGGGGGGTTTTTTTTGTATTTTGGTTAACTGTTGTAATATAGATCTTTTAATGATCTTAACTGTTTCATGTGAGCTGTTTAGAAACGTCACTCATTAACTGGCACATAGATATTATAAATAAAAATGAATGAAAGAATAAAAAAAAAAAGAAGAAGTATGGGGAATGGTGGTCCAGGAGGTCTGTCTATCTATCTATCTATCTATCATCTATCTATGTCTCGTCCCCCCTAAATTGTGGAGCTCCCTGCCCACAAAGAAGTGTCCAGCATCTTTGCTTCACAGCTTTTACCATATGTTGGTTTACACATTTATAAACTGCTTTATAGCCTGAGGCCATCATGTATGACAGTTAAGATCTTTTTTGGACTGACCTCCTTCGATGAATTTATACTGGCTTTTTCCATCTGGAGCAGGTTTACCTGGCTTTAAAACTGTAGCTCTTTTGTCTGTTTTCGTAATTATATGTTGCATTTTAGTAAGCAGCCCTGGGACCTTTTGGCAAAGGGCCGATAAGAAGTCTTAGGCCCCCATCTGCACTATATAGTTAAAGTAGCAGAACTTTAAGCAGTCATGGCTTCCCTCAAAGAATATTGGGAATGTCTGGAGAAAAGGATTCCCTGGAAGACGGAACCATCACTTCTCACTCTGGCCATAGAGAATCCCTGTGCTGCTGTCACTTTGCCGCAATGGTGGCAAATATCATTTACTGTCCAGCTGTTCAGCTTTGAACAGTATGTGCCACCACTGCAGCAAAGCCGTGGTGATACAGACGATCTCCATGGCCGTGGTGGACTTCTGGCTTCAAAATTTCAGCAACACCATGTGCAATGACAAAAATAGGTGCCCCCCCCTTGCCTTCTGTTGTTATCACTGTTGCAGCACCCCCTTGTGGTGCCCTCTTGGCTCAGCGCCCAGTGTAGGCCAACTGGTCCTGCTCCCCTAAATCCACCTCTGTCCGTGGCCACTTTCACCACAGTGCCTAACTCTGAGGAAGAACTCCTTTCTCACAACACGACATTGAAGGACAAGGATGGCTGTGGATTGGAAGTGGAGGAGGAACGAGGTGTGCGGGAGGCAGTGGAGAAAGGCAGTGGTGGTAAGAGCAACCTGCTTCAGATGGTGCGCTCTGTTGTACCATCTCTGACTTCCAAGCAAACAGGAAACAACAATGCCTTTTAATGGAAGAGTGGACTTTTGATCAGGTGAGGTTAGCGGAGCTGGAGAAGTGACAGTCCTGAGCAGGGCTATGAGAGCAGAGAAGATTGGGCAGGAGCAAGCAAGGCCAGAGAGCTGTGAAGATAAGAATGAGGTGTTGGAAGTGGACAGTAAGCCAGTGCAAAGATTTAACTAGACACATCATGTATCAGAAAGAGTGCTGGGTGTAGGTGAGAGGTTCAAAGTGAGACAATGAAAGGGAAGGGAAGAAGAAGGGAAGGGAGAACTGCAGACAGTTGTCTGGGAGGTAGATGAACAGAGTATGGGCCACAGCTTTAGCCGAGGAAGAGCCTCAGGTTTGCAATTTTGCAAAAGGAGAAGCAACCTAACTTGCTGAATATTGGGAGCAAAGCAGAGAGAGGAACCAAAGATTTAGACTGAGCTAAAGCTATATGCTTTATGCCTGCTCCTTGGGAGAAAGGCGATGGCAAACCTAGACAGCATCTTAAAAAGCAGAGACATCACCTTGCCAACAAAGGTCCGTATAGTTAAAGCTATGGTTTTCCCAGTAGTGATGTATGGAAGTGAGAGCTGGACCATAAAGAAGGCTGATCGCCGAAGAATTGATGCTTTTGAATTATGGTGCTGGAGTAGACTCTTGAGAGCCCATTGGACTGCAAGAAGATCAAACCTATCCATTCTGAAGGAAATCAGCCCTGAGTTCTCACTGGAAGGACAGATCGTGAAGCTGAGGCTCCAATCCTTGGCCACCTCATGAGAAGAGAAGACTCCCTGGAAAAGACCATGATGTTGGGAAAGATTGAGGGCAAAAGAAGAAGGGGATGAGAGAGGACGAGATGGTTGGACAGTGTTCTTGAAGCTACAAACATGAGTCTGACCAAACTGCGGGAGGCAGTGGAAGACAGGAGTGCCTGGTGTGCTCTGGTCCATGGGGTCACGAAGAGTCGGACACGACTAAACAATTAAACAACAACAAAGGCTATATGCTCAAGGTGCTTGCTCTGCTCTAGGGATTTGCTGTCTTTCCAGCTGTGGATGTGAGCACCTGACAAGTGGCGTTGATCATAATATTTATTTCAGTACATTTTCTTTGGTCATTCGCTGTGCTTAGCCCTTTTCTGTGACATATTACCAGGAAAGCTCATTTCTGATATGTACTCTCTTTTTAAAAATGCTCTTGGTATTATGAGTCACACCTGTGAATTATTTCAATGTCATGGCTATGAACCTTCCTGCAGAATATCCAGTTTCTGCCTGGAAACAAACAACGACTAGATTTATTTATTTTTTAAAAGAAGTAGTAAGGGAAAAAAATATATAAACAGCCTCTCTATGTCAGATCTGAAAGACAATGCATTAGATAAATTTATCCGGCTGGCAAGAAAGCCAGAATTTAGGTAAAGAATTGCACCCAAGTGTTTTGCAGCTATAGAAAGTAGTTAACCCATCTTAATCTCACGATTTCACTAGCTTTCCCTGTTTAGTATCAATCTCTAAAGCTTGCTTTCAGCAAGCAGGAGCCTGGGTAATTTTCAGCACCGAGCAGAGACTGTGAGATGCTGCGATCACTTTGACACACAAAGGGAATATTTGCTACCTGCTGCCATTAAAATAAGTCATCCTGTCTAGCATACTGGTCAGCTTCATCCTCTAAAGTGCAGATATATGAGCTGGGAAGCTTTCCAGAAACATCTTTATGAAGCTAAAGCACTCAAGAAGATCATGCTGCATTAAGCGAAGTTGTTCTGGTTAAAGCTATGTTGTCAGCATTTAAGTGTGCTGCAAGAGACCTATAGAATCTCATACACACAGAGAGAGGGGGGGGGATTCCTTGCAGATTTTGCATACTGTTCTGCCTATGGCCATGATTCTACACTGCCAGACTGCATCAGATCACAGGCCTGCAACTAA
This sequence comes from Podarcis erhardii, assembly GCF_964252035.2. NCBI lineage: Eukaryota > Metazoa > Chordata > Lepidosauria > Squamata > Lacertidae > Podarcis > Podarcis erhardii. The sequence goes on along the minus strand of NC_138501.1, from coordinate 37,885,688 downwards.
GCCACAGATGTCACACTGCTTACCTGAAAATCCAGTCGGAACACCCTTTGTTTACACATCACCAATCCCCCCCACCACCCAAAAAAATAAAATTCATCACGCAAAAAAAGAGGGCTGAAAAGGATACAGATTGGCATAAAATCAGCATAATGTATATCTAATGACACAGATTTAGAAATTATTGCCACAATTTCTACATTTCTGGGAAGGGATGTGACTCAGTGATTATCTGCTTTGAAATTACCAGAAAGTCTAAAAGCAGTGATTTTTTTTTACAGGGGGTACTCAAGTGTACCGGTATGGGGTTTTTTTCTTTCTTTTTTTAAAAGGTGTGCCTGTAACAACTTCATGGTGAGTAGCAGCATCTCTCTCTCTCTCTCTCTCTCTCTCTCTCTCTCTCTCTCTCTCTCTCTCTCGGTTAAAAATGTGACACTTACTGGAACAACTTCGTGGTGAGTACCAGCATCTATTTTTCGGGGGGGGGGGGAACACTGTATAAAAGAAAGTATTTCTTCATGAAGATAAGGCTGGGAATAACTCCTGCTTGAAACCTTGGAGAGCTACTGCCAGTTGTGTTGGCTACACTAGGCTAGATGGGACCGTGGTCTGATTCAATATAAGGAACTTTCTTGTGTTCCTTTGCAGCCTTTTTCCTCTGCACCTAACAGAACTGGGGGGGGGGATTTCAGTTGGGACAAAGGTGTAGCTTAGGGCTGCACCCCCGTGTCAAGTCTGCAATTCAAATTCTATTTATTTTTCTTATACAGTCTCTAAGCAGTTTACAAAGAAAGTAGCAAATACAATGTATGTAAAGTGAACCACGACACTAAAGAAGGATAAATATCTGACAAATCAATAAAACCCACCCAGAGCAAAAACATAGCAGTCCATTTTGAAAGCCTCTTAAAGAGCCGTGGAAATGGCTCAGTAGCATGCAAAGTTGTTGGAAGATTGCCCTACCTCCCCAATGCTTTTCAGAGAAGAAATATATGTAAATATGAACTCCAGTCAATCATCTTCAGTAAATTTTTCTAAGTGAGACTCCACAGAATGTAATCACTTCCTCCAAATGATCCTAAGGATTATAATTAGTGATAATTATTAGAATTCTCCATTAGTGATCCCAAAGCCCCTTGCAGAACTAAAGTCCTTCGAGGAAAGGGAATGATTTTTAAACCAGTTAAAGCTTGCAGTGTAGATTTGCCCTGAATTTTCGCCATTATTTATTTATTTTAAAACTTTTTTTATACCTCCCTCTTCCACTGCCAAAGCTCTGAGAGCTGCTCACAGATGACTAAAAGCAAAACAGGTACATAATATAAAATATGCAGCACGAATGGAAAAAGTGATGGGGAGGGCAGAGGAACAATGCAAACTCAGGCACAAGTTCTCAAAGTTGCAAAGTGATTACAGGGACCAGCTGGAATGGGATGCAACTGAGAGAGAGAAAGAACCAAAGGCAGGTGATCTCTCAGCCCGTCTTCCCTGCAACTTGTCCGCCCCACCACATGCAGTCTTATAAAGTTGCCAGGTTGAATAACTTCTAGAAAGGAAGAGAAGTAAATCATAGAAAAGGCTTCGCCGAGTGTCTCCAGTGAATGGATGTGTGGTTGCCATGGTACGCATTCAGCACTATTACAAATGAAAGAGAAAACATTTTATTTCCCAATAAAAATAAAGCATTTTCCTTTATTTCCTGATAATGTGAAGTTGGGCTGTACAATGGACGAAAAGAGGCACTGCACACATAATTCCATCCAGTTATCCACGGACATGTTTGTATGTCATTAATTAACACAGACTTTTGCAACAGACATGGGGGAAAGGTAACAGAAGTTGATCATTAAACAGTGATGGATTATCAAGGCCATTGTGAACTGTGTCATTTCTTTGAGCTCCGTAGAAGGACACAATGTTTTGAGGGCTGAAAATTCCTGGTTCAGAATAGACAGTTTGGTCTAAATGGACCAAAAGCTGACTCAGTTCAAGCATCCAGATCAGTTGTTTTGTGTGAGGGTTTTTTTTTTTTTTTTTTTTTTTTTTTTTTTTTTGCAAGACTGTCTACTTTGGGCCTTTTTGGTTTAGAGAAAAAGTGACTAAGAGGTGACATGATATAAGTTTATAAAATTGTGCATGGAATGGAGAAAATGATCAGGGAAATCCCTGCTCTCTCTCATGACTCTAGAGCAATGGTTTTCAACCAGTGTGCCGTGGCACCCTGGGGTGCCTCGAATGATAGTCAGGGGTACTGTGGGCAACACTGTCCTCCATCCTTCTTTCCTTCCTTCCCTCCCTCCTCTGATGCCCTCTTGTGTCTTTGCCTCCCAGTGGCTTACAGAGCTGTTTGTTGCAGTGGCCCTGGCTACCAGCTCCCCAGGCAAATGATGCCTCTGGGGCTGGTCAGTGGGTGCTTCCAAGGCCCCTGTGGGGCAGTGTGAGGAGGTACCTCTCTTTGGGGTACGGGGGCAGTTCAGAGAACAGGGGTGGCAGCAGCGGCTGCCCAGAGGACTCCCAAGGAGAGGGGAGAGGAGTGGAGGCCCAGAGGACTCCCAAGGAGAGGGGAGAGGAGAAGAGGGAACACTCCGCAAGGGAGGGTGTTCAAAAAGAGGTGAGGGGCTGCCAACTCTGCAGAAAAGGGGTGACATAACTGGGCTCCTGAGCCCCACAGGGGTGCCACAGGAAGAACTGAGTTGGTCAAGGGAGCTGTGGACTCAAAAAAGGTTTACAGCCTCTGTTCTAGAGCCTGTGGACGTCCAATGAAGCTGAATCTTAGAAGATTCAAGACAGATGAAAGAAAGTACTTCTTCATTCAGCACGTAGTTAGGCTATAGAATTGGCTTCCACAGGAGGCAATGATGGCCACCAAGTTGAATTTCATTCAAAGAGGATAGGAAAAATTCATGGAGGACAAGGTTATCAATGACTTCACATGATTTTGGACTAGTTTGGCTACTGGCCTGATCTGGCGGGGCTCTTGTTACGCACTGGTCCCCATATCTAGTTGCTTATCTATCTGCCCATGATTTATTACAGAGACAGAAACACATATTTGCAGATAATATTGACCTATAATATATACGTAATGCAACTTCAATATATATATTAATAAATAAGTGCCAGTATTCATAATTGACCGGTCATGAAGCATCGGGAAAACATTCTAGCATTTAAAATGAAGGTAGCATATTAATGGCAGCCAGTGAAAGTTAACTATCATTTCATTTTCTTAAAGAATTAAAAAAAACCTGCCTTTTTTTCTCCAAATTGGTTTTCTGTAGCTTAAAATAATATAGTTTGAGGATAGGATTATATTCTTGTTGATTAGAGCCATTGAATGGAAGCAAGATTTGAGCAAACAACCATGAAAATTAGAGTCCAGGATACTAAGAATGTTGTAGATAAAATGCATTTAATCTGAAGCTGACGTGTAGACAAGAGGAGAGGAACCAGTTCACTCTACAGCTTTAGAATTCCTTAGAACCATACAAAGCGATCATGACATGCATGAATTTGAGTAGGGTGAGGTTTATTTCTAGTACTATCTGACGCTGTGAAAGGGTTGTTAGGTTTGGGTGTTTAACATCCAGGTTCAGGTCCCATCTGAAGCCATAGAGCTGCCCAGATGCTCTAACCACTTCCTAATCCATTAAGTGTGTGAGGGATGGCACATTCCTGTTGATGGATCACAGCTAGATTACGTTACTTTTGTGGTGTAGGAGCCACCATAAACCAAGTGTGCAAATGCCTTTCCACATGTTTCTTGTGATTAGTATACACCAGCTTGGATCTTAAGGTAATTTAAATTTAGGTTGCAATGACCATTTTTACATAGTTAAGTAGGAATAAGCATCATTACAATCAAAGGGGCTTTTGATGATAATGACACTTCTGCAAAACATGACAGGGAACAAAATCCTTGCATTTTGCTTTATCTTTTGAGTGTCTGGTGAGTAGGGTATCCAGGTGAAAAGGAGGGCAGGACTCCTGCACCTTTATAACTTGCATAGAAAAGAGCAAGTTGAAATTCCATCTTCTACAAAATGATTACAGGTAAAGGAGTGCTATCATTTTCACCTGGACACCCTACCTGCAGGGCATTTGTCAAGATAAACTAAAACAGAAGAACCGTTGTGATTTCATCTCCTGGATATTTTCACAGAAATGTCCCGTCATAAAACAATCTATTTTATAAACCCTTTAAATATTAAAATAAAATGTGAACAATTTGCTACAGGGAGAAGTTTCAAAGATCAACATGTCTCATTTTCCTTAATTAAAGCTGCAGTCCTATACACAGACCTGGGAGTAAGGCCCATGTATAAGATCATGCAGCTGTTTGCTCTGTGGCTTTCCTGTCTTAAGTAATCCTTTGGCAGGGGAATAGGTTTCTGTATTGAGAAGGGGAGAGCAGAGGAAAGAACTTCACAGTGCAAAACATCCAAAACTTGTGTAAAGGAGAACACAGAAAAGGGAGATGTGAGGAAGTCAGGAAAGAGGGCTCTAGAGATAGTAAATGCAAGTAATAATTTTTTTAATTTTTTTTCTATTTCTCTTTTGTTATGTTGTGCCATTTTTGACTCTCTTTTTCTTTTTTGTTGATTGTTGTTATTGGTGTATCTTCTTTGACTTTGTTTTATTATGAAAAACCTCAATAAATATTTATATAATAAAAAAAACATCCAAAACTTTGCTTAATTTTACTCTGTGCCCAATTACTGTACAATTCTACACATATCTACTCAGAAGCAAGTCCCACTGGGTTCAACGGAGCATATTCCCAAATTACAGCACAATCCGAACTGTGTCTACTCTAAGTAAGCCCTACTGAATTCAACGGGGTTTATTCCTAGGTAAATTAGGGTTATAGCCAAAGTAGGAGTAGGATTGCAGCCTTAAAACACTGAAAACATCAACGTGAGCATTTGTAAAACATCACCTCTTTCTGTTGTTGTTGTTTCGTTGGCCTTTTCTTTGCAGCGGCTTTAATGAATGGATTATGATGGTCAGTTTGTAATACTATGAACGAAAGATTTAGGACCTGTAATCTTAAGAACAGTGCTTGGCGCCAGTAGGCAAACAATGCACTCCCCAACATATTATCTTAGCCTACTAAGCTTTCACTTCTTACCTGCTTTCAAAGAAGACCAATTCACCAAACAGGAGGTTGAATGCTTTAAGGAGGTAGCTTGTGTTTCCGATTTTCTTTAGGGGCAATTTTTAATGGCCCTATAGGTTTCAAATTAGCATTTGAGTTCTCACTTCGTAACTACATCTAAACAAATGTAACAACAGTTGGGAGAAAGGCTTAAGCTGGTGAAATGTATTAAATTAAAGGTTAGAACTTATTTGTAATATTAATTCCCTGCCCCCTGCCCTACCATGCTGCAATATGCCTTGGGGAACAAAAATATATTTGAATGTCATGCAGCTTTTAGCAAACACACTCCAGAGAGAATGTACAATACGATACGATAATCTTTATTGTCATTGTCCCGTACAGAACAACAAAACTGAAAAATCTACATAAGTTATTCAAAAACCAACAAGCCTGCTATCCCAACCTGGTTAGCCCCTAAAAACTCTGATACCCCATTTTTAAATACAATATACTCCCATAGAGGCTCCTTATACTGCGTTTAAAACCAAAATCTCATTTGGGTAGAAACTGTTTCTCAGGTGGCTAGTCCTAGTCTTTATAACCCTATACCTTCTTCCAGAAGGCAGAAGCTGAAAGAGGTCTATCTGTGCAGGGTTAATGGGTTAATATTGTTAATTTCTGGGCCCAGTTCAAATGCTGGTGTTGACCTACAAAGCCATACACACCTCAATACCTTAAGAATCGCCTCTCCCCATGTGAACTGACCCTGCACAGTGGCGGAGCTTCATGCTCTGGCACCGGGGGGGGGGGCAGAGAGAAGGTGGGGGCAGGGCTGGTGCATGCCCTAGGGGCATGGTGTGCCACCTGTAGGGGCGTGGTGCCCAGCTCAGGTAGGGGGCAGCCGTGATGGCACCCCACCAGGATCGCGCTGCCAGGGGCGGTGAACTCCCCCCGCATGCCTCTTCCTCTGCCAGTGACCCTGCGCTTGTCATCTGAGGCCCTTCTCTGTGTCCCCCATCCCAGAGACATTTGGAGGGTGGCAACAAGAGAATGGGCCTTTTCTATGGTGGCTCCCAGTTGTGGAATGCTCTTCCCAGAGAGGCTCGTCCGACGCCATCATTACATGTCTTTAGGCACCAGGCAAAAACATTCCTCTTTACCCAAGCCTTCGGCTATTAAAAATTCTATGGTCTGTGAAGGTGTGGGGAACCACCCTGAAACCTGCAGGTTTAGGGCAATTTACAAATTAAATAAATATATTTTAAAAAATAATTTAAAAATATGATGATTCTTATTTTACTATTAGGCTGTTAGGTCATTATTATTATTTTATCATTGATGTTCTGTAATGTTTTTTAAATTTTGTACACCAACCTGGGATCTTCTGATAAAAGGTAGTATATAAATTGAATTAATCATCATCATCTGAATGTCATTTCTTCATTGGTTAGACTGGGTTGAAGATGAGTTATGGTATTTGCTATTTTTAATATGAGAATGCATTTCAGAAAGCACTGGTGGCTGAAATGAGGAATGAAGACTTTGCAAATCTCCCTCCCCTACTCTTCCTTTAGCAATTGCCTCCTTTGGATCAAAAGCCCTTGGAAACATAGAATTTAAGAATCTCCCTTATACCAAGTTAGACCATTGGTCCATATAGCTTAGTATTGTCTAGTCTGGCCAGCAGAGTCTCTCTAGGTTTTCGGGCAGGAATCTTTCTCAGCCCTGTTTGGAGACACCAGGGATTGAACCTGAGATCATCTTCATGTGAAACACGTGCTCTGCTGCTAAACTACGACCACCTTCAAGGGCACTGACTGGATTCCACACGTGAAGTCAGCCACAATTGTCATGATAAATAATGCCTACCGGTTAATGTACTGTTTTTCTTCACCCTAGCACTGTTTCCTCCCAACAAACTGAAGTCATATTCAACCCTTGGCGTAGACTTTGATCTCCGTTAGGAAAGTGTAAAGCCATTTCACACCAATGATAGCATTATGGATTTTTGAATTAGAAATCTCACTTCTAAAGGCTAAATATACATCAAAGTGAGCATGATGATGGAAGTGTATTGCCAGATGATTGCACTTTCTACAGCTGCATTGTTACTCCCCATCATAAAAGCCGTGTGGCCAGGAGGGTAAAACACACTGTTAAAAAAGTCTGCTCTTCGCCTGACGGGAAAGTAGCTAATTTATTTTTCGTAAACGCAAAATGCTTAATTTTTTTACTTCACGCAAGCGTAAATTTGAGAGGTGTTAAGCAAATAAATAATTCTCTCAAAAATCTGCCTGCGCTGCTGAATTATGAAAATTGGACACTTCCTTGAACAGACTCCTGAAATAGTTTTCCTGTTGGTCGTACAAAACTCCAGGATGTCCAAAAAATGAGGCTGTAAAACCGTCATGAGATATTTTGGGAAATTCTAAAGAAAAAAAGCCAGCCCCACCGCATTATTCCAATTCAAAAGGGCTACAATTTATTAAAAGAGGGGAAATAGTTTACAACTTAAGGCAGAAAGGTAAATAGCCAGAAAGGAGAAGCCCAGAACGCATAGCATGAACTCTGATGGGAACGTTTGATGTGTTTCCATTTTATAACATTGCAGCAGGGCAAAAGGAGTCCCAGAGCAATGAAAAGCTTTCCTTTTTCCCATCTCTCTTTGTGTCTAAAGAATGTTAAAGTACAATTTGGGAGAAAGTTGTATTTATTCAACAGAACCAGCTGGCAAACTGCCCATCATTATGACAAACGGGATGGCTGTGGAGGGAGGGATTTATATATTGCAAAGAGCACCAGGGGCGGGTGAAATTGGTCTTGGAACTCCACACACAGGAACCCGTTGCAGCATTCTGCTGAATCCCAAGTCAGTGGGGTCCAAGCCAGAGAAGACCAGGATAAGTGATGGAGGGTAAATTTTGCTTTCACGCCCCACCCCATAGCATCCCCAGGTCAAAGCAATTTAATTTGCAGAGCCAGGGCCAGATTTAGGTTTGAAGAAGAAGAAGAAGAAGAAGAAGAAGAAGAAGAAGAAGAAGAAGAAGAAGAAGAAGAAGAAGAAAAAGAAGAAGAAGAAGAAGAAGAAGAAGAAGAAGAAGAAGAGGAGGAGGAGGAGTTTGGATTTGATATCCCGCCTTTCACTCCCTTTAAGGAGTCTCAAAGCGGCTAACATTCTCCTTTCCCTTCCTCCCCCACAACAAACACTCTGTGAGGTGAGTGGGGCTGAGAGACTTCAGAGAAGTGTGACTGGCCCAAGGTCACCCAGCAGCTGCATGTGGAGGAGCGGAGACGCGAACCCGGTTCCCCAGATTATGAGACTACCGCTCTTAACCACTACACCACACTGGTAATGGGGCCCTTTATATGTCCAGCTGTCCTTTGTCAACAACAAAATGTCACTGTTTTTTGTGTTGAATATATGCTATATGGTAATTTATGGACCTAATAGGTATCTAAAGCTATTTGCACATAACAAAATATGTATTTTATCAAAGTCATTGTTGAACTGAAATACAATTAAGAAGAAGTATATTAATAGTGAAATACAATTAAGAAGTATATATACTTTATCTTATATTTTGGAAATGTACATCCAGGTTTTTTCTTTTATTTTTTTTTGGGGGGGGGCCAAGAGAGTGAAGCCCCAAGCTATAGCCTGTTTAGCTTATACATATATCCGACACTGTGTAGACCCTTACTTTTCTTCAAGGAGTTGAAAGACAGAGTTGAAAGGAAACAAAGGGGTGTATCTTCAGAATGGGGTATAAATCCCTGCCCCCTAATGACCCCATTTACTGAAAACCAAACCTGTTCTTGTTTGCATAACTGTATTATTTCATTGTTTCATAAGCTGATTCCACAACAGAGCCCTTTAGGGCATCTGAGACTATTGTTTTTCCACAATTAGGTGGAATTGGAATTCAAATCAAGGTTATGCACAACATTTTAATATGATGCTAGATAATATATAACACCTTTTGACTGACTGACCAGCTTCTTAACTCTCCAACCCTGGGGGTCTGAATCTGACTGGTGGGCAGAGATGCCCACTTATCAGTTGCCTGAAGTCATAATGACATTGAGCGATGCTGTGCTTTGAAGCCCCAATAGTTGGGGCTTCAAAGCACAGTGCAGGGCTGTTTTAAAGCCCTTCTTCAATCAACCTATGCTGCTCTTTAAACCTTTGATTTTCAGAGGTTTAAAGAACATTGTGGGGCTACTTGCAAAAGGGGTGTGAGAACAGAATACTGGACCAGATGGGCTTTTGCCCTTTTTTTGAGAAACTGGAGGACAGATTTTGGCACAGCACATGCATGAAAAAAATATGATTTTGAAAGTCTTAGGCCCTCCAGATGTTGCTGAACTACAACTCCCATCATCCCTGGCCATTGGCCTGCTTGCTGGGGTTGATGGGATTTGTAGTTCAGCATCATCTGGAGGGCCAAAGGTTCCCCACACGTTTTTTAGAGTGGGATAGTTGTGGGATAACCAAATGCAAGTGTCCAAAGTGATCTCTACCATTACAGGGGTGGGTACTAAGAGTAGTGAAAATGTTTTTGTGACTCCATCCTAAGCCTCATTGGCCTGAGAACCTCTCTGTTTCTGCTTCAGCTAAGAAAGAAGAGTAACCCTGGCAACAAGAAACAATGGTGAAATAAGTTTTGAATGCTGAATATTTCATAACAGAATTTGAAATGTGACCTACCAAGCAAACAACCATTTACTGGGGTCTGCCAGATGTAGGATGTCCTCTTTTACTTAGGATAACCAGGAGCCCTCATACACAGGGACAGGTCTCTATTTGCAGGGCTTTGAGAGGACAGTCTCTTTTAGGAATGAGTCATCCATTGAAAGGGCTATCTGGTCCTAGAGCAGTCTAAATCCCTAGCAGGAAATTTGGCAAGCCCCTAGTGGGATGGTGGGCTCTCTTTAGCTTTGCAAACTTGTGCAGGCCTGTTCCTGAGGGAAGAACTTGCTTGTCAAGATGCACGAGAGATCATTCAGTGTGGTCAGAGTTCCATCTCTCCAGTCTAAATTTATTTGCCATTTGCAGCTGTTAATTCGTAACAGCCCAAATGCTGGAAGATGAAAGCTTCATGCAGGACAGGTGGTCCAAGCACATCATGCATGTGTTACACTCTTCACAGATCTGCAAAGCCCAGCCACCCTCTACAGAGGAAAAGGGGCCTCTTCCAAAAAGTGTCTTTAATTAATGAAAAAAGGGAATGGATCCCTCAACTGAATATCTGCAAAGGTTGCGGCGCCATTTTTGTGGACCTTTCCCTTTTCTCTTTGACCTTGCATTTCCCAAATCAATATCAGTGTGGTTTATTACAGGGTGGATAGCAACACATATCCATATGTATTGCCACACACAACTCTTGGCTATGTTGTAACTGGATGGGTCAGTATCTCATTTACTGTAAATAATAATAAAAAATTCTTGTGCCAGAGATTGCATTTCATCATTGTTTCTTTTCTGTTGACACCCATAAATATTATTTGTTAAATTTCCCGGAGATTTTTAGAATAATGTTCCTGAATGCTTTGCCCATAATTGTATGTATGTATGTATGTATGTATGTATGTATGTCAGCTTGCAGTGCTATTCCATTTCATCTAATCAGTGGTTACCTTGTGGGTGGTTTTCCATTTGTGGGTGGTGGAGATCACTTGACCACCACTGATAAATTATTGTCCTTTCCTTGAAGAACAAATCTTTCCTACCGTGCCACGGGGCAGATTACTTTTGACAACAACAAAAAGGTGTTCTCAAAAGCATATTGTGATGGGATGGTCTAGTACTCAAGGAAAACACCTAAAGAAGGATTTGGAATCCTGGTGACTAGCTGCAAACTTCAAGAATGTTTTTGTGAACCTTCTGACAGTAAGAGAGCAGAACAGGCTACCTTAGAAGGTGGTGGACTTTCCTTCATTGGAGGTTTTTAAGCAAAAGTTGGTTGGCCATTTGTCAGAGATTCTTTAGCTGTGATTTGTGCATTGCATGGGCATGGACAAGAAGATCCTTGGGATCTCTTCCATCTCTACAATTCTATGGTCCTATTGACTAAGTTTCTGCTGCTGCACCAAATCTCCATGTTCTACAATTGTTTATTTCTCCTTAATAAATCACAAAAGGAACAATGAGAGCTGAGTTTTTACAGATGCAGCTGAGAAGGAAAAACAACCGGGAGTGAGTATTGTCACAAAGAGGGCTTTCTGCTGGAACTAGATAAAACCACGCTGGCTTTATTTCCTTAGTGCAATCTCTTCTTCTTCTTCTTCTTCTTCTTCTTCTTCTTCTTCTTCTTCTTCTTCTTCTTCTTCTTCTTCGCTCATTGATAGTTGCTCCGCTATGTAATGGAAGGGAAGATAGATGCCATTACCAGGACCTGCTGAGTGGAACTGATGTCATTTTGCACATATAGGAATATGAGGTTTACCTAGTGAAATAAAGATTTTCAGACAGAAGCTCAGTGGGAGACACAAATAGGCAACACTCTAAGAATAAAATGGAAAGGAGGCAATGTGTTAAATCAATGATCCAATCTACGTTCAAGGGCAGAGAGACATCTAGACAAGCTACCTCTCTGTGTTTTGCCTCTTAGGTTGCTTTTTGATGTTACCTTGGTAGCATAAGAGCCACTGCATCTCCTGCTTCACTTGAGGAACACCAATAACCCTTATGCCATGTGGAGGAGGCCTGTGATGCAATGCCTTCCAGTGCCAGCATCCTCCCTCCCGGCAGCTGAAGCAGTGCTGGTGTGGCAAGAAGCTGCAACATTGACTCCTCTGTCCAAAGATCTTCCTTCTGAGAGGACACCCAGAGTGTTGAACAGCATATGAAAACAAATGGAATAGTAGCAGAAGGCACCAGTATGAAAAGCTATCTCACAATAATGCTTCCATTTCAATACATAAGAAAACAGCCAGGAAGGGCTAATAAAAAGCAACCCATGTTTTATCAAAAAGGATACAGTGGTACCTCGGGTTAAGAACTTAATTCGTTCTGGAGGTTCATTCTTAACCTGAGGTACCATTTTAGCTAATGGGGCCTCCCGCTGCCACCGCACCACCGGAGCATGATTTCTGTTCTCATCCTGAAGCAAAGTTCTTAACCCAAGATAATATTTCTGGGTTGGCGGAGTCTGTAACCTGAAGCGTCTGTAACCTGAAGCATCTGTAACCCGAGGTACCACTGTACACCCACTTCAAAGCCATAGCCAATATGCTAATTATTCAGACTATTAAAGGAGACAAATCCACCCTAGAGACAGCAGGAGCTGAGAGAGAAATTAGGCACAAAGAACCGATTGAAGTTGAAGTGCAGGATGCCAAAGGCCACCTTCATGTAGCCTTTGGGAAGTGCTGCAGCAGAGATCATACAGTTTAAAGGTAAAGGTAAAGGGACCCCTGACCATAAGGTCCATACAGTTTATAAGCCCGTAAAACCTGTGATAAAAAATGCTGCTGCCTTCCCCAGCACTTCTAATATTGCATAGCTTTAGCATATTTAGGAATCAAAAGTTTTGTGTCTCTTTGTAGGAAATGTATACCTTTTTGTGCATTCAGCAAATTCTGTTTTTTTTTGGGGGGGGGCATGGAGGCATTGCTTAACAACCAGGCAGAGTGGCATGATCTTCCATGAGGTTGCACATGCTCTGATTGGTTGTGAAGTTCTGAGGGAGTTTTCTCTCTGTACGCTTTTGGTTGTATGTCTCCCTGCTCACCACAAGGCCTGAACAAAGAAAGGCAAAAGTTACATATTACTTTCTCCTCAAATTATACACTTCTTTTTCCTTTTGTTTGATCAGTAAAGTGTTACCAGGGCTTTTCTCTCTGGACTTGGTCTGCATTTTTTAAGGGAGCCTGCTAACAAAATACTGGCCTTCTGCAATAGGTTGATGCAGTGGCAGAAAAGGAGGAGGCAGGTTCCACCACACACTCCAGGTTTCACTGCATATAAAAATAATTGTTAGCTGATACATTTCCACATAAGGAAAGCTTAACAATAAGGTTGTCAAGCTTGGTTCAATAAAATATGTTCACACCGGTCAAAACAATGGAGATCCACATGTGGAAATAGCCATTTGCAGGCAAATTATTTTGCTGGACTGGGAACCACATGCTAACATTGCACATCTAGAAGGGCATCCATATACCCTATGCACCATTATGCACAGCACTTTCTCCAACTGATATCTGGGTGGTCTAATTTCTTAAATGCAGCCAGAATTATAAGCACAAATTCTGCATATCGACCACATCTTAGAGCCAAGCTAGATGATACATTGTGTGTGCGCGCACATGCACATGTTAGAACATTTTTTATTAAAGAGGTTTTTCTTTTAAAGCTAATCTGGCAACCTAATCCTAAACATGTTTACACGGAAGTAAGTCCTGTGGTGTTCATACAACTTATCCCATAATAAGCATGCCATAGGATTTCAGCCTAAAAGATTAACCATCCTTTCAGCTAAACATAATATACTGTTTTAACATGGAAATCCAAAGGTTTCAGTTCAGTAAAGGTCCTCTTTTCATTTCTATACCATCTTCTAAAAATGTTGATAACAAAAGTATTCTACAAACATGACACGTTCGAGTCGCTTGGGGAAAATAGCACAACAATGAAAAGCTTTGTGGTCTATTATAGCCATAATTTTTTTATTTGCTATTGTTATGTTTGAATTTATAGGCAATTACTAGTCATTCAAAGTACAGGGTTTTGCAAGGTTATTTCTTGAATATCTTTTTACATATTCTGCTCCAGATGCTTCCCCCCACCCCTTTTTTGTACTCAACTCTGCCATACAGGGAAAAGGTTTCAGGTCTAGATTTTGTGTGTCTGATTTGCAAAAGGTCAGCTTACCTGCCCCCACTCCACCCCTGCCCCAAATGAAGTATGGCTCACAAAACAGCACAGCACAACAGATACGTGAGAATTGAGCTGCATTGCAAATCTGCTTCCAATTTTTGGTGTTGAAGCCTGCTGAAAATCTGGCACATAATTTACACAAGATGGATAGCAGATTCTGTTGACACTCTGAACAGCCCCTTCTCATATTGTTACACTGAGAGTGGAAAGATGGAGAATAGGGAAAGCACTATCGACAGTTTCCGTAACCATAGCAGTGGGCAGAAAGGACACCTAGTCATCTAGCTGAAGTTCCTAAATGAGTTAACCCTGACAGTCCAGAGCCATTGGGTCCAGAAGAAGTTGGCTGCCTCAGCAGACTACACCTACCACCATGAGACCCCATGGTGGAGCAACCATTCTACAATTACCCTTTCACACAGCTCCTGCTTTTCTTTGCCACTTCAATTTGAACAGCATGCTTTATGCTTGTGTACATGCTGTAAACATTCACAACAATCATGCAAACACTGTGCATTCTGAAGATAAGGACTTGTCAATCTCCATGGTGCCCAGAACTGGACACAGTTCTCCAGGTTTGGTATGACCAAAGCAGAATAGAGAAGTGCTATTGACCAGGACACTAGACTTCTGTTGATGCAGCCTAGAATAGCATTAGATTTTTTTTAGGAGAGGCAGCAGTCTCCAACTGCATTGCTCTCTCCTTTTAAGCACTAGTATGATGGTGCTGTGGGTTAAACCACTGAGCCTAGGACTTGCCAATCAGAAGGTTGGCGGTTCAAATCTCCATGACGGTGTGAGCTCCCATTGCTCGGTCCCTGCTCCTGCCAACCTAGCAGTTCAAAAGCACATCAAAGTGCAAGTAGATAAATAGGTACCTGAAGGTAAACGGCGTTTCCGTGTGCTGCTCTGGTTCACCAGAAGTGGCTTAGTCATGCTGGCCACATGACCTGGAAGCTGTACGCCGGCTCCCTCAGCCAATAAAGCGAGATGAGCGCCGCAACCCCAGAGTCAGCCACAAGGTCCCTTTACCTTTACCTATGAATTAGAGGGAGGCAATAGAACTCCAGATGGGAGTTGGATCACGACTCCCATCAGCCTTCCCCACATCAGCAATGGTCATGGATAATGGAAGTTATAGTCCTACAACATCTGATATTGAGTATATCCCACCAACCATGTAGAGCAGCCAACTGTAGGTCGGATTAACCACTTGATTTGTTGCCTTACTGGAAATGCACAAACAATGGGTAGGGATAGATTGGGGGCAGAATTTGTTAAGCCAAAAATATGGTTGATTCTGGGGTGGTGAATCTGTGGCCTTCAAAATGGGAGCTGAGCTCCCATTGTCCTTGATTGTTGGCCATGCTGGTTGGGATTGATAGGAGCTGGAGTCCAATGGAATCTAGTAAGCCACATCTCCCCCCTGAGTTGGTGGGAACTGGAAGATACAAAAGTTTCTTCTTAATTTGTCCTAATCCTCATCCAAACTACCATCCACACTCTGGTTTAAGAGACTTGTTGGCAAAGTTGTAAATCTCTGCCGAATAATTTGCTGTGGTTCTAATTGCAAATGTTCAACTATAAAGCTTCATTTATTGCATTTCTGCTTTCCAAACCAACCTTGAAGTTTTATTATTATATTGTAAATCTTTTTTTATAGCTCTTTAAAGCTAACTCCTGATTATTTGCATATGGTATTTTTATCCCTGATAAATGTGGCAACTAAAAATGGAAATGTAAAGTTTGAAGATTCTCTCCCTGTTTTTATGTTGCTAACTACAGGTGAGCATTATGATGATTTTATGAAAATGCAAAATCAAGCATAGAACAAAATCATCACACAAAACTGGCATGAAATATTGAAGCCGAGATGAAAATGGACCAGAGACATCAATAATGCATTCCAGAATTTTGAAATAATGGAAATTATAAAAATAAAAACACCATTAACATGGATATTACTTTTGAGATGCATTTCCAGTGAACCTTAGTTTGGGAAGCTCTGGACGTATTCCTATTTTATTGTATGATCCACAGCCATTTATAGGTGAAGGTGTGGGGGGAGAGATTAGATATGTTCTGCATTACTGACATAAGCAATAAAATAATACCAAATGGAAGAAATTTGCCCCTTTTTCGGTTTATATGTCAATTCTTTTGGAAGTGGTTATTCCCATACCTTTGAAATATCTGCTCTGTCTAGATCCCATTCAGATTTTTTAAGTGTCTGTCCTCCTGCACATTAGACATTTTACAGTTAAGTGAAGACAAGTCCAAGTATTTGTGATACCGATGCTCAAAACCACTGTAGAGGCTGGGAAACCTGGCATACACACCAGGTGTTTCATTTCAGAGTGACAATTGTTTGAAAAACATTGCTGAACCTTCAGTCTTAAGTCCTGAGATAATACATATTTGTGTGACCCATTATAAATAGTGGAAGAGGCTATTCTCTACCTATTGGCCCAAAAGATTAATTTCATTCAACGGAGAAAGATGAACGGTCCATTTGTTGTTGGACTTCAACTCCCATCATCCCTGACCATTGGCCATGCTGGCTGGGGCTGATGGGAGTTGGAGTCCAGCAATATCTAGAACAACACAGGTTACCCATCCCTGCAATATCTTGAGGTCTTTTCCACTCATGACATGAAAGCTGCAGTCCTGTTGAATATGACACATACTTCTCAGTAGACTTGTATAGGATTGCACTGTAAATGCTTTTTCTTTTCTTGTGTGTATTCCCTGTGTCATGTGACTAAAAATACTAGAATGTACTCTTGTTCTTTTAAAAAACATTTCGTTGAAACCCAAAATAAAATCTTTTTAATGTCACTAGGGTTCGTTTATTTCAGTGATCTGCTTTCATTTGCTTTATATCAACAAATATTTAAATCATTTAATGACAATCCAAATGTGACTTGTGTAGTTGAAATAAATAAAATTAAAAATTGTACAGTAGCACCTTAGAGACTAACTAAGTTTGTTCTTGGTATAAGTTTTCGTGTGCATGCACACTTCTTTAGATACCATGCATGCACACAGCCATCCTTAGAAATTCTCGTTTTTCTGAATTTTGCCAAGTGGTGTGTACAAAAATGCATATGCTGGGATGAAGTGTACATAAAAATGTATATATTACTGAAAAATAACATACAAAAATTAAAGAAGAACATTGCTTTACTAAAATGTGTACATAAACAAGAACACATATGGATGGGTATATAGCAGAACTTTGCACTAAAATACTGGTGAATTTTCATGAGGTGCTATTATTATTATTATTATTATTATTATTATTATTATTAATTTCTGCAACTCATGAAAATTCATCAGTATTTTAGTGCAAAGTAGTAGTAGTAGTTGTTGTTGTTGTTATACCCCACCCATCTGGCTGGGTTTCCCCAGCCACTCTGGGTGGCTCCCAACAGAATATTAAATACACAGCAAATGTGCAGATCTGAATTTAAGATTGGAAAAATGATAAACTGAGAGAAACCAAAATTGACAGATTCATCCAACCCTAAATGGTACAGCAACCACAACACCTTAGAACTTGCCAGCAAGGTCAGCTTGACACCTTAATTGGCATCTTTTTGGCACCAGGTAAATATTTATCTCCCCCCCCCAAGCCGCCCCAGACTTTTGATAGACTAAGATAATGTTGTTTTGTTAGTAGTGTGCTGCCCAAGCTTCCTGTGACTGTTATGGCAGTTGTTCTTTTCAATTCTATGATGTATTTTTATTTTTTTAATGTGTTAGAATTTGATTGGAGACCTTCCCAACTAAGAGGTCATAATAAGAATAAAAAGAACATTAATACACTCTGTGCCAAAATAAATTTTGAAATAAATAAAATAAATGAAGGATGTAACACAAGCACACACAGAAACACACACCAGTGTTACTGTATTCTTAGCAATTGCTATCTGCTCTGGTTTCATAGAAGAAAAGCAAGGTATAATCTAAATAAATGATAAATCCAATCATTTTGGTGCCATGAATATGCAAGGACAAAATACTGCAGACGCTGCCACATCTGATTCAATTCTTTATTAACTTGGCATTACTGTCTTTGTCTTTGACTTTGCAGCAAAGAATTTGCTGGAGGGGTATTAAAAAAATAAATATATGGAACACTAGTTCTTTTGTGAAAATCCAAATTGGAAGTCCTATTTGAGGGAAGATTAACTCTTGGCAAAGGTTGCTATTTTTCTAATTGCCTGCACTTGTTGAAGACACTGTGAACGCAATTAGAAAACAAAGAGAAGAAAAGTATACATTTGGCATAAAATATGCAACACCTTCCAAAAGCTTATTTTTGGTATTGGTAAAAGACAGGATTAACACCAGGACTTGTGCACACAAATGTACTTTGCACACAACAAATATATGAAGAATGATTTCTCAGCCATGGATTTCTCAGCCATGTTACTCGACTCAAGTCACTTGCTGGTAGACATAATGGAAGTATGTAGCTCTGAAGCTCATTACAGAAATGGATAGAAAATCTTCCTGTAACTAATACAGCCACTAGCTAATATAGCCACTAGCCATTGGTAAAAGATTCTGTGCAATAAGATGGGGTGATAGAATAGGTCTTTCTATTGGTGCAGGAGAGTCTTCCATAATTTGCTTTGGGCTACAATTCCCATCACTCCTGACAATTAGCTATGCTGACTGGAGTTATTGGGAGTTGTAGTCCAAAAAATATTTGGAGGGTACCAAGTTGGTGTGTGACAAGGCAAAATCAGCGTAGGAGATATATATGTAGACATCAACACTTGAGTCAGTTGTAAATTTTATGCCTATAACTAGCTGATGTGTTAGAAAGAAATTAAGCAGGTATTGCATCTCCTTTCAGTGGCACTAAATGTTCCACAGTGCAACAAAATACGCTGCTGACAGGAATGAATTGGAGGGTATGGACAGAGGGGAGCCAAGAGCCAGGAAGCAGAAGCCAGGACAGAATCTGTGGGATCTCCAGCCTCATATAACCGACATGCCTAACTAATTAATGCATGAAGGGGTTAAGACCATAGAGAAAGCTATACTGCCAGGTTTAACTAGGTCACTTCCCCTCACCTTGGGAGGAAGAGTTACCAAACTCTCTTTTTCCACCATCTGAACCCTACCAGTAGAGAGGTCTAAGCTGGATGGTCCAAGCTTACAACACGTGGCTTAAGCAAACCATCTTTGTGTTTCTTTACAAATAATTTAGAAACATTTCCCAGTTTTGAACCTAAGTTATATTGCCTGTCTTGCTGCTATATAGAGAAGCACATGAATCTGACCTTTGAAGAGTTTGTAAGTAAACCTTTTTAACTTAAAGTGTGGTCTCATTCTAGGCTAAGGGAAGTGAGGAACTTCGGAAGCAATTTAGGAAGGGGATTTTTTGTCTTTTTAAATATATTATTAACTCATTTTTTTATTGTGGTTCTTTACCATGGGTAGGCAAACTAAGGCTCGGAGACCAGATCCGGCCCAATCGCCTTCTCAATCCGGCCCACAGATGGTCCGGGAATCAGCGTGTTTTTACATGAGTAGAATGTGTGCTTTGATTTAAAATGACTCTCTGGGTTATTTGAGGGGCATAGGAATTTATTAATTTTTATTTTTATTTTCAAAATATAGTCCGGCTTCCCACAAGGTCTGAGGGACAGTGGACCGGCCCCCTGCTGAAAAAGTTTGCTGACCCCTGTTCTTTACCATAAAGACTTGAACCTTCAACAGAAGTATGGTCCCTCTGTAAATAGCACATGGCCACCCTACATTGGATACTCACACCTTATGGTTGGTCAGTTGAAGCCTGCAAATTGTCATAGTTTCAGAATTTGTTGAGTTGCTTTTATGACCTGTAGAATATCATTAGTAAACTTTATAAGACCAAAAAACAAAAACAAAACCCATACTGGTGGTTATTTTGCTCATATAAGCTCAACGCTTGTGAACCTTACAGAGAATTTGTGATTCAGTCAACCAAATTCTGCAAATAGTCTTTGTACAAAAGGTGAGATGAATACATGGGAGTCGAAGGCTGAGACAGTAGGGACCATCCCAAATGCACACTCTTCTATGCATTTATCATCCATCAGATTCGGTCAACAAGACAGGACTAATACAAGCTTAAAAAGAAGCTGGTCTGTTGTAAGCAGCAGCTGGAAATAAGCCAACCTGTAGATTATTGCCAAAAAAATAAAAATCCAAATGTCTATGCATTTGTGAACTATATTTAAAAACCAGATAATTAGTTCTGCAAGCTTCTAAAATGCAGCTACTATAGACCACAAGGGCTTTATTTGGCCCTTATATGAGAAAGCCAAATGAGGGTATTAAAAACAAACACATGTTTTAAAAATACAATACTTCCCAGTCTTAGATGACACTGGGGAATCAACCCGCCTCCGCCTGCACACAAAACTCAAAACTAAAGGCAAACTAGTAACAGATGATCTTTGTTAAAGGCGTTAATATAAGGTTAATTGCTTGGGTCATGGAGGCCTCTGCTAGCAGACATTGGCACTTCCTAGTTACCTACATCTGTGTATGCTATTAGGCGTCTGATTATGTACAGGAGCCAAATATACTGAGCTCTGTTCAAGGGTCTTACCAGCTGTGCTGCTCAAGGGCGGAATCAAATACGCAAAATGCTTTGGATACATATTTCACTGTTCCAAGGATTGGACCCAAATAAATAAATGAAATCACTTGTTGCCCACACTCCCAATGTTTCCAAGTATTTCAAGGGCTGATTAGAAATGTAGGGGCATTCCTTGACCCAACCACCGCAAGGGTGCCGTAAGAAGCAGTGGATTTAAATAAGAAGGTAGATTAGGGTTGGCAGGTGTCAAAACCCAGCTGGGGCCACATGGGCAGCTGTATGGTTGAAGCATATGGAGAAGCTAGGAACAGGGGGCTGAAGTTGAAGTTGCTGGTTAATTCCTTTAACCAGGCCAGGCTCCTAGTATTTATACCAGACTTGACATGTTTCACACCCCAGTTACGTTAAAATCATACGATTATCGAGAAGTCCCTGGACCTCTTTGTCTGCAATTGGGCAGGTTTCTTATGCAAAGGCATCTGTTAGTAAAGGTACCATTAGGTCCAGTCGTGGCCAACTCTGGGGTTGCGGTGCTCATCTTGCTCTATAGGCCAAGGGAGCCCACGTACAGCTTCCAGGTCATGTGGCCAGCATGCCTAAGTCGCTTCTGGTGAACCAGAGCAGCGAACGGAAACGCTATTTACCTTCCCGCTGGAGTGGTACCTATTTATCTACTTGCACTTTGGCGTGCTTTTGAACTGCTAGGTTGGCAGGAGCAGGGACCGAGTAATGGGAGCTCACCCCGTTGAGGGGATTTGAACCGCCAATCTTCTAATCGGCAAGTCCTACGTTCTGTGGTTTAACCTACAGCGCCACCTGCGTCCCCCCAAGGCATCTATTACATGCCTGCAATTTCCAGACCAATTGCACACACAAAAACATGGGGAGATTAAATGATTCATTTTTTCCCACCCCTACCCCAAACTGTAACAGCTGTCTTTGTGGGGAAACAACCACAACTATCCTTCTAAAATTTGGTAAGATTTGTGCCCTCAGAACAGGTGACTTTGCCTGTAAATTCCATCCAATTCTGGTGAAATGTAAAAAAAGAGTTATAAGTGTCCAGAACAAAAGCTTCCAGATTTGCCTGTAATTTGTCAGGCTTTATTCACCCCGGAGTTGCTACTATCCCTGCAAATTTCATTCATTTCTGCAAAGGGAAAAAGCTGCAGTTCTTTTTAAAAAAGAATTCATAATAACAAATGGATAATTGATCAGACTTGAATCCCTGAAATGAATTGAGCAGATTGAGAATTAGTCTGAGCAGAATCAGACTGCTTTATTAAGTGCTGAATTGGGAGTCCAAACCAGTTTTGTGGTCCATGCACAGCCCTAGTCAAAAACTTTTGGTAGGGTGTCTGGGCAATAACCTGTCGTCTCTAAGGTCATTGCAGATGAAACTTCCAGGGATTCCAGAAGAGCAACTCTATAACTCTATGAAAACAGACCAAAACTTCTTTCTAAAGGTTGGACAGGGAGGACTGAGACTCCCCAGAAATTATCCCAAAAGGGAGGGAGAAATATTGCCCATATTCTAGGACCCAACAATTAATTGTATCATTTTGTTTGCCTTTTCTTGAAGAGTTTTGTTGATGAGGGATGAGCAAAATTGTATTGAGCTGACAGCTAACGGGCTGGGACAGAGAGATGGAAGTAGGTTGGGGCTAAGGGTGAAGTGGCTGGACTCTGAGCTTCTAGGTTTTTCTACTGTTCCATAATAGACACATCACATTATTTTTAATACTGTTTGGATTTATCATTTCATCCACCTGTCATTTAATGTAATATAGGACCATCTTGAAACCCACCACCTTAAAAACACTCCCACGATTCCTTAAATTAAAAAAAAAAATCCCCAATCTCAAAGCTGCCAGGGTGTGAATTTATCTGATCTACCGCATTAAATCTGAGGAAACCCTTTATCCCTGGCTGATTAGTGAATGTCCTGAAATAGCTGGCCTAGATCTGTTCTGGGTTGTATAAATACAACACCCTGACCTAGATCCCATATAAATCAGTCTTATAAATTAGCTGACAGTCTGACGAAGACTGAAACAGTGTCAAAACAGGTGAGAGAGGAGGAGCTCCATGTTCTCCTGCATTTTAAAATATGAATGGAGCATAGCACAGTATTCCCCAACTGGTGCTCGCCATATGTTTTGGATGCCACCTCCTAGTAGCTCCAGGCAGCATGGTCAATGGTTTAGGGATGCTGGGAACTAAATCTTTAGAGCACCATGGTGGAGAAGTATGGCAGAACAGGTTGAGGCTACAACGCTGTTAGACAGCCTTTCCTGTCATTTTTCTAGTCTACAGCCTCACACCTATTTTCCTCAAGAAGGGCAAGATCCTACAGATGCAAATTATACTTTTGGGATCTATTTAAATGGGAAGAATGATGTGGGGGGAGGATTGACAATGCAGCTCTCATCCAATTCAACTCCCCCCACCATATCTTTTTATGTTTAATAATAAATAAATAAATAAATAAATAAATAAATAAATAAATAAATAAATAAATAATTTATATCCTGCCCATCTGGCTGGGTCTCCCCAGCCACTCTGGGCTGCTTCCAACAGAATATTAAAATACAATAGTCTATTAAACATTAAAAGCTTCCCTAAACAGTTCCCCTGCCTAAAACAGTTCCCCTTCCCTAAAAGTTCCGCTGCCTTCTCAAAAAAAAACCTGATGGAAGATCCCATCACAAATCTACTGATGTTTCATCTAGTTGTATCAAAGAGAAGACAGATTTCCTATGTAGAATACTTTCAGGTGTACAATTTTTCTTATTTCTGCATCAGAAGCTGCTTCTGGAGAAATGCCCTCTTCTACTCAAATATGAAAGGTACAGAAGAAGCTGTGCCTTCCTTTCAATCTGGTCAGACTACTGTGCCCCTTCCTTTGATGTCTGCGTCATGGTCTTTCTCAGGTGTATGCCTCTCAGCTTCTTTTTAAAAAGTAAATACCATTACAAATTTTAATCCCCCCAACAGTAACAAATTGCTGTCTCCCTCCCCTCCCTAGTGGGACAAGACAGTTTCAGCAGTGGAGCACATTGTTCCAAACCAGCCAGGGCTATGCAATGGGTGCAACATTGTATTGTTTTTATACTGGAATGTAGTTTGGCAGTTGCATTTTTAGATACTGTTTTCAGGAAGCTACAAGGGAGTGTGGGGTGCTTGGATTGCTGAGAATTTAATAGAAGCAAGATGGGCCTTATCAACGGCCCTTCCTGCTTTCACCCCATAATTTGAGCTCTGGAAGGCAGTATAACACATAGATTTAGGACTATGGGGACAGTTCACACAGTCAGGCTTTCCTTCAGGTGTAACAATAAAACAATGAACGGGATGGTGATACCATGACTACTGCAATTGGCACAAGATAATATCACCCAGGCATCTATCTGTAAACAAACAATAAGTCCATAAAAATGGCAAAAGTAGTGTCTTTCCCAAATAGGTTTTATCTTAAACAACAGCAAACTCAATAAAAAAAGAGTCCACTTGTGCTATACCAGTGGTTCAGTGCTCTGATATCATTCCAGTAATCCGACATTTCGTCACTAAAGAGCTTAGTCATCAAGCTTTGTAGTAAATAATATACAAGAGAAGCCAGTATGTAAACAGCTTAAAGCAGGGATATATCTGTCCCCATCTGCATGTTTCCATCAGGAGGAGCATAGAAAGAGAACAATGTCTTTCTTACTGTGTTTGCAATTGTTCAAGATCAAATCTATTTTGGAAAGAGAAGAAATGGGCACTGTACCAGTGATATTATTACAAATGAACTCTTTATTTACTGTGTTTGCTATTGTTTAAGAGAAAACCTATTTGGGAAAGACACTACTTTTGCCATTTTTATGGATGCTTATTGATTGTTTACAGGTAGTTGACTTGGTGATACTATCTTGTGTCATTTTTCCTTCAGGTGAGACGAGAAGGGGAAGTGTAAACCAGGTACATCTGGCAGAAATCTATTTCCACAGTTGCAGGACCACTTTTTTCATATATGTCACAACCAAAGAAATCACGTGTGACTGTGTCCCTGTGTGCTACAATGAGGAAAGCCAGAGTCCCACCGACTCCATCTTTCCTTAGCAGATACTGGATATGGCAGAGATTTAACCCCCCCACCCCCAACAGTCCTAATAGTCAGTCTCCTGTAATAGGTGTCCAGAACAGAATGAAGGAGATTGTGAAGAACTGACACCTGGACTGGGCTGATGCCATAGGGATGGAATATTTTGGACTGATCGTACAGGAGATCTGAGTCAAAGCCCAATAAACTCTGCTTTTATGGTGATGGTAAGAGGAGGAATTGGAAAATATTGTAGTTCTTGCTCTTATCATGCAGTGAGCCCACAACTTACACACTTCTAACTTGTGCGCATTCAGCTTTCTGTGCTTTGCAAAAAAATATATATTTTTTTAGGGGATGGAAGTCTGTGAAAAATGCTTTTGGCAATCCCACTCACTACTGAGCCCAGTGGGTATTGACCATACATGATTTTGGCTTTAAGCATGATCCCCGGAACACAACCCCCACGTATGTTGAGGGGTCACTGTATTCAGTGTGCAGTTTTTGTTGTAGTTTGCTGTAAGCTGCTCTGTGTATTATTTTAATATAAAATTGAGGTATAAATTTTATCCCTAATCTAATCTAAACCATAATGATGTTGGGAGATAGATTTATACTTTGTTTGATTGTAAAACACCTCAAAGCGGCTTATGAAAAGATAAAACAAGAAAATTGAGAAAGATTTACAACCCTGTATATATTCCTCCACCCTTGGAGGAGGAAAATGGTAACATTTTAAGAACCTAAAATTAACCTGGAAATCTGTACCATGATAAAAGTGCCAGATTCCACCAACACCCTCTGTTCCTACCTTAGCAGGCTTCAACTGCTGCCAGTTTACTCTAGGCCTTGCAATGGTTTAGAGAGCTAAAAACATATCAGGCAAATGAAATCAGGCAGTTCCATCAAAGGAGCATAATATTGTTCGTCCTAGCAAATAAGTCTCTCCTTTCCCTAGGTTAGAAGTCAGATGACTCTCATTAAGTCAATCATCATTAACCTGGCTTGACCAGCAAGAACTGAAGGGAAGGCAATCTCTCTTTTCTGTAGGCACCGAGTCTAGACAGCGCTATTATGCTCAACACCCTGTAGCTTGAAACGTAACTACTTAGATTGCTCAGATAATAACTGTGGCCAGTCAGCTAGCCATTTTGCAGTGGCTGTAGCTGCTTGCTTCTTGGTGTAGACAAATAATATTAAATCTCCCTGCAAGCATTCCATCATGAAATCTATTCAGCTGGAGGGGCATATCTTTTTTTCCCCCCTGGAAAAGCTGTAAGGATATATAGCACGAAAGCTAACATGAAGCTGACCAGGGCTAGAATTTGTTGCTCTGCTATTTCTGGCTCACCCCTCCCATTCCACATAGAGTTTGGGAGTTTGGGATTTGATATCCCGCTTTATCACTACCCTAAGGAGTCTCAAAGCAGCTAACCATCTCCTTTCCCTTCCTACCCCACAACAAACACTCTGTGAGGTGAGTGAGGCTGAGAGACTTCTGAGAAGTGTGACTGGCCCAAGGTCACCCAGCAGCTGCATGTGGAGGAGCGGGGAAGCGAACCTGGTTCACCAGATTACGAGTCCACTGCTCTTAATCACTACACCACACTAACATATCTACACCACATAACAGCGTCACATAATTTATATCTGGCCTTAAAACAGGAACATAAAGAGTAGTGGTAAGCAACAATATTCAAGTGAGAAAAGGAGGAAGGAGTGATGGACAAGTGCATACAGAGAACATAAGATATGTTTTGGAAGAACAGACCAAAAGTCCATCCAGTTTAGCAAATGGCTTTAATGTTGGCTCCAGATACCCCCAGGAAGCTTGCCACCAAGTACAGGTGCTCTATGTGTGTGTTTTTCAAAGGCTTTCTCTCCTTTGTTTGAAGCAGTCCTCTACTTCAATGGCTGACCCATCCAAGTCCAGCTTAAAGATAAAGAAGGGAGATCAGGGTCTTTGAAGAGGGTATTCTCCACCACCACTCAGTAAGGGCATTGATAGCATGGAAGTCTGTTAGTTTTGCCATAGCCTGATTACTGGCTTCTAGTAACATGGAGGTGGTCTTTTTCACTGGTAGCATCACTGTTGTAGAATACGCTCCCTGCTGAAATACGATATGCCTCATCACTATGGGCATTCCACCAGCTCCTGAATGCATTATTGTTTAGACAAACATTCTCCTGATCTACTGACTCTAACCTCCTGCTTTAATTGATTTAATTGCCATTTAAATTGTGCTGTTTTAATGGGCTTACTTTATTGTACATCTTAATTATAGACATTTTTAGTGTTTTGATGAAATTCTTTTATTGTGTATTTTAATTGTGCCTGGATAATTTGGCAAGTAAGTGGAATAGACATTAAATAATAATAATTCAGATATGTGATTTCCCTCACCTGCTCTTTGAAGTGGTACAGTCCACATGCCATATGCTAGTTCCACATATTTGATTTGACTCTCTGTGTATACTTGAAACCATTTTTTTCTCTCCTCCTGTAGCCTATAAGAGTGGACAGGTGTGTGAACAGCCAGTCACTTAATCTATCTTTTTATTTTAAAAAAGTCTTGTGGCACTGATGAATTCACATTGATTTATGTTTGAGGAATAAGATGTTGCTTAGCTCTCGTGTTCCATTTCTCTCACTTTCAGTAAGTTCAAAGACTGCCAAATCCTCCAGTTCTGATATTTGAACCCTTGACTTGCTGTTGCTGTATAAATCCCCACTTCATTATTTTAAAAGTGTCAATTTTTCAGTGGTATTGTACACCAGCTAGGTAAGAAAAACATTTGCAACATGTTAGGGAAATGCTTCAGTTGTCAAGCAAAAGAAGCAGATTTCCTACATACAGGGAGCTGCCTACACATAACATTTAATTCTAGAATCAACTGAGACTGCTTGTTTTTTTTCCTATGTTCACCACATACAATCTAGATCAACTGCATGTTTTTGGCTTCTGGAAAACGCTTCTTGAGAAACTGGCTTTATTCCAAAAATAAAAGCTAATTGCAGGTTGATTCTACTTTACCTAACAGTTTGTTCCATTTGAAAACAGATACAGGCAGTCATTGCAATAGGGCTGTATCCACATCTGCCCAGTGATCTTGTAGGTGGGCATATACCAAGACTGCAATCAGTACTTTCTTCTTCATTCAGCTGGGGCATGTGGAGGGAGGAAGAAACATGGATGACCTAATCAAGGGGAGGGTTTTCAAACATGTATCAGTTAGCCATGCCCACTTTGTGGCCAGCAAGCTCTACAATCCAACTAGATTCAAAGCACCATATGGAGGATGAGCGTGAATGATTCCAGACTGAGGGAAAACTATGTTTTTGTGCTGCAAATGCGTTAGTGCATACACAGCCTGAGTCTCTTTCACGTGAGTACCTAATAAAGGACAAAAACCAATATTGGGCCTGCTGTCTTTGCTCCCATCCTGCATAGGTATATTTATCTGAAGAGAGCCTACTCAGCGGCAGAGCTAGCCACTTGGGCACCCGTGCACCTGGGGGGCGGGGCGAGCTGCCCAGGGGGCCGATCGGTGTGGCAATCGGCACGCATTGGGGGCGATTGGTGTGGCAATTGGTGCCCAGGGGGGCGATCGGCGCAGTGATCTGCCCTGGGGGGATTTTGTCACACAATCCCTCAGGAATGACCTCCGAAGCGGTGCGACCCCACTGCCCCCCTTCCTACGCCCCTGAGCCTACATATGCACATGTTAATACATGCTTTCTATATGAAATTGGGAATGCTGCAAAAGATTCCAACACATTCTGTACACGTACAGGCTCTATTCAGACCTTCAGGTGTATGTGGAGATCAGGAACAGGGAGATCAGGGATTGGAGACGGACTATAGGTCAGTGGTAGGGCCCATGCTTGGTATGCAGAAGGTCCCAACTTTGATTCTTGGCGTCTCCAACTATGGCTGGAAAATACTTTTGACTGAAACTCTGCAGGGCCACTGTCAGTAACTGATGGGCAAATGATGTGGATCTGTATATGGCAGCTTCTTATGTTCCTGTAATGGCAGGTGAATCTGGTTTTGTCCTCCACTAATCACAGTACTTCTAAAAGGGCCTGTGGTATATTTAAATTTATTTGAAAAACAGAACTTGCTATAATTGAGGAAACAGGGTGTGAATCTCCATTCATGTTCATGCAGCAGAAGGCTGGTTTCCTGAATGATATCAGAGGCCAAGTTAGGAAAGCATCATTGGTCCGGCTCAGATGATCATCTAAACTAGCCTTCCCCAACCTGGTGCCCTCCAGATTTCCTTGAACTACAACTCCCACCAGCCCCAGCCAGCTTGCAAGTAAGAATGTACTGCATTTGATTTCATCTGGGTAAGAAGCATGGAAGATGTAGTAAGAATATTTTCAGAAAGGTGACACGTTTTTATTACATAAAAATAATACCAAAAGAACCATTTGTTGCAAACTGAAATAAAACAAAAACCCAGTGGGCTACTTGTTTGATCATTTTTGAAAAGAAAAAACTGACCTAAAAAAAGATTTTTAAAGCATGCTTGCTTTCCACAATTCCCCCAACCTATTCATTTTGCTTCTTATTATGGGCGATACTCCAAACATCTCAATCGATTTGATTTGATGGTTTTAAATCCTGTTGCCAGGTTTTAGAATTTTGTAGTATGCTGGGATTGTTTATTATTATTATTATTAAAGCCTGAAACTCTTATATAGCAAGGCAACACTGTAGCAGGAATAAATTAAAGAAACCCCAGCAATTAAAATAATATTGTGTTGGCATGCATTGTAAGTTGTTGTTTAAGTCTATTGTATAAATGTTACGCAACATTCCTAGAAATGGTGTGTGGAGTGGTCCCCCGTTGCTAATGAAGTAAAAAATTCATTCCCAATGGCTACATAATGTATTTTTCATGCCTCTTACAGAATAGTGTACAGATCTCCTGTATAGTATAAACAAGGGCACTTCAGCAGTAACATGTAATATCTACCTCTCTGCTATTGAAATCATAAAGAGGTGACTTCAAATAAAATCCAACCTCCATTCAGCAAAACCTATTTGAAGGGGAATTATTCCACACCTGATTCTAAATAAATTATCCATTAGAAAGAAATGGATTCTGCTTTGGATTTGTTTGTTTACCTAATATACTTTAAATGGCATAATCAATAAGCTCAATGGGTGCAACTTTGCTTTTTCATAGCTAAGATAATAATACTGTCATCAGGAGCTTGCTCTTTGCATTGTGTGCCTAAATGAAAGGCTAAGTTATGGACCTTTCATAGTTGCATAGGACCTTAGGAAGTTCTTTTTCCTAAGCCGCCTGCAGTGATGTTCGGATGCTGCAGCCTCGTGGATGGAAGCAACATAGCCTAATCAATGCCAGGCTGGGTGAGAAGGCAAGGGTGGGACAACCAATGTACAGTGGTACCTCGGGTTACAGATGCTTCAGGTTACAGACGCTTCAGGATACAGACTCCGCTAACCCAGAAATAGTACCTCAGGTTAAGAACTTTGCTTCAGGATGAGAACAGAAATCGTGTGGCATCGCAGCGGCAGCAGGAGGCCCCATTAGCTAAAGTGGTACCTCAGGTTAAGAACAGTTTCAGGTTAAGAATGGACCTCCAGAACAAATTAAGGTCTTAACCTGAGGTGTAACTGGTTACACCATACCTGTATCTGTTTGCCCTCAAAAGGTTCCTGAAGTAGCATGCATTAAAAGCCATGGAGATAGTTCCCAGCACTATGAGTTCAGTTGTGTTCGAATGAGGCTGGTTGAGTAAGTGTCAGGACTCAAGGTGTGAATGTCAGGACTCAAGCCCATGTTGGGTCTTGCACAAGAGCAGGTGTTGGGCAGACATGTAGGGTTTCTTTGTTTGTTTCACAAAATTTATATACCACTTGATAGTAGAAAAGTTCTCAAAGTGCGTTGTATCCAGGAAAGTCATTGTTCTCACACAACTTCCATTCATGCAGCAGAAGAGTCCTTTCCTTTCCTCCTCCCATGCACTCCCAAGTGTTGGGGGAGAACCCAGAGCAGGTTTGTAAAGGTTGCCTGGGGGAAGGAGAGGGTGGAGCAGTTCCATTGTGGAGGCAGCAGTTGCTCTGTAAACTCAATGACCTTGTTGGCTACACTTGGCCAGAGTAGACTGTGTGGTGGTTTCAAACACTTCTACAAACTGATTAAGCCATTGAACTCAGAGACCCTGGGGAAATTGGCTTAGATCAGGGATGGGGCACCCTCCAGACAACTTCCTGGGGGCCATGCGCCAGTGCTTGGGGTGGGGGGAGGGCAGAGGCAAAAGTGCGGGGGGGGGGGAGCAATGAATAGACTGATTACTCTTTGTACAGTAGACCAATATATTCACACACACCTTTTTAACCTCCACTAGGGAAGCAAGCGACAGAGCTTGAGGACACATTCCAGTCTGGCAATACCATTCAGGAGTGTGTGAAGCAGGGTTAGTGGGGGGGGTGGATGGAAGAGTCTTGTGGGGCAGTTAGAGGCACGTGGGACTGAGATTCCTCACTGCTGGCCTAGATCCAGCTACGGATGTCCTCAGCTCAAGCCTGGCCTTCACACATGGCTGGTGGTGGGCTGTGTTCAACTTGTTGAATTCCAACCATTTGGGCAGTTATTTGTATCCAATAGAAATATAGCAAGCTGCCTCATAGCAAGTCTGACCAGTGGCGTAGCGTGGGTTGTCAGCACCCGGGGCAAGGCAAGTAATTTGCGCCCCCTAACCTGTGGATTTGTGCCCCCTAACCCTAACCCCCAGATGTTGTGCCCGGTGTGGCCGCCCCCCCTGCACCCCCCACGCTACGCCACTGAGTCTGACCATTGTTCCATCTAGCTCATTATTGTCTACACTGACTGTCAACAACTCTCTATGGTTCCAGACAGGGTTGGATAGGGGTTTCCCCCTACATCCCTACTGGAAGATGCCTGGGATCAAACAAAGGAACATCTGGAAACAAAGCATGAGCTCTGCCTATGGTGGTTGTAGAGCACATTCCCAGCTCTGGAAGCGATACTTTTGCAACTCTACCTAACTGTGACCCCAGCTAGAGATATGTAAGAAAAATGGCTGTTAGCGATATTCAGGAGAAGAGCCAAAGTCTTTTTGTGATGAAATATGGTCCCAAACTTTCCATATGTGTGCATCTGGGAAGATAAATATCCCCATATAATTCCTCGAAGAATTCAGAGTTTGCAACTAATGGGAAATCAATCAGACAAATACCCTTGAACATGCAAAAGTTTTACCCGAGTGATTTAAATTTCCTAAAGAAGTGCCTGTGTCTAAGACAAGTTAAGAGGCTGATTCATCTCATCCTGGGATCATTAGTATGTCTTTGAGAAGTCTGTCCTCAGGAGCTTTCATTAGTGATGCAATGAGACCCATAACTCTGGAATAATGTAGTGGATTGAACTTCTGAATACAGCTGACACAGAAACAAAGTCTTTAAAAAAATCAAATCTCCATCTCTAGAAATCTCTTTATTTGATGTGCTTCAGGACAATCAGACAGATGTCCATTTTCCTTAAACATTTCAAAAGAAAACATTACTAAAGGAAGTAAAATATAAAATGCACATTTAAGACAGCATAATTAGCAAGAAAAGAAAATATTCTCATGAGCATAGAACATACCTGCTGCTGTTGCTACCAATCCTGCTAATGGATCCTGCCAAGCACAAAAAAACTCTCCTGTGGTTTTTAGCAACTGGTCCTGCCAACCTAGCAGTTTGAAAACACGTCAAAGTGCAAGTAGAAAAATAGGTACTGCTCCAGCGGGAAGGTAAACTGCATTTCCGTGCGCTGCTCTGGTTCACCAGAAGTGGCTTAGTCATGCCGGCTCCCTCGGCCAATAAAGCGAGATGAGAGTGCAACCCCAGAGTCGTCTGTGACTGGACCTAATGGTCAGGGGTCCCTTTACCTTTAGTCAGTGCTGTAGAGACGCAGGTGGCACTGTGGTCTAAACCACTGAGCCTCTTGGGCTTGCTGATCAGAAGGTCAGCGGTTCGAATCCCTGCAACGGGGTGAGCTCCCGTTGCTCTGTCCCAGCTCGTGCCCACCTAGCAGTTCGAAAGCGTTCCAGTGCAAGTAGATAAATAGGCACCGCTCTGGCAGTAAGGTAAATGGTATTTCTGCGCGCTGCTCTGGTTTTGCCAGAAGTGGCTTAGTCATGCTGGCCCCATGACTCGGAAAAACTGTCTGTGGACAAACGCCAGCTCCCTCAGCCAGTAAAGCGAGATGAGCGCCGCAACTCAGAGTAATCTGCAACTGAACTTAACTGTCAGGGGTCCTTTACCTTCACCTTTTAGTCAGTGCTGTACCACTGAGCTATGGCCCTTGTCACTTGCCACCCAAGCCCCCCCCACACACACACATACTTAATACCCACAATATTATGTTGACAACCCTATTGCCATGAGAGGTCATATTTGGTTGTGGTTCCCTGTCTGTAGCATGCTCTCCCCATTGAGGTCTGCCTGGCACCTTCACTGCCATATTTTCAGCAACAGTTAAAGACCTCCAAACCCCTGCCCCAGCCAAGCCTTTGATGTATATGAGAGCCAGTGCGGTGTAGTGGTTAAGAGCAGTAGACTCGTAATCTGGTGAACCGGGTACGATTCCCCGCTCCTCCACATGCAGCTGTTGGGTGACCTTGGGCTAGTCACACTTCTTTGAAGTCTCTCAGCCCCACTCACCTCACAGAGTGTTTGTTGTGGGGGAGGAAGGGAAAGGAGAATGTTAGCCGCTTTGAGACTCCTTCGGGTAGTGATAAAGCGGGATATCAAATCCAAACTCTTCTTCTTCCCTTCTATTGTTAGGGTGCAGCCAAAGCTTCCAATGGCTGTTACGGAAGAGAGAGTTGTTCTTTTGTATTGTGTGAATGTTTTCTCAGATTTTTTTTTTCCTTCCCCACCCCATGATAAAACATATTTATGTTTTAAAATGTAAGCTGATTGGAGACCTTTTAGATAATGTGTCTAATTAACAACAGCCACCATTGCCTTGACAGATATGGAAGCTGTATAACATGCCTGTGACCTCCTCTCTTTTAGTTATACTCTTATATTTTGCATTTAACATTGGGGGATGTTTTGCTTTTCTAAACCTTTACTTTTCTAAAAATCATTTAAAAAAAACATTTAAAAAACAAAAACAAAAAACACCCTGTTGTCTGCCTGGCCTGTGTAGCCTGTGGTTGAGACCATTCAAGGAAAGCAGCCAGAGAAGTTCCTGCCAGGCATTTTTAGGGTAGTGCAACTATGATGTAGAAGAGAGAGCAAGAGGCGTGGGGTGCCAAATTTTGGTGTTGCACAGCGAGCCACTGAAATTTGAGAGCTGAAAGTCCACCACTGTTCTTGCCCTCCAATATCTGCTATCTGAGACAGTTACCTAGTGGTAGGGCTGGCCCTGGTAGCAGAATAATTACATATTCTTCCTCTTTTAATCCTGCCTCCATTCTCTGCTGTCTGTAAACCTTCGGAGCAGGGACCTCATTCTAGATACGGATGGCTCTATATAAATAAAATGCTTCATCCTGGTGAGAAAGACAAATGAAAAGTCCTTTTTTTAAAAAAAATGCCCTGAATGTGTGCATTAAGCTAAGAATTATTATTTATAATTTAGTTTCACTGTTTTTTACTTATTTTTCATCACATTAGTTGACTCATGGCTGATTTATATGGCAATTGTGCAATCCAATTTTTTTTAAAAAAAATAATAATTGCATTTTTGGAAGCTTTTAAAGGACATTATTGTTGTTGTTTTTAAAATAAAAAACCACCTAAATATCTTGTTTATTTTGGTCACTGCAATCTAAATGTCACTGGTGTGCTCCTGCCATGCAGCTGGAAATAATAACTGTATTCAGTTACCTCATCTTCAATGCTTGCCAAAAAGTGCATGCAATAGCATGTTTAATTCATCGTGTTTTTGTTTGTACGTTAATAAAATGAAATTGCAAAGGCAGGAATGCTCCAGTAATGACTATGCAGCGATGCTCTGGTTTGGAGGTTTTGCACTAATTTCTAGTGTGTACAGTTAGGGTTAGCTATCAGACCGAATGTTAGCTGTGCGGTCAGATTGTACTATGTGGTATACATTGTTGATTGACTCTGAATTATATAGAGCTGGTCATAAGCCTAAAGATTACTTAAGGAAGAAGCAGAACATATGATCAAGTCTTTGCATATCTTGAGTCCTTAGCATTTATCCCCCACAAAATAAGCACTTTATATTTTCTAAGCTGGTTAGAGGAAAGCAGTAATAATTGCCTCCTCCTTCTTCAGCCAGCGGAAGCACCACATCAATGGAACTCCTCTCATGGGAAATCTGGATCCAACCCGTACTACTGTTATGAGTTTGGGAGGCAAGGAAGTAAGCTGTATGCAGAAACCCTCCTAACCCCTGGATCCAACAAGTGTTAAAATGTAATCCAGGCTAGTTTCCTGTTGAAGTGATAGCCTGGGAGATGGGCCATTAAAGAAACAAAGGAAGTGGATCTGTGTGAGATGGCAAATGGGTGGGATCCCCTTCCCCCAACTTGTAGGTAGTTAGAAAGACAAAGACAGTGTTGAGAGCAGAGAGTTTGGAGTGGTGTGAGCTAGAAGCAAATCAGGAAGCTGGGAAGCAAGAGAGACGGAGCGATGTTTGATTTATCTGTGAACCAAAGGCTGTGGCTACGGGGAAGCAAGGCTCTTTTGGGGTGTTAAGACTGTGAACCCCTCCATCGTAGGCTCAGGTTGTACATATGTGTCAATAAACCGTATATCATAAAGACACCACAGTTTCTGTTGTGCCTCATTCCAAAAGAAACATGAACCCTGGGTAAACTCCTGGAACCCCTGTAATCTCCCACTGCTCGGAGATTGTGGTGGCATGCAGCAGTATTTTGCCAAAGGAGGCCATCGTCTGTCAAAATGTTTCAGGCTGGTTCTCCCTCATTTCCCTATCAGTGAATAGGAATAGGAAAGTTCTAGGGTTTGCATTTGTCTATATTTTTTGAAGGGCAGCAAAAGATATTGGATAATGAACAGATTCAGACAAGGAGGAGTATATAGGATTTACCTTCTTTGTAAGATGCAGTCAGGTTACCTATTCCCTCCCAAAGTAGAAGCTGAATACTGACGTTTGTGCCTTGAATTTCATGTGACGAATGTGAAGGTCATACTACTTAACCGTTGCAAATTTTGGCCTACGGAACCTTTGACATAATAAAATGAAATATAAACCCATAACACTCTAAAATTCCTCAAGTCAATGGATTGTGTTTCATGCTATGTGCTGTTTCACATCTTGCAAGCATGTCGTTCCCAAACCAATTGGGCCGGGGGGGGGGGCACGCAGCGTTGGAGAGAGGAAAGGTAGCAGAAAATTGAATAATTGATAATACACATGTAAACATGCTGCATGGCATGTAGATATGCATTATCTATTATTAAAGATAGCAATGGGTGTGCTATTTTAAAAAGAAACAAGATACATTCAAAACGAAATGAGCCAAAATTTGTATTCGATTAAGAATATCTGGAGTTTGCTTTTTGACATGAGCAAAGTGCATTCCCTAAAAGGGAACTGGCCATTCAGACGTGGGACTGCAACTGTCATCAGCCCCTGCCTGTATGGCCAATTGTCAGGGATGATAGTCCAACTACGTCTGGAGGACTACAGGTTATATATATATATATTCCTCAAGTTATATATATTCCTCAAGTTATATATAAATTCCTCAATTATATATATATAATTGATTTTAACATATAAATTATAAAATGTACCACAAAACTTATCACTTATACAATCTTTTTAGACTTCCATCAGCACCTCTGATGATCCACCGTTTTAACCACTTCTTATGCATTTCTTAACTTTATATTGTCTTTACATCTCTTAACAAAACATCCTCCCCCTTCTCCATTTTTGCAATACTTCCAATAATACTCCTCACAAAACTTCTTGCAAACCTACAAACGTCGTCTGATCTTCACAAATACTTTTCAAATAGTCCATAAATTTACTCCAATCTTCCGTGAATTTCTGGTCCCGCCGGTTTCAAATCCTTCCTTGGAGGACTACAAGTTCACAGTCTCTGACCTAAAATGTTACTGCAAATTACACCAAGTGCTGTTTGTCGTAATAATCTGAAGTACAGTATAGTGTTTGATTAGAATAGTTTGATTCTTACATATCTTGTTAAAAGAAGCAGTCTTAACCATCACTACTGAAGTCAGGTATTGGAAGTAGACAATGAGACAATTTGTTCAAATTATATATATTTATTGAAATGTAGTCAAATCATTGAGTGGCATTCAACTCAGTTTCACTCAGAGTGGACTTCTTGAAATTAACGGCCCAAACTAAGTCATTTTAATTAATTTAAATGGGTTTACTCTGAGTAAAACGTAGTTGAATACCATCCATTGTCTGCATGTCACTAGGACAAATTTTAAAATCTCTGCCCCATTCAGGGAATGTAGATGGTGCTCTTTCACAGTCGTTTACCAAAGTAAGTTTAACAGTAAAGACCACATATTTTCTTTTCCTTTTTTTAATGAAAAGTCTAAATTCCAGTTTTGGACTTGTGAGGCAGCTTTTAGGACTTTATTCAGAAGAAATGATTGCTTCTTTTATGCTATTGTAACAGACATTGCTTCATGAATATTTTGTTAAAACTAGGGGGAAACTACATACTTCAAAGCTTCAAATAATCTTGAAATACCTTTTTCATTTTTAATTCAAATTCAGCAGCAGCGTTTTAATAAAGTGAAGTGGTTCCTCCTCCTCCTTCAAGACAAGGAGCGTTTGCACTATGTAGCAGAGCCAATGATAATAATGCCTGCTAAATGTTATGTGGAATAAGTTCACTATAAAAGGGCAACTGGATTAAATCACATTGATGTGGTCTATTCAGTAAAGACCTAACTAGGCATTACATGGTGCTTTAGGGGTGTTGTGGGAGCTCGTCTGAGCCTGGCTGTGATACGAACCCTGGGGACTCAGGATACCTACCGCAAAATGAGAACATGAAGACATAGGAAACTGCCTTATACTGAGCCACAGAATCATAGAGTTGGAAGAGACCCTAAGGATCATCTAGTCCAATTCCTTGCAGTGCAGGAATCTCAGCAAAATCATCCATGATAGATGGCCATCCAGCATCTGCTTAAAAACTTCCAGTGAAGAGCTCAGTATTGTCCACACTGATTAGGCTTGCCATGACATCAGGAAAATTCCTGACATATCCTGGTTTTAGGGTGTAAAAATTGTATCGGGGAGAATTCTGCCGAATACATTTTGTGGTCTTCCTAAAACGATGTTTTACTTTTTGAAATATGGCATCCCTAACCCTGATTGGCGGGGATGCGGGTGGCGCTGTGGGTTAAACCACAGAGCCTAGGACTTGCCGATCAGAAGGTCGGCAGTTCAAATCCCCGCGACGGGGTGAGCTCCCGTTGCTCGGTCCCTGCTCCTGCCAACCTAGCAGTTTAAAAGCACGACAAAGTGCAAGTAGATAAATAGGTACCGTTCTGGCGGAAAGGTAAACGGCGTTTCCGTGCGCTGCTCTGGTTCACCAGAAGTGGCTTAGTCATGCTGGCCACATGACCCGGAGGCTGTACGCCGGGTCCCTCGGCCAATAAAGTGAGATGAGCGCCGCAACCCCAGAGTAGGCCATGACTGGACCTAATGGTCAGGGATCCCTTTACCCTTTACCTTTAACCCTGATTGGCAATGGACCTCCAGCATTTTAGACAGAGGATGTTCCCAGCCCTGCTTAGAGATGTTGGAGATTAAACCTGGGTAAAGCTCTACCACTGTCCTACAACCTTTCCCATTATCTCCCAGTTCCCAAACTCTAAGCACCCTAGAAAGCAAGGCACAGGCCCTTCTGCCTGTCTCCACTACCAACACCAAGTCAGCAAGCCATAGCTACTCTCTTCAACCTCCCTGTAATCCTAAAATTTTTGCTCACTGAATTGAACAGGGTTTACACTCTGGTATGTTCCTGATTATTCTCAGATGATGATGATGATGATTCCCACCTTTCCCCCTGGAAGGGACTCAAGGCAGCAACACAGCTAACATTTTTTTTCATTCCATTTATCTGTGGAAGGTGTTTCACATGATCCCTTCCCTTGCACATTTACAACATTTCCCTTTTCTTTACAACAATCCTGTGAGGTAGATTGGCAGAGAGTCGTAATTGGCTCAAGGTGACCCAGGGTAGATGTGCAGATGACGTCTATGTGTGTGGCGAGATCAAATGTGGGAGAAGCTTCCTGGCATAGACTAGGATGTCCCTATTTTCATTGGAGAAATGTTGGAGGGTATGGGATCTGCCTGTCACTGGCTGTGGATCCACTTACTGCGGGCCTTCTGCTCTAACATTTCCCAGTGGGCAGCAGCCACCACTGAAACCATTAAAACATCCATATAAAATAAACACAAAACATCTGTCATGGGTGCTTTAGCTGAGATTCCTGCATTTCAAGGGCTTGGATTAGAATTAGATGAACCTTGGGGTCTCTTCCAACTCTACAATCTATGATTCTACAAGCATCATCTGTGTTCCAAATGCAACCGTTATGCCAGCAGGCTTCTTTGCTCCCAGATACCCATTTCCTCTGCCATACCCGTACACCTGTAGACAGTCCAGAATCCATCCATCAGTTTCCTTATCGTGTGACTCCAGTGGTGCACCTGTCTCCACCTGCCCCTAAGCCCCATTGACTTTGGTGAGACTTAAACATGTGTATCTGGGTGCCAGATTGCTACCTAAATGAATTATTTACTGTTTAATTATTGTCTTGACCAGATTCATTGCAAGGTGGATTGGCCGCCTGAAACAGGATGCGTAGGGGGCGCTCAATTATTAATATGCACTTTGGGACAAGAGAAACAAAACCAAAGAACAACAACAACAAAAGCCCTGCAGATCTGAATAAGTTAGAAACAGCCTAACAGCAGAAGGGAACATCTGAATAATGTTCTTAACAAACCGAGCACATTCTATGGCCCTTCACAGGAGCCTGTGACCCAAGCCTGCTCATTATCACCTCATCTCTGCTATGCGCTCCCAACCCATTCATTTGAAGTGACCATTATCTGCAATGTGCTAACTACTCATTGTGTGAACTCCAGTCCCTGGCACCTCTAGGCCTTGTCTCTAACAATCCTATTCATGTCAAGTAGCTACTCCCATCGCTCTGCTCTTATCGGCTTGCCCCTGCCTTTATCAAGCCTATCAGTTTGGCCTAGCATCTAAGCTGACTGGCCAGGATGAACAGGGTGATCCTGCTCCACACATCAGGCAGCTCAGCAGATGAAGCATCTCAGTATTACAATTCTTTCCAGTCTGATGTCAGAAGAGAAGACCTCCTTGGATGTCTGGCCTTGTAAACTATTTTCATCCATGCTGGGGAAAATTCACCTGAGAATTAGGCTGTAATCCTCTGTTCACGTACCTGACAGTATGTGCTGTTGAAAACTTCCACTTTTGTTGTTTTTTTGTTTTTAAAGCAAGTATTTCTGTAATTATGAGGGAAGCTGCGTGCACAGAGCTACCCATTTTGGAAGGAAGGAAGCACAAAAGAATAACCTTGCTGTATCACACCAAAGACTCATCTAGTCCAGGATTCTGTTTTTACTGTGGCCAACCACATGACTATAGGGAGCCTGAAAACAAGATCTGAATGCAACGTCACTCTTCTCACTCGTGCTTCCCAGTACAGTGGTACCTCGGGTTACATACGCTTCAGGTTACAGACTCCGCTAACCCAGAAATAGTGCTTCAGGTTAAGAACTTTGCTTCAGGATGAGAACAGAAATTGTGCTCCAGCGGTGTGGCGGCAGCAGGAGGCCCCACTAGCTAAAGTAGTGCTTCAGGTTAAGAACAATTTCAGGTTGAGTACGGACCTCCGGAACAAATTAAGTACTTAACCCGAGGTACCACTGTACCTGGCATTCGGAAGAAATAGTACAAAACTGAAATTTCTCACATTTGGCACAATGACTAAGGGATTAAGCTACAAATGAGAAAATCTCTGGTTCAAATCTTGTCTCTGTCATGGGCTTAGTAAGTGGCCTTAATCAAGGCTCTCTCGGCACATAATAAAACCTACGTGCCGTTGTTCCATAAACTTAAAAATACCTCTCTCTCTCTCTCTCTCTCTCCACCATCTCACTCTCCCTCAGCCCCCCCCCCATGCAGTATGGGGAGGATAACAGTGACCTACCTTACAAGGTTGTTGTATGGATCACAACCAAGTTTGTGTGTGTGGAGTGCTCCGAACACTCACCAATGCGACATTAATATCAAGGATTATTATTTTTTGTAATATTGTCCTTGCGTTGCTTTTGTTCTATATAAAACTGAGCAGGTTAGAATGTGTGCAAGTGAACAGCGGCTCCTGAATGAGACAGGAGGGGCAGAAGAGTGAGAAAGGAGATATTGTCATCAGTCTGTTGTTGCCTTGCCAACAATGAATCTCCACAATTTTCCACCACCTTAAAGTTACTGTAGTCTACCTTTTGTCTGTGAACATAATGATGGGGGTTTTTTTTCTTCTTCTTTTTGAAAAAGAAGTCTCTTTGTAAAAGCCTGTAATTAATCAGTTAAGGAACTGATTAACTACACTGTTGTAATTTGCTAACAGTTACATACAGTACTTTGAAACTGAAGCATTAATTACACTGTACAATGAAGCAGGCAGTGATACGCATATCAGTTGGATTGTATATTAAAATGAATCTGTCTTATTCTTTTACTCATTGTTCATTACAGTCAGTCAAATATATTTTCAGCCCTACAGGTGCAGGGCAATTCTAACCATGCTCCTTCAGAATTAAGAGACCCTAACAACAATGGGGCTTACTTTCAGGTAAGTGTTCATTGGGCTACCTTCTGAAGTTGTTGAACTGTAGCCCCATCATCTCTGACCATCATCCAAGCTGCATGAGGCTGATGGAAGTCCACACCCACAAACATCTAGTCACCACTTTCCCTAAATTACAGCCCTAAATACTACTACTACTACTACTACTATTAATAATAATAATAATAATAATAATAATAATAATAATTTATACCCTGTCCATCTGGCTGGGTTTCTCCAGCCACTCTGGGTGGCTCCCAGCAGAATATTAAACAGAATAAAACTTCAAACATTAAAAACTTCCCTAAAGAGGGCTGCCTTCTAAAAGACAGATAGCTGTTT
The DNA here is from genome assembly GCF_964252035.2 of Podarcis erhardii. Lineage (NCBI taxonomy): Eukaryota > Metazoa > Chordata > Lepidosauria > Squamata > Lacertidae > Podarcis > Podarcis erhardii. The sequence goes on along the minus strand of NC_138501.1, from coordinate 37,843,796 downwards.
ATTTCCTTGACATCTGGTGGGAAAGCATTCCTCAGGGTGTGTGCCACCACTGAGAAGGCCCTCTGCCTTCATAACCCAGCTGAGCTGAAATACTTGGATTTTAAAATATTCCTGCAACTAAAGATTACTTCAATAGGTCGGCTATTCCCCCCCCCCCCCAGTGGCAAAACCAGCTGATGATGCTGTTAAGTTGAAGCTCCTATATTTCACCCAATTAGACAAATCTTCTCATTGTTGGTTTGAGCCTTACTCAATCATTCTAGGTGGCAACCTTTGGGCATTCCTGAAACTCCATATGAAAGTCTAGTTGTTGAGGATGGTCTCGGACACTTTTCACTCTGGGTGCTTCTAGAAGAGGGATTAATTTACAAACGGGTTGTTGAGATACCACAAACAGCTCACTGGCAAAAGGTTTGTGTTGTTGTTTACTCATCAGTTTTCTCCCCAAAGGGTAACTGCATTTTTGTTGTTTAGTGATCTATAGACCATTTCTATTCTGCTTAATATATAAAATAATATATAAAATAAAACAAAATATTGCAAAGATATACATTAAAACCATCAACTCAAACTACTAAGAACAGCAATAAAAAGTACTGAAATGCAATAAAGCAGAAGACAGAGTCCCATTTCAACAATCAGGGAAAGCCTGGAGAACAAGGTGTGTCTTCAAAAGATAACTGAAGCAGGTAACTGGTAGCAACAATAGAGGCAGCATCATGCTATGCATTGTTTTGGGTTTTTTAAAGAACAGTTTATTAGTATTTTCCATATCAAAGAAAGACAAGCAAAGACACAATAAAAACGCAGAGCACAGGCAGCTATAAATTTAATTACAGCACACTTAAGAGTAGTCAACAGAAAATCTCCCACAAATATGCAATCCACAGTGTTTATTCATTTGTGTGCTAAGTGTTAACCAGAAGCAGCTGCTTAGTAGATCAGATACAGAGGACAATGATCTGAACCTTTAGCAATGAGAATTGAAACGGTTGCTGAAGCTGTGGACCAAGAATGAGGGTTTCTCTTCATCTTGTTTCTTCCCAAAAATTGAAACATGAGGATTGACTAAGGCTGGTTAAGTAGAGTGGCAAGGTGAAAAAATGGAAACAATTACCGTATTTTTCCGCCCATAGGACGCACCGGCCCATAGGATGCGCCTAGTTTTTTTGGGGGGAAATAAAGGAAAAGAATTTTTCCTTTATTTCTCCCCCAAAACCAGGTCGGGGAATCCAAACCAGGTTGGGGAACAGCGGTATGGCAGCGCTCCGCCTCCCCGCTGCCCCCCGAGCTTGTGGGGCTGCCCGATGTCTGCCCGAAGCGTGGGGCACTCTGCTTCAGCGCGCCCCACGCTCCATGCACCAGGCTGCTATCCGCAGCCTAGGGAGCCCTGCAGGAACTTCCACAGGGCTCCCTAGGCTGCGGATGTCTGCCCAGTGCGCGGGGTGCTCAGCTTCAGGGTGCCTGTGCGCCAGGCAGCAGGCTGCTATCTGCAGCCTAGGGAGCTCTGCAGAAACTCCCGCAGGGCTCCCCAGGCTGTGGATATCTGCCCGTCGCGAGGGGCGCTCTGCTTCAGGGCGCCCGCGGGCCAGACAGCAGGCTGCTATCCGCAGCCTAGGGAGCCCGGGCTCCCCAGGCTGCAGATATCTGCCCGGCATGCGGGGCACTCTACTTCAGGGCGCCCCGCGGGCCAGGCAGCAGGCTGCTATCCGCAGCCTAGGGAGCCCTGCGGGAACTCCCGCGGGCTCCCCAGGCTTGCTGATAGCCTCCTGAAGCCTGGAGAGCGAGAGGGTTCGGTGCGCACCGACCCCTCTCACTCGCCAAGCTTCAGCGAAAGCCTGTATTCACCCCATAGGACGCACATGGATTTCCCCTTCATTTTTGGAGGGGGGAAAGTGCATCCTATAGGGTGAAAAATACGGTAAATGGAAAAGTAATACATTTCGTTTGGTATTTTGTTTCACAGAAAGGCTAGATGATTAAGGGGTTAAGAGCACAGAGCTCTGTTCCTAGACCATGCCCCCTCCTGTCCAGGAAGGAGAAGTGAAGCTGATTCTCTTCTCTCCCTTTCTGTCATTCTCTTTTCGCCATGTAATCGACCAAGACAGATGTGTCTGAATTTGCTTCAAGTTTAGATTGCATGTTTGAAGCTATATGCTGTATTTTGCACCCAAGAGTAATCTGGCTGTGTTCTCCTTGCTGCTGCATGGAATAACACATGAACCAGACCTTTGGATTTAGTAAGTAAATCACTTTAAACTTACTTAACAATGTGTGGTCTGTTCATTGCTAGAGGTGTAGGTGGGCAAGTATTTTTAGGTAGACTGAACAGGATATGCAAAATGATTTATTTATTTTGCTGAGGGCCCTTTTCCACTAGAGAGAGTGCAAAGTCCTGTGATTTGAAACTAGATGTCCGGCCAATTCTTTGGTTAATACCCCACACATGGGTCAGATCTATTTTCCAACTCCCACACTTATGTTCCTGTGACATCACAGCAACTCAACCAATAGGTACAGACAACTTCCAGCATAAAAGGCAACAGCCAGTCATATGTGTTTACCTTCACTTTTTCTCAAATTCCTTGTGGCTTTTTTAATAGACATGCAATTAGGAAAATTACTATTGTTCCCAAGAGGCACCATATTATGGATGCTATAGCCATAACTTGATAAACATTTAGATATTCCTGTATATTTCAATCACAGTTAAAATCCATTCCTAGTTTATATATGCCTGCCTATTTTAGATGACGGCCACACATAGGAGTCTAGAACACTTGCATGTTTCTAATTAGCCACATGCCAGCCCTTCTTAATCAAAGTTATGCACAGCTTAATCTCTCTTATGCACAGCTTCATTGTCTTATTTTAAACTTCTTTCCATTCTGTATCTTCTAATTGTTGCTGCTCTTCTATCTCTTTTTTAGCTGTAACAGAATGAATGGGGCTGGCATTACAAAGAACTGTAATTAACATTTATGATTAACATAAATATTTTGTAGATTTTCATTTTATTAAAGATATTGACCTGTGTTTCCTGACCCCCTCTTAAATACAATTTATATCCTTAACTTGATCAGTTTTGGCTTGCATTAAGCATGTCTTTCAAAATTGCACATTTTTCGTAAGATATACAGTTTGAAGCTATCAAGAGCTAAAATTGAAAGTATGTAGCAGTGACGGCATAATGCTTTGGAATGTGGAAAATTCATTTAAAAAATGTGTGGTGCTTTACGTTTCCTAAAGTAAATTCACACATGCATGTTCATTACTAGATGCGATTTCAGTACATTAAGACTTGGCTTGTGAAACACACATTGCAGATCAAGTGCTTCTCATACTTTAACAGCCAATGCGTTGTCAGACTGGATAAACCGAGGTTCAAATACCTACTCAGCTATGAAGGACGCTGGTTGACCTTGAGCCATTCACTCTCTATCAACATACCTTTTTTATATTCATTGTTAACAAAGGTGCATTTTGCATAATGCCAAGGTTGACTAGAGCCAAAGAGTAAACAACTAAAAGCCTGCAATCCCTGTTTATATTTTTATGTGTATTAGATCCTATATCAGTTCAGGGATGGCTAGTGATATGCTGAAACCTGCCCTGCAATTTCTCAAAATATAAAGGAGTGTGGTGGAGTCTCCTTCTTTGGAGGTCTTTAAGCAGAGGCTTGACAACCATATGTCAGGAGTGCTCTGATGGTGTTTTCTGCTTGGCAGGGGGTTGGACTCGATGGCCCTTGTGGTCTCTTCTAACTCTATGATTCTATGATTCTATGATTTCTTGCCTGGGCGGGGGGGAGAGAGGCTTATATAAGGTTACCAGATTTTTTTTTCAATGAATCCAGGGACAAGTTAATAAATTAATTAAATACTACACGTTCGGGAAGTTGATGCTGCAGCGATGGCAGTGGCCGAGGGGCGGCCACCGCCTTGACCTCAACCACCATGTTTCCCCTTCATCCGTGGTTTCTGTCTCCTTTCTCCATGAGCCTGGGCAGCCCCTGAGTTGTTGGTTCTTCAGTGGTGGTGGTGGGGAAGCGGTAGGTCAGGCATGGAAGGCAGAGAAGGAGGTCTGAGAGCAGTGGCGGCAGTGAGGCTCAGGCAGCACGATGCCTCCCTTCCCATCAGAGCAGCCCCAATCTCATTCCTACTTGTGTGCAAGCAGGAGGGGCAGGAATCCCTCATCTGGGAAGGGAGGCTTCACACTTCCTTTCGGAGCAGCCCCATCCCAACTCCTACTTGCGTGCAAGCAGGAGAAGGTGGGGATCCCTCAACTGGGAAGGGAGGCTTCCCGTTGCCTAACCGAGAGATCCCTGCCCCCTCCTGTTTGCACACAAGCTCTGATAGGCAGCGTGAAGCCTCCCTTCACAGTTGAGAGATCCCCTGCACGCAAGCAGGAGTTGGGAGGCTGCTCCGATGGGCAGCATGTAGCCTCCCTTCACAGCTTAGTCACTGGGGTCAGGGAAGGTGGAGGCAGCCCGAAAGCTGCATCTTAGAGCCCCTGCCCCACCATCAGATGGAGACTTCCGAGCAGCTCCTGAAGCCAGCCAGAGCCAACTGCTCCGGGCTGCTGAAACTACTGCTGCTGCATTTCCCGGGGACATCAGATGAAATCCAGGGACATTCCGGGGATGGAATTTGCCTGGGACTTATTCACAAATCCGGGGACTGTCCCTGGGAAACGGGGATGACCCTAGGCTTATATTTTTGTCCCTTAAGCTTAGAAGTTAAGAATAGCTTCAGAATTTTGGTTACAGCCAGTGGCGTAGCATGCGGGGTGCAGGGGGGGCCAGCCGCACCGGGCGCAACATTTTTGGGGGGGGCGCTCGCACTCGCAGCTCTCTGCCCCTACCTGGCTCACTCACTCTCTCTCACTGCAGTGCTGGCTGTGCGAATCCGATCCGAGCTGCCGGGTCGCCGCCCACTGTGGGGGGGGAGGGTGCCAGGTGTGTGTTGCGGTGCGGAGCGGAGAGAGAGCGAGGGAGGGACTATCTGGGGGAGGGACAGTGCAGCGGCCGCCCAGCGCAGCGCTGAGCACAGGAGAGAACCACACCCGACCAGCCCAGGCAGCAGCAAGAAGAAGCTGGCAGCGGTGGCAGGTTAGGGGTTAGGGGCGCAAATTACTTGCCTTGCCCCGGGTGCTGACAACCCACGCTATGCCACTGGTTACAGCACCTGCTGTGGCTGTAGAGGAGAGATATGTTTTGTTGCAGCTGGGGCAGGTGAAGGTGTCTAGTTGTGCTGTGCCTGGTACACCAAGACATTTCTTCTTTCTGTGCTCCTCCCAGAGGTCATTTCTCCTCTTGTCTCCTCTGGAAGAACTCTGAAACACTCAGCTCCTGCTTGTGGGCTACCCATTTGCTTCTGGTTGGCCTTTGTGAGAACAAGATGTGGACCTTTGGTTTGATCCAATGGATCTTTTTTATGTAGGGCAACAATCAATCAATCAATCAATGCTGTTGCCTTTGACGCTTTTTTTCTATCTCTAAAACCGACAACGCAATCCTGTGCAAGTTGAATCAGAACTAAATCCCATTGTGTTCAAAGGCTTTTGCTCTCTTGAAAGTGTGCTTAGGACTGCAGGCTACAACTGTGTACAGCTATGTTAGAATAGCACCCTTATGTATTTGACTGAATTTACATCGATTTATGTTTAAATTTGATAAATGCATAACTTGGGGGGGGGGGTTAATAAAAAAATCTGCATGAAACAGCATGCAGATTAGATCAATAAAATACAAGGCAAATGCAATTTAAAGTATCTTTTAAAACATGCCGTTCATAACACTTAGAATAAAGTCCCCACAAAAACCAGAATAAACTAATTGTATTGTATGCAAGTCACCGTCAGTTGGAGCCAAGCCAGCCCTGTTTTTTCTCTCTTGGTCATCCTGCTGGGATGCTGGGAACAGAAATAAAGTTTATTTCTATCACCCTTTGAAGGGGGGGATGCAAAGTATTTCAAATAATTATATGAGGGAATGTATGCCCCATTTGCCCCCCGTAACATTATTGTATTCCATGCTCAAGAACAAACTTGATTTCACCCCACCCATCCCCAGACGTCCAGCTGAATTCTCATAGTAGACCAATTGAAGTTAATGGACCTAAATCAGGTATATCCATTAAATTTAATGACTTTGCTCTGAGGAGAACTTAGTTGGATACAGTCATATGTCTTTACTTGCCTTCTGACTGTTATGGACTACAACTCCCATCAACCCCTGGGACTTGTAGTCACATCAACTGCAGGGCACCTGGTTGGGGAATATAGTGGTACCTCTGGTTATGAACTTAATTCATTCCGGAGGTCCTTTCTTCACCTGAAACCGTTCTTAACCTGAGGTCCCACTTTAGCTAATGGGGCCTTCTGCTGCCGCCACGCCGCCAGCGCGTGATTTCTGTTCTCATCCTGGGGCAAAGTTCTTAACCCGAGGTACTACTTCCAGGTTAGCCGAGTCTGTAACCCGAAGTGTTTGTAACCCGAGGTACCACTCTACTGATCTAGTCAGCCATTTGTTTCCATGCAGCTTGTACAGTCATCTTCATTAGTAGTCAATAGCAGTCGCCAGGCTAGGTGGTGCTGGCAATCGTGTCACTTTTCATGCATCCACCACAGTCACATATAAACGAAGCGGAAGCTTACTTCAAGAGTACCAGAAACAGATCAGCAAGGCTCATCATCACTGACTATTATTCTACCTCCCCATACTCTACTTTCCCACAGTGTATTCCTCCAAACATTTATCTCTGTTCCTGAGAATTGTAATGGAGAAGAAGGAGATGAAGCAGAGAACTTGAGGGAGGTACCGCAAGTTTAGGGGTTGGGAAGCATTTGGTGTTATTATGGCTGCAAACACACTTTACATTTAAAGCACATGGTTTATTCTAAAAGATCCCTGGTAACTGCAGTTTGCCCCTTGCAGAACTACAATTCCCAGCACCATTATCAAACTACAGTTCCCAGGGTTCCATTGGGGGGTGCTATAAATGTATAGTGTGTACACAGTCTATAAAAATAAGCCCAACGCTCAACCCACCCCCTACACACACACACACACACACACACACACACACACACACTTTACTTGTTCTTCGAGGAAGCATAACAGTTAATAGCTACTTTGTAGGATCCGCTTCTTTTGTTAAATGTGTCCTGTTCTATTTGAAATGGTTTTATTACTTGTTTTATTGTTGTAACAGTTTTATCTCTTTTTATAAGTGCATATTACAGCATTGCAACTATGGTGAAGGACAAGTAAGAAATCTTATAAATAAATAAACTTTGCCCTCCATGAAATTGTCTAATTGTTCTTTAAAACCATCAAGGCAGGATATCATGTATCAGCAACTTCTGTAAACCAAAACAACTTATTTTTGTCTGCCCATCTCCCACCAGTGGGTTTCACTGAATGGTCCTGGGTTCTAGCATTATGATAAAGGGGATGGGGGAAGTCTCTCTTTTCTTTCTCTGCTCCACCTGTCTCCGACTGGTGGGTCGGATCCACTAGTGAGTCACAGCCTGATCAAAAGTGGGTCACAACAGTGGCACTACATCCATGCAAATATATGGCAAAAGATTAAGAAAGAAGTCCCCAAATACAGGTTTGGATTAAATGTAGGTTCTGGGTCTGAAAAAGCTGAGCACTACTGGTCCAGACCATGCCTACTTTTGTAATTCATATCTAAGGTATTAAGCACCATCAAATCCTGTTTGGCCCTCTGCTACCTGCCTTGCCAAAGGAAGAAGTTCATTGTTGTGATAGTACAGTGGTACCTTGGGTTAAGTACTTAATTCGTTCCAGAGGTCCGTTCTTAACCTGAAACTGTTCTTAACCTGAAGCACCACTTTAGCTAATGGGGCCTCCCACTGCTGCTGCACCGCCGGAGCACGATTTCTGTTCTCATCCTGAAGCAAAGTTCTTAGCCCGAGGTACTATTTCTGGGTTAGTGGAGTCTGTAACCTGAAGCGTATGTAACCCGAGGTACCATTGTAGTTTGACTGTTGTTTACCTACCCAGATATGGATAAACTGGTGGCAGTTAGCACACAGCAAGCAGCAATGTGAATTCATAGTGTGTCTAAACATACACAATTTTAGTAGTGACCCAGCTCCAAAAGTGCTTTCATCACATTTTTAGTTGACGCACAAGCTTCTCCTCTGAATTCTCTTCCGATTCTTCTCATTTCCAGCCAAAGGGACTGCAAATCCCTTTACACCTGGCATCTTACATCAGCTAATTCTCACATTAACACGCTCCTATCAGGTGCAAGCTTCCTGCCATTTAAATTGCCCACAAGACCCACACGTTAGTGCTGCTCCAAGCATTGTGGGCAATTTAAATGGCTCCCGGAGCAGCCTTCTAGTACAGATCACAAGTGCACCAGGGATGTACCTAGGGGTTGCTGAGGTTGGTCCCTGCCAAGGTGCAGGCTCAGGGGAGCACTAAAATTGCACCTCTCCACTCTAACTCAAAGGTTGTGGGTGGCGCTGTGGGTTAAACTACAGAGCCGAGGACTTGCCAATCAGAAGGTCAGCGGTTTGAATCGCCGTGATGGGGTGAGCTCCCGTTGCTCAGTCCCTGCTCATGCCAACCCAGCAGTTCGGAAGCATGTCAAAGTGCAAGTAGATAAATAGGTACCACTCCGGCGGGAAGGTAAACAGCGTTTCCGTGCGCTGCTCTGGTTCGCCAGAAGCAGCTTAGTCATGCTGGCCACATGACCCGGAAGCTGTATGCCGGCTCCCTTGGCCAATAAAGCAAGATAAGCACCGCAACCCCAGAGTCGGCCACGACTGGACCTAATGGTCAGGGGTCCCTTTACCTTACTCTAACTCAGAGTGGCTAGGAGCCCATCTGCCCACCTGCTCCTCAGGCCACACTTTCACTGCTCCAGGTGACTGGGCAAGATGCACAGGCTTTTCTGTGCATGAGTGGAGCGTCCAGTGGGGCTCCAAGAGTACAAAGACAGGGGCTGCCAATACAGCTCCTTGACAGGGGTGCCTAACTATACCTCTGGCCACCACTGCTAGCAAGTCAAGGGGAGTGCAGCAATTTAGATAGGGTACCACCAGAAGGCTGTTTACTAGGGACCCACTTCAGCCCTTAGAGCCATCACTGCTTGGAGCTGTTCAGTGTAAGCAGAGTGGGGCCAGACCTAGCCATAAGAAATGCGTGCACAGGAGATATTAATGGAGAGTGAGGCTCTACACACATTTTGTGGGCTGGATAGTGGTCTCGTAGATTAGGTGCATTGCTAAGCAATGGAGGCTGGTCCTTTGGGCAAGTTGAACAACTGGCCCTGCTGCCTGCCTTATTATTTCATTCATTCATTACAAGGAGCTCAAGGTGGCATTTGCGGTTTTCCCCTCCCCATTTTTATCACCACAACAACCCTGTGAGGTAGGCTAGGTTGAAAGACAGTGACTGTGCCCAAGGTCACCCAGTGTGTTTCATGCCTGAACAGGGATTTGAACTCTGGGCACTGTGGGTTAAACCACAGAGCCTAGGACTTGCTGATCAGAAGGTCGGCGGTTCGAATCTCCGCAACGGGGTGAGCTCCCGTTGCTCAGTCCCTGCTCCTGCCAACCTAGCAGTTCAAAAGCATGTCAAGGTGCAAGTAGATGAATAGGTACCACTCCGTCGGGAAGGTAAATGGCGTTTCCGTGCGCTGCTCTGGTTCTCCAGAAGCGGCTTAGTCATGCTGGCCACATGACCCGGAAGCTGTACGCCGGCTCCCTCGGCCAATAAAGCGAGATGAGCACCGCAACCCCAGAGTCATCCACGACTGGACCTAATGGTCAGGGGTCCCTTTACCTTTACCTCCCAGGCCCTCCTCCAGCACTCTAACCACTACACTACCCTGGTTCTTACTTCTGGCCAGTCCAGAGCAGGTGCATTGCCTATCGACTTCTGCCTGCTTAGTCTCAGAGTTGCCTTTGTAGAGCTCCTCAGCAGGGAGAAAGACCGGGTGGGGGGAATTAGATTCTGCTTGCCATGGGTTCTGACTTGTCCACTGCTGGTTTCCCTGCTTTACGCCCTGCCAGTCCCGACGGGCACCAACTACTGTTGGCGATCGGGGAAGCACACCACGAGATGGGTGTGGAAAAGCTGGTCCGCCGTCCTTTCTCCCCCTGGGTTCTCCCTCAATTCAAAGAAATCAAGGTTCCTCCTAGCAAGGGCACGTGCCGGCTGCGTTTGCGCTTTGCACAAATTTCTGCCGCCCTGAAGCAGCAAAGCAATTCACGCCAGCGGTGTTGCAGCATACTGCACGCGTAGAGCACCTCGGCAGCGGTCCAGAGATCTGGCGCCGATCCTGCGCGCTTCTGAACATTCAAACATCGCCCAGTGCGCGGAGATTAGAGGGAACGCGCATCTCCAGAGCGTCAGAGCGCGACCTAAGGTATTTCCTAATTGATTTCTACCTCGAAATTAGAGAAAATTTCAAGCAGGCAAAGTCAGCCGCTTTCCTCCTTCCTTTCCCTTCCTGCACTTTTGTTCTCGTGGTCGGAGCATCATCAGCAGGCAGAGAGATCCGCGACGCGACGTTGCAAAAGAGACCCGAAGAGGATCTTTTCGAACCATGGAGGGAGAAGTTCGGATGCGTTCGCCAGAACGGTTCTGCGGCAGCTCGCCAGTCCAAAGGCATTAAAAATGTCAGACTCGATCCGATATTCATAATGTATACTGACCGTTGCCTAAATTGGGACTCTGGAGAGGGTAGGGTGGATCTTTGCGTCAAGTTGGGAATTTGTTCTATAAAGAATGACAAGTAAAGAAAGCACTTATTATGCCCAAAAGTTGTATTTAGATAAATCTAACAAAAATAAAAGCATAATAATCTCTCTCTCTCTCTCTCTCTCTCTCTCTCTCTCTCTCTATATATATATATATATATATATTAACACACACACACACCTTTCCCTACCTTTTTTTCACCCCGAGCCGAAAGGAAGTCCAAGTGAGGCTGCAATCCTCCCTTACCTGGGAGTAAGTCCTACTGAATTCAATGGGACCTACTGTTACGTAGTCGTGCACAGGATTGCAGTGTAAATTGTTTAGGATGCCAGCTTCGATTTAAACGCAATCTTGCTTCAGATTCAACACCGTTTGGTCCGAGACGAATATAAATCTAATCATCTGAAATAAACATATTTTAAAGAAGGAGGAGGAGGAGGAGGAGAAATGACCCAGGAGGCAAAACATATCTCTGGACAATTGTTGCCTGCAAAGCCCCTTTGAGAATTGTTTCGCTTTCTTGGTTTGGTTCCTGTCCCAGACGCGCTGTTTACTCTTCCTTGAGTTCAGAATGAAATAGTTCGCTTTTCAAAAGAAATGAAATCTGTTTTCAAGCGCAACGTTCCTTCCCTCGTCATCAGAGACGCGCCTACAAGTTGCAGACCTCTCGACGCGGAGAGAAAGAGAGGGTCTGGGGGAGAGAGAGGGTTAACCTGGCTCCCCCCTCCCCCCAATGCGGAGACTCACACCAGACGCGCGCCCGCCCGCGCGCACACACACACACATACTCCCACCGCACACATACACAGAGCACGATTTAAAGAGAAAGCCGGAGAATCTATATTGGTCGGTTGCCCCCCCCCCCCCATATAGATGAAAAAGCTGCACTCTTCCCTTTACACCGGAGAAGCCTATCCGGCTTCGGTAGGACTACTTCTAAGTAAAGGACTTCTGGCTGTTCCCTCCCTCCGCGTCTCCCCTCCGCCATCCAGGAAGAAAGGCAGATGGGTTTCCAGCCGAGTCTCCGCGTTGCGCGTCGCTCAATTTTCTCCAGAGTCTTCTCTGTCATAAAGAAGAAATCTTTTCATTTGCTCTAAATGTAATTCTCTTTCCCCCCCCCCCACCTCTTTTACCTTAACATTGACAGCGGCTGTGTTTTCCGTTCCGTTCCCTTTTTAAAAAAATAAATAAATAAATAGAAACCTCCTTTCCGCTGCGCCTTTTGGCAAACAGACAGTTCGGTAGCAGAGGAAAAGGGGAGGTTTGAGGGAAAATCCCTGCCTTAAGATGCCAAAAAAAGAAAGACCTCCTTTTTTTCCTTCCTCGCCCCAGTTTGGTGGGCCGGAGACAGGTCCTTGCACGTCACTGAAGAAGCAGCCACCCACCCACCCTCTCCAGTATTTAAACATACAGAAATAATAATAAAAAGGAGGGAGGGGGGCAGAGAGGAAAAATAAAGCAGACAGGGTAATTTTCTAACAACGGGGATAGGCTGGAAAAGTCAGCAATAGTCTCCTGGCTGTATAATTCCCATCGAGGTTGGTTAAGCCAGAAAGAATGCAGACATTTCGGGGCAAGAAAAGGGGGGATCACAAGGGATTTGCAGAGAAATAGCCCATCTATTCAAATCTTTTAACCCCCGTCGATTTTTATATTATGATCGGGCGTCTTATAAAAGTTATACGAGTTTCCCCCTTTCTTTGCTGCACATAAAAGCCTTCATTCATGTGGCCCACGAGGGAACCTCATTAGTCTAGAGCGCTTAATTATGTTTGGAGAAACGGGAAGTAAAAGGCCACCAGGATTAGGCTGGGGTGCTCTGACATGACACCGGGCGGGGCGTTCCGCATTCGGACACGAGGGGTCGCTGTTGCGATCGCGTCGGAGCTACCAGCAACCCCGCTGTCTCTCCGCTCGCTTCATCAGCATCGAATGCGCTCCGAGTGGATGCATATTGCTGGTGTGCCTACACACACTGCAAATGTCTAGTATGAGGATAGGAAAGGAGCAATCCAGAGCCATTTAAACCAGGGGGTGTTCTGCAACTGATTAAAGGGCAAGCGGACTGGAACCTTTAAAAAACACCCATGTAGAACCAATATGTGAGGTGTATGTAGATATAGATACTGTTTATTATTATTATTATTATTATTATTATTATTATTATTATTATTATTATTATTACAAAGAATGGAATGAAAGAAAGAAAGAGTCGGTCACACGTCTGGAAACCAGTATTTAATGCAGTTTTATTAAAGGAGGAAAATTTGTTAGTCACAACACGGAAATTCGTGTCCAGATTAAGATTTCTTTTAGGAAACCATGCAAAATTTATCCCTACGCCTTGCCCCAATTATATATTATAAATTGGGTGGGAGCATTTATTCCATTTTCCTGCAAGTCTGGGAATCTCTAGCCAGCTTCCACCGACCCGGAGGAGTTTCCCGGATCTGTGCTTACGGAATTTCGCCTTCTGCATTCTGCTGGTCAGGGGCGACGAGAAATCGAGGCTCTCTTCCCCTCCGCGTGCTCTGACCGAGACAGGTCTTTGGCTGCGATCTCTTCTTCTAGTCAAATTATCTACTAGGAGAGAGAAGCCCTCCTTTCCCGGTGGCATGCCAGCCTGCTCGATTTGGCATCTCTCTCCAGAGCAATTATTCCTGGTAATTGCTTATTGGTGTACAGAGCTAAACACTGTAGATGGAGAGGAGGGTTGCCCCCCCCCCCTCTCTCTCTCTCTCGGATTCCACCAAATTTCAAATGATTCCCTCCATCCATCTGTTCCAGTGAAACGTGAAGTATATCAGTCCTGTCTGTTTACAAACCCAAGACTGCCTTCTGATCTTACCAGGAGATCTTTTTTCGAGACATCCAACTGAGTTATCTCCCCGGGAACGTTAAAAAAAAATAATGCGATGTATTTATTTACTTGCTGTAAACTGGAAAGTGTATATTTTCCCCAGCTCCTTGCACATCCCAAATACTACTTCTTCATAGCAACAATAAATTTCTGTTTGGTCCTTCAACGCCCCCGGTTTGTTTTTGTTTGTTTTCTAGTGTGTTTAGAAATCTGTGTGTATTTTCCCCTTAATTCAGGGGCGTCGGTAACCAACCGTTGAATTCCAAAGTCATTAAGGCTTATTATTTACCGTGCTCATGGTGACTCCTCTGAAGGGCTTTGAATGGGCGGGGGGCGGGGGGGAGGTTATCTTCTAAATACACTTCGGATCTTTTTATTTCCAAATGTTAGGAGTGAAATAGAAGCGTCCCGCCTCCCGTCAATCATGCTGGGATCCTGGCACATCGTTTGAGGAAGGAAATGCCGCTTCCTATCTAAAGGCACAGCCCTCCTCTCCACCCCCCCCCCAACAACAATCTCTGCTGAAGTGAATGGGCGAGGGGAGGGGGGAGGGTAAGCTGGTGTAGCAGCCCACAACCCTTGTGCCTGGGAGCTGAAGGAAGCTTGAAACTGCAAACACGGACTAGGTGATTCTGCCGTGCCATAATACCACCAGTGAACTGCTAAACTGCTAAACTGCACACCAGTGAACTGCTAAACAGGAGGATGTAGCCCCGTTGAGGTCAATAGATGCGTGGTCCCTTTATATTTTGGAAGAGGGGCCGTTTTACACGGGGGTTTCAAACAGGCTTTGCTTTGACTCTGAGGAAGCCAAGCTAACTTTGGCACAATCAAGAATCAGACGAATGCTCTATTTCTCTTCCTTACTATCTGCCTATCGCCTGATCCGCAACTCGAGTTATCTTCGCTTTCCTGCTGCTTGAACTCCGAAGAAATCAAGACAGGCGTCTTTTCCATCAATGGGGTTTACTCCTAAGTGAATGTACTGAGGAGGAGGTGACAACCATGTTAGCGTGAAAACTGAGGGTAAAGTCAAGGATTCCGGGCTCCCACTAGTTTTGTAGGCACTCAGAGGCCTTGCAATACGTTTCTGTCTGTCCAGAATGGGGGAAAATACTAGCAGAAACTTTCACGGGAACTGGCAGCTTGAAAGTGCTTTTCAGTTTCTAGTGGTAGCAGTTAGAGGAAATGTTATTACTACTACGAGTGGTGCGGTGGTAGTGATTACATTTTCGTTACTCTTTCTCTAGCGATTTCACAGCAGAGTGATCGTGGTGATTAGATTCCACCCCCAACTCTTTCTCCAAAGAAAGTCATGGCAGCATCATAAAGAAGCAGCTATCAGTTTTATTTTCCATATTCCACAGAGGAACACTAGCAATTCCAAAACTCCTTTGCTTACATAGAAACTCCACTGAGCCGTAACGTCGGAGTAAAGCGCTTGCAGCAGCATCCTAGCCGTCTGGTGAGAACTACATCCCCTTGAATTCAGTGCGGCTTACTCCCAGGTAGTAAGTACCGAAGCTCTAAGATCGCAGTGGCCCTCTATTGCTAAACTCCTGCAAGAGCTTTGCAGTCAATAGTTCTCCGAAAATATATGTCACGAATTTGTCGGGGGGTGGAGCGGGAGAAGAGGGGACACAAACAATTCTTTTTGAGTGGGGGGAGGGTATGTAGAAGCCTTTATAGACAGCTCCTACCGGAGGTCAACGCCTCCATCAACAGAAGCCTCGCTGGCGCTTCGATTCCCCGTCTGAGAGAATAATTAAAAAAAAAAAAAGTACAGCTTGCGAAATCTATCAGCAGCTAAGCCTTTATTGCCCCCCTTTTGGCGGCATAACACAGATTTGCATGGCTTTTAATCCATCCCTCCTCCCCCCCCCCACTGCCCCAATATTTGACCGCACGCCTGATCAATTTCCTTTTTCCGTGAGGGCGGGGAGGGATAGTTAAGAGAAATCAACGTTTCAGTTCTTCCACTTTCTTTCTTTTAAAAAAGGGAGGTTAAAAATCACTAAAACCAGAGAGCGCTGAAAGACAGCTGCCTGCCTTAGGGTACCAAAAGAAGGGGCGGAGTGTGGAACCGAAAATGCAAAGGGAGAGTTATAAGGGGGGGGGGAATCAAATGAGGAGTGTAAAAGTTGCATCTGATTCTCTCTCCAAGTCCAGCTTTTTAAAAAAATAAAATAAAAATAAAACAAATTCTGGCTCTGCCCGGGTTTTCTCCAAGCACCCCCCTCCCTCTCCTCCCAGCAAAGGCTACAGCAGCCACTGAAATATGATAATCAGAACAGCTGCTTCTGTGTTCCCTACATCCAATCAGAGGCGAGCTGGTTTGACGTCCCCGAGGCCTACGTCGACCAATGGCGATGGAGCTGAGTTGGAGCAGAGAAGTTTGAGTAAGAGATAAGGAAGAGGCTGGCGGCCGCTGCGCGCTGAGTCCCGCACACTGCAGCGCCTCTGCCACTCGCTTCCCGATCCGGAGTTGGCCTGTGCGGGTGCGCGGAGCGTTTTCTGCTCTCTCGCTCTCTCTCTTTTCCCTTCTCTCTCTGTCTCTCACTCCCCGACCCCGACTTTTTTTCTTTTAAAAGGCTCCTCATCAACATCACTCTAGTAATAAAGGAACCAATTTGATCCCAGCTCCTTGGACTGATCCTCAGAGCGACTGATCAAGCAGCCTCTCTCTTCCTTTCCATTTGACAGCATCTCCCGCTTTCCAAGAAGGCGCAGCTTGTCTCCTTTTTGTTTTGTTTTTTTCCCTGTGTGTTTGTGTTTTGTTTTTTACCTCTGGGAAGCTCCATCGCAACCGTGCACCATTTCACTGTGGACATTATACCCTCTTACAGATATGGGAGATATGGGAGACCCACCGAAAAGTAAGGAAGACGTTATTCGTTATTCTTGAGCAGTGGTCATATGGCAAGCGGGAGGACGAGCTCTTTCTTCCCACGGTGGCAGGCGGGAGCGGTGGAGGACGCAGCCTCTGGCGGGCTGCCGCTTCGCCTGGTGGGGTGTCGGAGCCTCCGGAGCGATCTCGGTGGCTTGGGAGAAGAGCCTCTGGCTTAAAAGTCGTGAAGGAAGAGGCGAGAGTGTGGAAAAGGAGGGTGGGGGGGTAGCTGCCATGGACGGGGGCTGGGCGTCAGAGGCAGCGGTAGATGACTCCAGTTCAGGGCGACCGCTCCGGTGCTAAAATTCTGGAGACATTTGCTGGAAGTCGGTTTCCCTTAAAATAAAAAACAAACACCCAAACAATAGGATTGGATTTCCTTTAAATGTATTGAGGAATCGCAGTGTTGGGGGGGGGCGGCGGCGGGGCTGGGGGCCAGGAGTGCAACTGGATCCATTCATACTCCCGTAGCAGATTATTTAAAGCGTGGGAAGTGTGGGTTGCTACCCTTTAAATAAGCGCGCTGCTTTGGAAAGGAATGGGTTTCTTAGCTCGGCAGGGTTCCCTCCCAAGCAAATAATGCTTCCGATGGAGGTAAGCGTCCAGCGCTCCAGGTCGGCCTTTAGGACCCCCGCCCTACAGAAGTGAACAAACCTTTTAGCGAAAGAGGGATTGAAATTGACAAAAGGAATGGAATTGACAAACCAAAGCCTGCCGGTTGCATCAAACTCCTAAGAGCAGAGCAGAGAGAAAGCGTCACCGGCGTGTTCTGTTTCCCAGTCCACTAGCTTCCCTCTGTTTCTCCTATTCAGAATCTGGAAGTACAAAATTAATAACACCACACACATGCCTTCATTCCACCATCACCCTCCAAAAGAACAAATTGTCAAAAGGGAATGTTTTGATTGCGTTGGAAGGTGCGTAAAATGTGCGCGTTCTAGAATTCTGCCAGCCTTCATTTGAATGTGCGTTCCGCCTCCTCTCTAAATGAGGGAAGCCTTTGATGGCACACACTCCAATTACCATCCTAAAATGCTACACACTCTCTATCTTTCTCACACTCTCTGCGATCATTCTCTTCCTCCTCCCCCCCCCCCCATATAATGCCACAACAACAGCAGCAGCAGCAGCAACGCGCTCCCAAAGAGTAGCAGCCCTACGCGGGTGATCGACACTAATAAAGTGTGTTTATCGCCGTAGGAGAGCAAACGGTCAGTCAATCATGTCTTTTATTATTTGCCTTTCAGAAAAACGGCTGATTTCCCTATGCGTCGGTTGCGGCAATCAAATCCACGATCAGTATATTCTGCGAGTTTCCCCGGATTTGGAATGGCACGCGGCCTGCTTGAAGTGCGCAGAATGCAACCAATATTTGGACGAGACTTGTACGTGCTTTGTTAGGGATGGGAAAACCTACTGTAAGAGAGACTATATCAGGTACGGAGCTTGCCTTTTCCTCTCCTCCGCCCCTTCGGTCGCGTTGCAGTTAGAGACGGTTCCAGTTGAGCCTTGTTTATTTTCTATCTGTATAAGGTTTGGGAGAGAAAACAAAAACAAAAACAAAAACCCCAGTTCTTTAAATTCCTCTTCCCCGTTTAAAAGAAATGAAACCGCGATCTCCTAAACACGCTTACCTGGAGGTAAGTGTGTGTGTTTTCCTATTAGTGCCAAGAAAATGCGTCCAGGGGTTAGATTATTTAGGCGTGTGTACAAGCGCCTAGTTCCGTTCCTATCGAGTGTCAAGCCCTACTGAGTTCAGTGGGAAATTAACTAGGATTGCAGTGCGAGCTCACTGGAAAAAAAAAGAGTATTGCGTCTTATCACTGAGTACATACAGTTGAGAGGTAAATTCTTCTCCCCCTCCAGAAAAAAAAAAATACAATTTCAACTCTCTTTTTTTCCTAAGTAAGTTTGGGCTGACATTTCTGAGCAAATGTGTAAAATAAATAGTCTGCGAGGGTGCAAATCTAAAGTACCGGTAATTTGAAAAACGGGTTTCCTTATCAGATAGACTTGCTTTTAAGGAAAGGTATACAGGGTCGTGGGACATTTCAGATCCATACTGGCAAATTACTTGCAAGATTTCTCAGTAATTCGCCGACCTGACCTCCAGGTAAAGATCTTAGAAGCTGGGTGCCCCTCGGCGGTAAGAGCTGTTGAAATTAGTGGTAGTTACTTATGAGAAGATGTGTGAGAGATCTAAGTGTGAGTACCTTCTTCGGTTGTTGGTAATGTGTGTAATATAATTTTTTTTGCGGGGGAGGGGAGCGGCAGCGACAATATGTTACCATTTAAGATGGTTCAAACTGCCTTTCTATAAACTAAGCGCCCCCAACGCTTCCTCCATTCAACTCTAACTAATATCAGTATAATTGAAATTAAGTGGTGGCGTTCAGGCCTGCTTGCTTCCCAGCTGCATGACTGCGTGTACGATTTACATATATATATAAATGTAAATTTAAATCTATATTTTTTAAAAACTATGTTACAACAGGAAAATAGCAACAGGGGCTC
Organism: Podarcis erhardii; assembly: GCF_964252035.2. Classification (NCBI taxonomy): domain Eukaryota; kingdom Metazoa; phylum Chordata; class Lepidosauria; order Squamata; family Lacertidae; genus Podarcis; species Podarcis erhardii. The sequence goes on along the minus strand of NC_138501.1, from coordinate 37,824,788 downwards.
AGTTAAAACAGGCCATTCCTACTCCTCCTCTCACGCCAGCCCATGGCTCCTTAAAGCATGGTAAACAAATGTGATGATGATTATTAGTGGTAATAATAATTAATAGTCCCCTTCTGTTTCCTGAATGCAGGGTGGTTTCTTCGAGTGGGGGGCTTTACAAAAAAAACCCTAAACATGACATTTAATCTTTTAAAATATTAACCCTTTGGGCGCGCTCGGACTGACTCTTTTTCCTTATCTTATCTGCCTTGATGAATTGGACAGAGGAGATCAAATTGCCCCTCATCTGTGGGCGAACAATCGGTACATTTAGATAATGGAGCGGCTTCCTACCTAGCATAAAATCTGGGAGCTGATTACTTACACACACACACACACACACACACACACACACGTGTGTGGGGGGGTACAATTGGCCATTGCTGACATTATAAGGAAACCTTTATTTCTTTTTAAAGAGGGGGGAGCAAAGGGGAGGGGCTCCTTTTTTGAACAGCTTTTTTTTTTTTTAGGGAGTCTTGACTTAGACGGCGCTATGCTACTGTGTCCTTTTTGCTGCATTTGATCTTTGCAGAGGGGGCAAAGGTTGGGGCAACCCTAACCCGGGTGAAGGGGTAAGGGGAGAGAGGATCCACTGGAAATTCTCCTGCATAAGGTCCCTTCGCAAGGAAATGGCAAGAGAAGTTTACGCGCGGCTTTAGGCGAACTCAGCAGCAGCAATTTCTTGGGCAGTTTCTTTTCACTCAGCCGGAAGGATCCTTGTGCAGCCCTCCGCGGTTCTCAAGGTGCAGCTTCCTAACCGGAGGCCAGTCCTCCTGAAATCCGTGGGGCTTCCTTGCTGAGGAGACAGAGTTGCCCGGCTGCAATCCTGAGAGCCCTCCCCCGCCCCACTCCCGGGAAAGTCTGGCAACGAGGCGAGACCGAGTTTCCTCCTGCTTTGAGTTCGCCTTTGTCCAGCAGACCCGGCTGTTCAGCTGGCTTCGGTCTAGAGAAGGGATCCCTTGGCAAACCTGATTCCCAGCTCCCCGAGAATCAGGTGCTCGGAAGTGAAAGCATGGTGAAAGATCCCTCTGATCCCATGCTCCCTCCCCCTCTCTCAATATATATAGAGAGAGGGGGGGAACGCTAGGACCACCATGATACTAATACATAATACTAATACTAATAATAAGAATTTATATTATATATTATTTGTTCACGCGGTGATCCCTGCACCCCGACTGTAAACCGCTGCGTTACTCAGAAGTAACCGCCATTGTCTCGACACCGGGGCTTTAGTTCCCCGGAACATGTGTTTAGGATGGCAACTTTAGATAGAGTAACTTGGAAAGCAAATCCCATTGATGGGCATCAGGGTTCCTTTCATGCAAGTCCGTGTGCGAAGGGATCTTAGCCTTTTGCTGCTCGCCGTCTTTCAAACAGGATTTACTTGCCTTGGTTCAGAAGGAACGCTTTCCCGACTGGCGCCTGAGTTGGCCCTTCGTGTCCTTGTCTAGCTGGGGCAGAAGCGAGTTGGGGCGGGCGGGCTTTGATTCTTTAGCCTGAGATACTAATAGAGAAGCGGGTAGAATTATGGAATCATAGACTCAGGGTAGAGTTGAGCTTTTAAAACTAAGCATTTTCCTCCTGCTATTTCCGCGCCGCCACCTCTGTATTCTTCTTTTAAGAGGAGGGACTTACACATCAACAACATATGTAGATTATCTGTATGTGTACATATGGGTCCAATGTGAAGCCATATCAAAGCCTAGCCGAAGACTCTGTCTTTATAAACTCTGAATTCTACAGAAAAGCGACCTCCTATTCGTGCTCTACGGGAGCTTTTCAGCGCTACTGAGAATTCTGTTGATTTGTTGTTGGTGATTCTGGAACAGAAGGCGGACGTCGCCCTTAGGCTGCAATCCTGCACGCATTTCCCCGGAAGTAAGTCCCACTGAACTCGATTGGACTTGCTTCTGGGTAGACGTGCATAGATAGGCTCGCTCTGCCCCAGTCTTACTTTGGGAAACTTACTATTCTGAAGCAATTTCTCACTGATTTCAAGGGGGCTTTTTCAAAGACCATCAGGAGTTGCTGGCAGCTAAGATTATGGGGGGGGGGGCGGTTATATGGGGAAGGGGCGGGTAAAACAGCTGCTCAAGCGGTCCAAATAAAACCATAGTGCAGCGGGTTTATTCGCGGCCACACGCCTGTTCCTTCCCGGAGAAATTTCGTCTCTAGTACGTGCCTAGTAGCGATCTGGGAGAGTGTCCCCTTGAACTTGACTTACACCCAAGTAAACAGGCAGAGCCGGGAGCGTAAAGGTGCGGAAGCAAAGGCAGGCCGAAGGTTTTGCTTCTGAGTATTGCAAGTGGGCTTAGGATATTGGTGGCCGCGATTCACTGACTCCAGATCCACTGTTTTACTCCTGAGTTTTGTATTTGATTGTTTATATTTTAAGAGTCGAGTTTAGCCTTTTCCTTCCTTTTTGATGAGCGATTTTTGGAGGGCAGGGTTGGTTCCAGCATTGCATTTTAGCCCCCAATAAACTCCCAATAAAAGTGGACGCCCCCGGAATAAGTTTCCCTAAGCGTCACGATTCCTCCTCTTTTCATTGTATAAAAGGGTAAGCTGCCATTTTCTCTTTGGGAATATTTGGTTCTGTTTTTGGTGTGACGAGACACAGAAGCGGCTTTTTAAAAACTGCAATCTTTTAAAGACTCTTTTAAAAGGAAGGGAGTCAGTGGGATTTTCTCCAAAGTCAGCCTGTCCAGGACCGGGATGGGTTGCATTATTGTTTATCTCAGAAGTATATATAAAAAAGTGACTCCAATGCTGGAGGCGTTTACTCGGAAGTAAGCACCGTTGCACTCCACAGGGCGAACTCGCGGGATTGCAGCCCCCGTTGCTCATTGACCCCCCACATCTTGCTGTTCTAATTAGACTTTCTCCTTTTCTAACCTGGTTTTTAAAGGTTGCTGTGAAGTTTCAGCCACCCTCGTTTCTTCCATTCTGTGCATAGGGCATATTTTCTCCCCTCCCCCTCCAAAAGAGACCGCGAAAGAGAACAAACAGAAAAGGCCCACCCTTCTAATAATAATAATAATAATAATAAAAATAATAATAAAAATAATAAAAACCAATCAACACCCAAATGCATGTACGGTTATTTATTTTTTAAAACACTTCCCCTTCGCTGCTGCAAGGTCCGAGCGCGTACACGGTACAATTTCAGAAGCCACTAGGATTGGGAAGTCGGTAGGAACCGAATTCGCTCCGATTTCTATTTTCGCGAGCTTCTGGTTTGCCAGAGGTAGACCGGGCGACCTGGAAGGCGTGCTGGGCTTGCTGTCTAACGTGGGAGGCTGGAACGTGAATGAAAGAATGAGTGGCTTGATTCGACGGGGCGGCCGGAGTGAAATCTCTCTCTCTCTCTTTCTCTTCCTTCCTCACCCCACCTCCGTATTCCCCCCCCTTTATCCCCAATCCCCCCCCCCGCACCACCCCTTTCCTTGACGGGGCCTGGGCTCAGGCTATACGGCATCAAGTGCGCCAAGTGCAACATCGGCTTCAGCAAGAACGACTTCGTGATGCGCGCCCGTTCCAAAGTGTACCACATCGAGTGCTTCCGCTGCGTGGCCTGCAGCCGGCAGCTCATCCCCGGGGACGAGTTCGCGTTGCGGGAGGACGGCCTCTTCTGCCGGGCGGACCACGACGTAGTGGAAAGGGCCAGTCTCGGAGCTGGGGACCCCCTCAGCCCCTTGCACCCCGCCAGGCCGCTGCAGATGGCAGGTACTTCCTGGTCCCTCCTCCCAGAGACTTCGGGGAGGGCAGGGGAGGGGGGAGGGCAAAGGAGGGAGGGTCCCTCCGGGCCTTTGTTCCATATATGTGTTTTCTCTCCCACTCCAAGCTCTTCTGCCGTTGCCTCCCCACCCGCGGTTCCCGGCCATCAGTGGCTAATAATACCTCCTAGATGTGCCCAGCCCCGTATTCATTTTGATACCAGCTTCGCAGAGGTTAGTTTTGTTTTTTTGCAGAGGTGAGAGAGTTTTGGAGAAAAGGCTCACGAGATCCCCGTGCTTCCGATGGCAAAATGACACTAAGAAGCAGAACCACACACACACACATGCTCAAAATCTGCAGACCTCTGAACACTTTACTCCCGAGTAAACATATAAGAGGATGCCGCTTGCGGGGTATCTTACACCCACTTACCTAGGGGTAAGCCCCATTGAACTCGGGGGAGAACTTACTTCTGAGCAGACGTGTAAAGGATTGCACTCTTCCTGACTATCTCCACCAAGCGCAGCTCAGCAACAGAGATGAGCCGTTCGTTGAAATAAAAGGAAAGGAGTTTGCTTAAATTTGCTGGGAGATGATGCCCAAACCGGTAGCGAGCTTGTCGGAAGTAAACTCCCTGTAGCGCAATGAGACTTCCTGCCAGGATCCTAAGAATGTTTGCTCAGGGTTTGCTTACTTTTTTCTCTAGTAGGCACGCTTAGGATTGTAGCTTCCCACCTCTTTAATTGCAGCCTTGATTGCAGCCATTAACTCGCATGGTCCAAAGGGTTTGAGTGAAACTCACTTGCTTAGAATCTCCTTTAAAATACCCCCAAAACTCTACTTTTGCAAACATCCATTGGTAAAACAACTTTGCACCCTGATCCCTAAACCTTGGATGCAGCTCAGATTTATCCATGTTCATTCAAAAGGGTTCCATAATTTTAATGGAACAGATTTCCAAGTAAATATGCATAGGAATGCAATCTTAGTAGGAACTTCCATTGATATCAATGGAGCTTGTGTATTTAGGTCCAAGACATGAGTGTTGTCAAGAGCAAAAGCAGATGAGTGAATCCAATCAAGGCTCTTGCCCTATACCCCTTCCTTGAAATGTATAGAGCAATCCTCTGAATTTCTATCCTGAACTAAGTCCCACTGAATTCCATAGGATTGACTTCTGAGCAGACATGTTTGGCACCGTTAGGCTGCAATACTACATACTTGAAGTGTGCATAGGGTTGCATCTTTAGGGAACAATCGTATAATGGGACCCTCTGGGATGGGTGGGGTTAGGATCCGGGGGTTCTCCAGCTGTGCCAGTGTAAGGCCTGAAAAGGGGGCATTCCAGAGGGGGGTGGGACCAGAAAAAGGAGATTTAGAATGGATCCTATATCCATCAAGCTCAGTCACATGACCTGGCAGCCTGGTGTAAATTAAACCAGCAGAAAGGGTGGTTTAACCCATACTTTATTGTTTTCCCTCTGCCTGCTTTAGGCCATCTCAGTCAGCATTAGCCTCACTCCTGAATGAAGTTTGGATCTGGTGTATTTTATACTAGCTTAATTCACACTGGCTGGCTTTATGCCAGTTTCTTGTGTATAGGATTGCTCCTTTAGTACCATTAAACTGTGTGGGGTATTTGTTTGTTTTTTACTTCTAAGTAAACATGCTTGGGATTATATTGTTAGGCCGTCCTCCTATGCCCACTTATTGGAGAGCAAACTTTGTTATAATCAGCGGAATTAAGCTGGTGTATGGGACCATGTTGTTTTATGGGAGATAATTCCTCCTCTCCTTTGATCTGAAAAAGATATGAAGTCTGCCACAGTACAGAGGGCAGGCAGAGTAGTGTGCTCTACTACGACTGAATTGCCAAAGAAGTAATATACTTTCAGTCTCCTGGTGGCTTAATATAAATAATAAATATTTATGTATATGTTGTATACGTAGCTTTCACTGTCAGGTATGTGCGCTGGGTAATCACAGCAATCTATCTTTCCAAAGCAAGAGGAAGGAGCAGACAGAGAAGTACACAAAGATCACAACAGTAGAGGTGGGGGGAAAGAGAAGATAACAGCAGTGTACCTTGCATTGCAAGGAACTTTTACAGAGGGCACAGTTGATTCAGATGTTGTGTCCTTTTGTTGCACTTAGGTCTTTATTCTAAGTAAAGATGCTTATGATCCTGCTGCCCCGTTAGAAATGTCCTGAGAAAATATGGAAAGCAAGGGGGGAGCAGGATAATTAATGTGGGAAACAAGAAATAAAAAAAAAGGGCAGGGGAGAGCAGAGAGGCAGCAATGGGTTCCCCTATCCAGATGAGGCAATGCTATTCAATGAGTTTAGGCTCTTCCCAGCAAGGCGTATTCTGAATGAAACATGGGATGGGGGGGTGGTTATGCAGTGTGGAGGGGGAGCCAGCTTCCAAAAAAAGAGACTAATAACTACAGGCACCACTTCAAGCTGTAATTTAAAACTGTCAACAAGCTAATCTTCAGTAATTGGCCTTCTAAGGGATTCGGCCTTCTCCTCATGAAGCTTTCTGTGGTTTGGGTGAGAATTTCAAGCCGAAAACTTTAGTGTCGACCCATGAGCTGGCTTTACTTTTTCATTAGGATTACTTTTGACTTGAAACATTGCAGGACCACTTCTTTGCTGCCTGCCCTGTCTAGGCTTCTGGGAATGGGCCTTATTTGTTTTTCCACCCTATCAGGGCAAACAAAACAAGACAGGCCTGGAGAATTCCCAGTCAAGAGCTTGTAACTTTTAAGTCTTTCTGCTCTTCTCTCCCTTCTGCCCTATCATGGGAGTGGGGACAGCAAGAACACTATTTACAGTGCCAGTCTTTAGTAACTTAATCCAGGGTAGTCTTTCCTTGGTTTTTAATAAGAGGTTTAAGCATCATCGTTGGACTCCTAATTCAGAATCCATTGTTGCACTTTACTTGGAAGCAAGTCCCATAGTCTTAACTAGATTTCAAAAACATTTCCTTCCAAGTAATAGATGAGAATGAGCAGTAAGGGTTTAACAAGTTGATGTCTTGTGTGCCTCCAAATCTGAAATCGCACTTCTTGTAGAGTCTTCCTTGGTATACCAAATACAAAACAGTGACTAATTTGAAAGGGGAGAAAGTGTTATGAAAAAAGCAAGTCAAAAATGTGGAGCACAATGAAACCATCAGATTATCTCTGCCCTCCCCAGTAACTCTGCATTTCTAGATACAATCCCATAGAATTGATTCTAAAAATATTAGCTCAAGTATTTTGTTTGATACATGGTTGCATTTTTTTGTATTTTGAATTGTGTCTTTTTATATGTGTTGTCTGATATTGAGGCAAAAAAAGAGATGGGGGATGTAGAAATTATTTCAACATATAAATGTTCAGAAGGAAGTTCTACTAATTTCAGTGGCACCTGCTTCCAAGAAAGCAAACTTCAGAATGCTGCTTTAGAGTACATTTTTCTCAACACATTTACTTGGACTTTTCTGCAAAGGAAGTAGCTCAGGTTGCAATCTACTGTGTACTTACCTGAGAGTAAACTCCATTCACCAATGAATGTCACTGCAACCTTCCTTCCAATGAGAGAGTGTTTTATAGAGCAACCTCTTTGGCTGTTTACTTCGAAGAAAGTTTGACTGTCTTCAGTAATGTTCAATCTCTGTTCATTGCATTGCAGCCTTAAGAGTGTCAGTTGCATTTTTTAAAGGAAAAACTGTTGGAACATTTATTTTGCTCTGGATTTTCTAGCGGTGTGTTCTTTTGACAGCGTTCACAGACTCACCCACTTTAAAACTATATAATTCAGCTAACTCACTTTCCCCGTCACTGCTTATTAGTACACACATGTTTATTAGTTCTCATTTTAAAATTCGATATAAAACCCCACCGTTTCACATTTTAGGCTGCAGTTTTGTGTTCATGTAGATCTGGATAAGCAAGCCCCATTGGCTATAGGGAGGTTTCCTTCCTTCCACCTAAACATGCCTAGAATCGGGCTATTAAAAGCAGGCTTTTATGCAACTAAATTGGGGGGGGGGGAGGGAGGCGTTGAAAGTCCGGAGCTGTAGAAGGAAAGCCTGTGTAATGGTGCATGGGACAGGAGGAGAATCCGGGAGGTGCTAATAGCAATAGATAAACAGGACCTGGGGGAGAATTTTCGACGGAGGCAATTGGGTTGTTTGCTGTGGCTTGCATTGTTGTATCCATTAACCCGGAAGTGGCAGATGGTTCAGGGTAGGTGAGGGACTAGGTGGCCAATTGATCCCTTTGAGCTTTAAGATTCTAGTGAGTGGCGCCAGAGAGGGAGGGAGGGAGGTCTTGGTGGTAGCCGCCTCCGCGCTCCTTCCAAAGCCCTGGTGATTTTTCCTCGAGAATTGTGAAATGGCGCCCCCAGATTATATGACTATCTGCTTCCTTCCACAATCCAAAAATATATTGAAGTGGAAAAATCGACGCCACTGATTCCCCCCCCCCCCAGCTGAATTTCCTTTCCCTGTGCACGTTTGAGAGCTCAGCCATCCTTTGCGCGCTGAGGAAAGACCCTTGGAAGCAGTATGGGGAACGCGGGGTGGACGGGGAGAGAAACTACTGTACTGGGTTGCGCAGGTGTTCCCGGTGAGGTGGGCCGGCAAGACGTCCCACCGAAACTGGACGACTGGCGATTTCCTCCAGTCCACAAAATAGAATGAGTATTGCTCCCTCACCTCCGAGATCCGAAGGCTTGAGGGTCCCAATCGTCGCCGCTCATTAGAGAGCGCCATATAGAGTACCTTGGACAGCAGCTCCTCCGCTGACAGTCCCCTGTCCGCGAGGAGCTTCCAATCGAGACAATGGGGAAAACAAGAGAGGCGCTTGTGAGAATGTGGAGGATTAAGGGGATCCATAAAAAGTGGAGGGGCTTGACAGAGAGGTGTCCCCGATTCCCATTGTTTGCAATAGCGTTGGTTCCTGAAGAAAGGTGGATGGATGGATGGGCGTCCAGGCAGTGATGATCCCTGCGAGGTTGGCCCCCCAGGAAGTTGCGTGTCAGCATCTTCTCGCCCTCCCCCGCCACTTACGGGATTCCTGTTCCTTCCTCTTTTTCCTCCCCCCACCCACCCCCCACAGCAGAACCTATCTCTGCCAGGCAACCGGCTCTGAGGCCACACGTCCATAAGCAGCCGGAGAAGACCACCCGCGTCCGGACCGTCCTCAACGAGAAGCAGCTCCACACCTTGCGGACCTGCTATGCCGCCAACCCCAGGCCCGACGCCCTCATGAAGGAGCAGCTGGTGGAAATGACGGGCCTCAGCCCAAGGGTCATCCGGGTCTGGTTTCAAAACAAGCGCTGCAAGGACAAAAAGAGGAGCATTATGATGAAGCAGCTCCAGCAGCAGCAGCCCAACGACAAGACGGTGAGTGGCTGCCGCGGTCTTTCCTCCTGGCCTCTAGGGGGCGCCAGTTCCCGAAGGAAAAACTTTCTTGGTTAGTGGGCGTGCCTTGGCTGTTCTCTTGCCTTGGTGCTTTTGATTTGCTTGGGGGGGGGGGGATAGGTTCGTGCGCATGTGTGTATTACTGTCCAATGAGTGTGTCTGTCGAGAACGCCAATTAGCGGGGCTCCCTGTAGCCATCAGAAAAAAAGAAAAGCTCCCCATTCTTCTGTGCCTTTCACAGCAATCGAACAGAGAGATAAGGGGACGCTTCACCTGTTGAATGCTGGCCTGTGGAAGTAGCACGCTTCTAGAAAGGGGTCTGGGTTTTATTGGGGCAGGGCTTCAATAGCTTGCTGGGTTTAGGGAACTGGTCCGTGAACTCTTGATTGTGCGCATGTATTTACTTTTTGTTGCCAAATAAATGGTCCAATTGTAGGGAGAAATCCCACAACAACGTCTCGATATTCCACAGCACCCCGTTTTAATTTTTTTAAGTACATGTTACAGTGACTTTACAAACTGCCTTACTCTAGAGTAGTTCTACTGAAGACGCTGGGGCTGTTCCACAGACAGATATCAGTCTGTGGGTAATTCCTACTTTCTTGTGGTCTAAGATACATAACAGCAATGTGGGGGGTGGGGGGTAAAGGTCGCAGGAGGGACGGGATAGATCCCTTTTTAAAAAGGCTCTCAACTGACTTGCTGGATGTAAGACGTTTCGAATAGGTGTACTGAAATCAATAGAGTGGGCTTCTATAGATGAACGGATGCCAGTCCTACCTAGTTACTGTCGAGTTCTGGCAAGCAGATTTCAAAGAGAAATGCGATGAAGCCCTATAGAATTCAATAGAACTTCGCAGTGGACTCCTACGGATATTTACTCGAAAGTAAATCCCTCCTACGTTCAATTATTACCTAGTAAGTGTGTGCATGTCAAAACGCCATAGTGGTGCACTCGATGGAATTAAATCTTGCTCGGGAGTAGGTCCACCTGGAACCCCCTGGGGCTTACAGAGTAATCCTAAATATGACTACTTAGAAGGAACCCCTGTTGAAATCAGTGTGGCTTATTCTTAATATTAATATTAAGGTTAATATTACAGCCATACTCCGGGTAACTGTGTAGGATTGATCTATTCTGTTGCCACATTTTTTGGTTCTAGACCTGAAAGTCGGGCAGACCAATCCTATACATGGTTTACTCGTAAGAAAGAAAGAAAATTCTGGTGCTACTTGCCTAGGCAGTTATGTGTCCTTGCCAACTACCGGATTTCAGCCAGATACTCTTGTAAGGCTCCAATCCTATGCATGCTCACAACACTGCCCAATTCATGTCTACTCGGAAGCAAGTCTTACGGCATTCAGTAGGGCTTACTCCTAGGTAAGTGGATCCAGGATGAAGTCTAGCTGGGCGGAACGAGAATTACTTGCGAGTAAACAGACTTAAGGTCTGTTTTTTAAAATCCAATGAGATCGAACTTTAGCACTAGCGACACAACAGTTTCGGCAGATGAGAATGACGAGGGGGCAGATATTCCAAAAGAACCGCTCTCACCCCATCCATTGCCTTTTAGGCCTTGATGATGCCGAGGCCATTGTTGTGTTGCTTAAAGGAACAGCTATTAATGTTTGTTAAGACTGCTTATCTGCTTAAGTGGAAGTTTAAAGCGTTGCGTATTACCGCGGTGGAATGTAATAAACCCCAGTTTGAAGTGTTTTAAGTTGCTCCGACTTAGGAAGTTATTTTGGACACAAAGCCTTTAAAATACCTGCGGAGTTTATTTCTCCCCACCCGATTCGTTGCCACAAAGTATAGTGGTGGTTAGCCAGGAAAGGGTGAGCTCAGTCAAACCTAAATAAGCAGGGATCCTTGGAAATGATCCTCGTTCCGGATCACGTTTTCCTGGAAAGTTCAATCTCACTCGAAGACCATTTCAATGTCTTGTCGATGCCGGGGCGAAAAGTGAGGCGAATCTCCCGAACTTTCTCTAGAGGCTACAGTTCTGTGAAATGGCTGGACTGGGACCTAAACCGGTTGCGTCTTTAGGAAGGGAGTGGAACGGAACCGGCTTCAGTCCCAATTCTTCTCCTCAACTGGCCTAGACATCCCGGTGTACGATTGCAGTCGCACCTAAACTTAGAGGATCAATGGTGCCTAGGCATGATGTTTACTTGAAAGAAAATGCCAACTCCGGATCATGGGCTTACTCCGAAATGAGGTCCGTTTGAAATCTGCGGCGTTGTAGAGCAACTCGGCTTGACTTTTGTCAACCTCAGGAGTTATTTCCCTTAACCACGAGGAAAATACCCGGAGTGTATATCACCACTACTAACTATTCACAGGAAAGGGTTCAGTCCTAACCCCACTTACCTGGGAGTAAGCTCCATAGCGCTCAAAGGGACCTGAGTAACCCTCGGTGGCATTTTCTCACGCTTTAAGGCAGGCTTCGACGCAGGCGTGTGTGTAAGTAACTCCCCTTTCAGTCAGCGAGACTTACCCCTGGGTAAATATGAGTGGTGTGTATGTATTCCCACCCACACTGTGATCCTGAAGGCCGTCAAGCTGCTGGCTCTAGAGTTGTTCCATGCTCTAGTCTAGGGCTCCTATCTCGTGCTCGGATCTCCAGCTTTTGCGCTCTGGACGTGAATTCCAGCGCTTAAGCAATCGGGGGAAGAAGTGTGTTATTCAGTGTGGCGGCACTAGGAGGGATCAATAAATAGATGTGGAATAAGTCGTTGGAGGTGGGGTACCAGTAATGTAATTAGCAGTTGGGGGAGCGTGCTATTTGTCCGGGGTTGTTCGCCTCCTGTCCTCCTCTGTGGCGTTCCCATGGAGTTACCCGCCTCTTCCTCATTGGAAACCTTCAAGTTAACAAGGACAATCCAAAATGTCTTGACTCATAAAACCCCACTAAGATCACTGGGCTTTACTGCCTGAGAGAGAAGCAACCTAACATGGAGTCCTAGTATGCACCTTTCCTACTTGGAAATAGACATGTTTCCCCTGCGTGCGGGAGGTACATATATACCTTGATCAGGACTGGAAACGGATCCTAATCTACTTTGCCTAATCGACTCAGCAAAGAGAGGTGTGGGTGGTGTGTTTTTTTGTTTTGTTTTTAAGAATAATAACACACGAAATTCCGCGAAGGGCAGATTAACAAAGTCAATAGAGTCGAGCGTTTGATAAGCCCGAGAAGGAGTTTATTGACTCTCTGCGCCGCGAGACAATCGCGGTTTGTGCGGCGCGGCCCCTCACCGCCTCTGCCTGCCTTGTTTACAGAACATCCAAGGGATGACGGGCACTCCCATGGTGGCGGCCAGCCCGGAGAGACACGACGGGGGCTTGCAGGCGAACCCGGTGGAGGTGCAGAGTTACCAGCCGCCCTGGAAAGTCCTCAGCGACTTCGCCTTGCAGAGTGACATAGATCAACCGGCTTTTCAGCAACTCGTAAGTGTCAGTTCCCGGCTGCGATGAATGGGCCACTGTGCGCGCAAAGGCAAGCGCGACGCTCCTCTAGATTATTCCTGCAAAGTTTTTGTACCCCCGCGCCCCCCTTTCCTTCCCAGCCCCAGAGTTTAAAACACCTGGAGGTCAACTCACGTCCCCACCAGAGATCCTTCCACTTGGATGCTTTTAGGCTGCAAACCCTAAAACCACTTCTACTTCGGAGTTAAATCATGCTGGATTCAGTGGGGGTTTACTCCCGGGTAAGTGGGGTTCGGGTTGCAGCTTGAGGGTTTGTATGAGATAGCAGTGCCCATAGATTACCCCCATCTGAAGCCCCTAGACGTGTGCCCATGTGCTGGAAGGAGTCAGGAGGGAGCCACAGACGGCGATTGGGTAGGGTTACCACAGCTGCCCATTTGTGCTAGCCTCACAGTTATCTTTAAGCGCAGAGCTGCTTGCTCTGTGGACATTTGCTAAGAAGCATGCATATTGATGATCTGGCTGGCTATTATCAGTAGCAGTGGTATTAGCAGCAGTAGTTATATTGGACAATAAAAAAAAAATCAAGGTAAAAGCAGTTTTTGATACTGCAAGGTATACCCAATTATTGGGGAGGGGAAATGTCCCCTTAGCATTAACTCATTTCAGAGCAGGTTGCAGGCATCCCTGCAAAGCCATCCTCCCTTCTGTCACACATGAACAATGGATGAAATGCCTATTTTAAGATGGCCTATCCTGTGACAGAAACATACATTATCTAAAAAATAAAAATGGAAGTATGCTTTCCGCCCCTTCAAAAAAGCAGTACTTTATTCACAGCCATATTTGCAGGACTTATGTTGTTGCTTAGTAAGAAATCATAGGATGAATTTGTCCTAAAGGATCCTAGTAATTTTAATAGCTTTTCCAGAGGGCTTTATAAACCTTAGCTGCCATCCTACTCACAGTTAAGAGACTTGTATTCCACTGATGCCAGTGGCATTTAAGCAGTCTAGCTGTGTGGTGGTTTGCAACCTCTTTCCCACAATACACAAAGTGCTTTCCAATATTCATCTAATTTTTAGTCTGCGTTAGAGTGAGAAGGCACAGGGAAGCCTCCCTCTCTCCCGCTTTTGACCTTTATGACCAGCTAGGCTTCCTTTATGGCCTGGGTTTCCCATAACCAAATTCAGCCATTTAACCACAATGTCAGACACCAAGCTTATGCCCAAGATCCTTAAAATGCTTAAGTTTATTGGCATTTAAGCCAGCATCTGCAAGTTGTCACCAAATTATTATTATTATTATCATCCTAACAATTAGACTAAACTGAGTGAATAGGATCCTGGTAGTGGGTGTGTTGCTTCTACTGGGTTGTACATTGGGGCTGAAATATGGTGGCGAGAGTCTAATAAATCGAAAAAGTTATTTGAAGTATTGTTTGGAGGGTAGCAGTGTTTAAAATGAACACGCCTTTCTAAATATGTACACTTCTATAAAATATTACAAAGGTTAGCCCCTGTTTTTTCCTGTGAAATGCACATTTCCTATTTACATAAATTACTTTTGCATATTGTAATGTTAGCCTTTAGCACAGTTTGTGCAAATGTATATTTTAGCCCGATTGCTTGCATTTTATTTTTATTTTTACATGCCATGGCTAGCATATATTTCTGAACTTCCATGGATGCTTTTGTCTTGTTTTCATGATTTTAAAAAATGTGGTTATATAATAACGTGCAACAGTTGCATAGTATTAAAGGGCTGGCTTTCACCAAAAAGCCAACAGGAATTTACCAATCAATTCTGTTCTTAACTCACTTCCTTATGCCTACATCATTTGGCAGCTCATATGGGACCATATCATCTGCAATACTTAAGCCCAACCAGGTGATTTAAGGACAGAAGTTCAACCTTAACTCAATTTCCTGGCCTAAGTGTGTTAAAACCAGATCTTAAAAATAATAAGGTATGTTATGAATGGTTTTTCAGTGATTAAACTTCGTAGTACATCTAATGATTGGGTGCACAAAGTGTCTCCCAAAGATATAACAGTTTAAATATTTGTTTTGGAAAATATATGTTGCAAAGTCCTTCTTCTTTTTTTTTAAAAAACGACAGCTTTAACTCTTCTAGAACAATGCCCAAAACAATTCCACTAAGAATCCTTGTGTCACAATTTATGCCATAACTCATTTGGTAAGATTGTAGCCTAAGTATCACTGAAATTGGGAAAGTTTACTTCTGAGTAAATGCCTTTAGAGATCTCCAGACTTTCTTGTTCTTGAAAGAGAAAATACAAATGGTGGTAAAAATAGATTAAATCCAATAGTGATCAGTGTGCTGTGACCATGCCACCTTGGATGGGCTACTTAATTCTGATTTAGGGGCTGTTTTCTTTTCCTGCTTTGTTCTGGGTGTTGCCTGGTACTCAGGCAGAATTATCCTGCTTTAAACCATTCAGTGCAGCTTTTAACAATAGAGGAGATGGGTAGACTTTGTGGGAGGAAATGAGTCTAGCGAGATACAATGGAAGATTCTAGGACATGATACGGTGTGAAAAAAAATTACGTCAGTATGACAAAGATGGGTAAAAGCGTAGGGTGGAGAGAAAATTGCATTTGGAATGATTTTTATCAGGCATCTGCTAAAGGAACTGAAATGAAGTCTGGAGGCATTTTATGTCCCCATGCAGGGCCTCAATACAGAGTCTAAAATCTTATTATTACCAATATTGAGCTTTACAGACAGACACACCTAACTGGGCTACACAAGCAATTGCTTGGAGTAGCAACATTATTAGGGGTGCTAAGCAAGCGGTCTGTGATCAGAGAGGTGACCCCCCCACACACCCAGAATCCCTTACAGTGCTGCAGAGGATTCTGGGACATGACTCTCAGAATGTGAGCAGCTGCAGTGTTGCAAGGGATTGTGGGACATTCCTTTTGGATTGCATGGTGCAGCTGCTTGGAAGATGTAAATGTATTAGGCTGGCCCTGATCCTCACACCCGATAGAAACCATCATTTCTTCTTAATTCCCACTGCGGGGTGTTGGCTTGCTGAAGTTTGATAGGAGGTAAATTGCAGTCTGTTTTTAAGAGAATAGAAAGCAATTTGAAACTGTAATTCTCATAAGCAGGCTTTTGTAGTGTTCAAACCAGAGGTGAAAATGGGACAAAAGAAATACTTGTACATAGTACCTCATTGAAAGCCATGCTTCTTGTTCCTTCTTTTTCTCAGATTCAGTGATTACTCACAGGCAAAGGATTAGTTCCATCCATAATAATATTCCAGTTTCACTGAGCAGAGAGGACGTCTATCCATGTGCAAAGAGCCTCCCCTTATTCACTTCAGTGTATAGGGAAGCCCATTCTCACAGGAGCCCTGTGTGATTAGTGGAGCATACACAAACAGAGGACTCTGAGCCTGAACACTGTGCAGAAATAAATTCCATTGACTTCAATAGGATTTACTTCTAAACCATGTGTTTACCACTGGGGTGCAAAGTAGAAATCCACTGCAACACACCTTAAATAATCAGAAACACACTGGGAAGAATTAGCCAGCATCTAGGATGAAAATCTATGGAAGAACTCATATTGAATTTAACAGGTTTGGACTCCAGCCAATGTGGAAAATCTTAACCAAAAGAAGATAGCAGTTTCATTAGGAACCTAACTGGGACCCAACCCACAGATGAGGGCTACTTGGATTTAAACTAATATGCACATTTTCTTGGAAGTTAGCCCTATAGAATCTAATGGGGCTTATTCCTTGGAAAATAGGGATTGCAATCCCTACAATTATCTGTAGTGCTCAAGCATTTAGGGCCGTAGTTCAGTGGTGGAACATCTGTTTTGCAGAAGGTTCCTGGCATCTCCAGATAGGGCTAGGAATGTCCTATGTCTGATTGGCAGCGGTTCTTCAGAGGTTCAATGTAGACAGCACTGAACTTGATGGACCAATGGTTTGACTCATTCTAAGGCACTTTCCTTTTGTTCCTGTATTTCTTAGCACTAAATTCTATGGGCATCAAGGAGATTCAATTTCAATTTGGATCAGGGCATTGAAATGGAAGAATTTACATTGACTGGGATCCTTACTTTTTGCTTTATGAAGGGAAGGGCCTTCTTCTTCATGGAAAGCCAGTTCTGGGCATGGAAGACCATGGGGCAAAAAGTGAGGCTCCAGTCCATTGATTTTAATGGCATTTCCAATCTGTGTGCCTCTTTAAAATCATAGAACAAATTTTTACAATTTTGTTTGGCTGTGGCAACCCAGTCAGATGGGCAGCATTTTATTTATTTATTTATTTAATTTCATTTCATTTCAAATCTGAGTCCTTCAGAAGTAGTGTTTTGCAGCTGGGAACTTGTACCCAACTGCAGAACATTTCATCACTGGCTGCTTGGAGGGTGGCTTCATGTGCTACAATTTTCACTCGGAAAGTAACTTTTCTTGGGGGGGGGGGGAATCATGTGATGCTTGTAATAGCATTTATATAAGTGTGACCAAAACATTTATCTGAAATCCTTATAACAACTCTCTGAGGTAGGTCAGTATGTCACCATATTATTTTTGAGGGACTCAGGCAGAGAAATATTGGCTTATCCCCCCCTCCCCCCGCTGCCCTTAGAGAATTTTGTGACCAAGGCCTGATTTGAATTGGGATTTTCTTGTTTACAACTCAAGCCTCTTGCACCACAATGTTAGGTATGTTTACTCAGAAGTAAATTCTGCTATGTCCAGTGGTGCTTACCAGCAAGCTAGGATTGCAGCCTTATCCATTACTTGACACTAACTCTCCTTTGTGTAATTATTAATATTGAACGATCCTGTTTGCTTTGAATTTATTTGCTGCAGTTTCCCTTCCCAAAGGTTGTATACTGGGTGTACATAGGAAAACACACACACTACACTTACGGTATATATGTAGGTCCACCATTGCTTTATGTATATGTTATGTTTCTATTCTGCCTCTCCTTCACTGGGCTCAGGAAAAGCTATTTAGAAAAGGTACACGTTGATTTCACTAGAATTGTTTAAAGCTGCCTTCTAGTTTACCATATTTTCTGGTGAAAATACCCAAGCAGTGCTAACCTAGTTGTGTTTACTCAGAAGCCAGCCCTATTCATGGCAAAAGGGACTTACTCATAGGTAAGTATGTATAGGATTGCAGCCTTAGAATAGTCTTCATTGACCCTGATCCAGAGAACTGTGAATTGCAGAAGACCTGTTGCTTAATGGTTCCAAGATCTAATCAGCACTAGAGAGTAAAAACCTCCCAGAGCTCTGATCAGCTCTTACCTAGAGAAAGAGCAGATAAGAACATGTATTGGGCCTAATGTGTGGGCTCCTTCTGAGCTGAGCCATCATAATACTCCCCTGTTGGCTCATTGTTAAGGGATGACTGAGGTTACCTGAGTCAACAGGTCTTCTGTACCAGGAACTGTTGACACTTTCTCCATTCTGCACTGAAATATAATATTTTAGATATGACTTTGCTTAGCAGCTTTCCCTCTAAAATTTAGTTTAAATTTGCACTTATCTGTATATACAAGCATATGGAAATTTTATGCAGAATTGTTTCTTGGGTTTGTGCCCCAGAAAATATCTATTTAAGTTGAGCAGCAAATATTTCAGACAGAACTGATACAACTGTACACTGCAAATTCTTGGGGGTGGGGGAAGCAGAGGCACGCCATTTAAGTATCCACATACCAAAATACAAATTTTGTCACTGCAAACAATGATGATAATTCCGTGATCTTTTCATCCCAAATCGGACTGCTTGCTCAGTGCTCCAAACATATGAATATTATGAGCTCTAATATAATATAAAATAGTTTTCTGTAGTATAGTGATAAAAAGTGGTAGCTAGAATCAAAAAGATAAATAAGTAAACCCAACTTCCAATTCAACCTCAGATCTGAACTGTGCTAGGGCTGTGGCCATTAAGTATACACTTAGTTGGGAGAAAATGTGAGTGAAGTCAATGGGGTTTCTTCTCGGTAAGCATGTATAGGATTGTGCTGCATGTGTCCTAACCTGGTACTCTGCAGCTGTTCTTGGGTACCATCTCTGACTGTTCACTTTGCTGTCTGGGGCTGATGGGAGTCCAACAACATCTGGAAGGCACCAGAAGGTTGGTGAAGACTCTTCTATTCAGTTCTTTGTTCTTCCTCAATCTCTGTTGGAGGGTGAGCTTAATACTGACCTTACATGATTACAGCTTAATACTGACCTTACATGATTACTGACCTTAGGCAAAGTACACTGAACACTAAAACTCTCTCTTGCTGATATAAAATACTGATGTTTATTATAAATAGCTCCAGTAGCCCAACATTTTACAAAACCCAAAGCTGTTCCAAGATCTCACTGGTAAATTCCTTGCTTTTCATTCATGTGGGATTTGTTCAACTTTAAATTTTCCATCCATTTTTTAATTTCAGAACTAATTGTCTAAGTGTCCCAAATGTATTCCATTATTCCATTCCAATATTCCATTTGGAATGTTCGCAAATCTACTCCGAGGCAGTGATGAACTATCAGGGTGAAACCAGAGTCGATCCTCACATGAATTCTTGCAAATATGTCTTATTTCACTGTTCCCGCACTGTAGTTGCAAAAAGCAGAAATGGCAGGCTGCTATAAAAATCGGTAGAACATAAAATAATGTTACTATTTGAGTTACTGTTGTTAGTAATAGTATTTATGTATATAATGCTGTCACAATGTATACCAGAAGGTCTCTGCCCTGAGCAGAAATGCAATGATATTTTGAAAGCCAGAGAAATGGGCATTTTCTTTTCTTTTTGTAAACGGTTTATTCTCTCTCTTTCTCTCTTAAAAAAAATGTTTTGCAGGTTAATTTTTCAGAAGGAGGCCCAGGTTCCAATTCCACCGGAAGTGAGGTAGCATCCATGTCCTCTCAACTCCCGGATACACCCAACAGCATGGTAGCCAGTCCTATTGAGGCATGAGGAACATTCCTTGCGGTGCTGAAGTCCTCAAATGTTTTCGCCCCCTGCTGGAGAGAGTGGGAAAGCTATCACGTTTCGGGACTTGGAGAGAAGGAGAAAGAGAAATTAGAAAATTAAAAGAAGAAGAAAAGTATTTAAACACAACCGTGTTCATGAACCTTAAAGAAAAGAAAAACTCCATGAACTGTCTGGGGAGTCTTTGTTCGTTCGTTTTTGTTTCGTTTTGCAATGATAAGGTAGCAACACTGTGAAGACAATCATTGGGATCTTACTAGAATAATACTCTTACAAAGCAAATGAAAATGCTTTCGTTCTTTTTTAATAATAATAATAACAATCCACCCCCCACAGAAGGATCGTAGGGAGATCAAGAAGGATTTTGGTTTTTTGTTTTAAAGACGTTTGTGAAACGCAAGAGGATACGGACCCAGGACCGCCAACTTTTCCCAAATGGCATTGTTGAGTGACTGCACACAAACATCGCCCAGAAAACGCCTCGTATGACCGTCCAAACTCGAATGGTGTTCTTCCTAGACCTGCCTCGCCCCTTGCCAAAAAAACAAACAAAACCAACATTTAAAATTATATATATATATATATATATATACATACACATATATATCTTTGAAAGGAGCTCTGATAGATTGCTTTTCCAAGATCAAGGAAGGACACCCTCCCAACCATCCCACGACAGAACGAGCTATTCAGATGGTTGGAGCTGCGAGCGGTTTGGAATTTCTCTGTTTCCTTTTCCCCCCCAAGAAAGGTCTTGGAGCGCCTGGGTCGTCCCTCCAATAGCATGTACTGTAGCTTTGGCCTCTCCTCCACCTCCTCCTCTTCCTCTTTCTTTCTCCCTTTTCCCGGGTGGGTCGCTGGGTTTCTATCGAGATCCATCCTTTTTCTCCTGAAGTCTCCACTCTCCAGTGACTCTTTTTGTTTCGTTTCGTTTTTGTTTTTAATTTAAAGGAGGGAGTCGGTTTTTAAAAATATATAAATATAAATATAAATATATATCTATCTATCCCAATTTAAACCTTCATTCGCAACAAGGTATACCTCTTTTTTGGCCACACATGAAAAATGAAAAGGAAAAAAAAAGAATCGTCTTTCGGGGTTCTGTTTTTGACTGGCGTCCGTTCAGTAACATTCCCCTTTCCCCAAAGATGTGTATAGTTCTTGGTTTTTTATGTTTTTTTAAAAAATGTGTGCTTTTTTTTAATGAACTGGGGTTT
The DNA here is from genome assembly GCF_964252035.2 of Podarcis erhardii. NCBI lineage: Eukaryota > Metazoa > Chordata > Lepidosauria > Squamata > Lacertidae > Podarcis > Podarcis erhardii. The sequence goes on along the minus strand of NC_138501.1, from coordinate 37,803,964 downwards.
TTTGCCCCCACCCCTTTCTCTCTCACTCTTTCTCTTTCTCTGGAAATAAAGAGGGGGGAGGAGGAAATACTTTTGTTTGTTTGTTTGCTCTCGCATTGCAAAAATTATAAAAGTAATTTATTATTTATTATCCAAAGACTTGCCACTTTTTCCATGTCCTGATTTGTTTTGCTGTTGCTGTCGTTTTTTGGGTGTGTGGGTGTATGGGTGTGTGTTGCTTTTATTTTGCTTAAAGTTTTTGGTTTTTGCGGGGGATGATCCACGCTGTGGGCAGTTCTTCTTTACAAGTCATCTATGAATGGATGGATGGATGAATAAGTAGAGGAATACATTTCTTGCGCAGGAGAATGTACGTTGGATAGATCCCAAAAAAAGAACGAAGTGGGAAAATAGGTTTGGGGTTTTTTTGAGGGGGGGGGAGGCTATGTCTCTTTTTCTTTAGCGTGGTATTTGAAATTTCATGTCCACATCTATGTGGGGCTTCCCCTCCCCCCTTCACATTTTGGCATTTTTATTTCCCACCTCCTTTCCTTAAGTATGTGAAATAAAAGCGCAGTATGTAGAATGATTCTCTCTTCAGGACTATTTCGCTAAATAAACAGTTTGGTATAGAGAAACAATAAAATAAGGAAGGTAACTGATCAAGGTGCCCCTTTTAAGATATATACGTATATATATAATAAATATATTAAAGACAGAGAGAAATTTTATTATATATTTAAAAATACCAGACGCATTTACAAGCTAGCCGCTAAATACTTGAAGGAAAATATTACACGACAAGCAGGTGCAAGGAGGAGATGTGATCTCGTGTCACACGTATTATAAATGTCATTTTCTAAGGCTTTGCGGCGACAATAATCCAATAAATACACCTTTTCCTCCTCTCCAACCTCCAGTAGGAATCCAGGGCTCTGGGGCAAGCTGGAAACATTTTTTTAGGGGTGAAAACCACCCCGAACTACTTTCTTTCGAGTAAATCTCCTGAAGCTTTTTCCAGTGGCACGTTCAATCGGCTTCAAAACTCTGGGTTGCTCTGGAAAGCGTAGTTCTAGCGAGTCAAACGCAACATTAGGAATGTCTACTCAAGCAGAAAGTCCCAGCGAATTCAGCGGGACTTACTCCCAGATAAAGGGGATTTAGAACTGCAGTTAATTCCCTTCCTTCCATCCATCCGTACGGCGCATTTCAGGGCGAAGCTGTCCCAAACGTGGCGAACACGTGTTTGCGTACACGGGATACCAAGCCTGGGATTCCTGCCTCTCTAATATGTGAATGTCTCCTTTCCCACCAAGGGGTGGGTGGGAACATGGAGGACCCGTGTCGTCTTGCTCCGCCCCAAATTAACAGCAACATACAGTGCTCTCACAAACGCACATTCACACGTGCAGAATTTCCCTTAAGTAATGCTGTATACCAACGTCTCCTCTTTATGATTGATTGAGCGATCTCTGTTTTGTTTTTACTTGTGGGAGAAGGAGGAAGATAAGGAGGGCTGCATTTTGCTTAGCAAGTGAAGGATGACTGTTATTCATCAGGGTTTGCTGTCAAGAGCATTTGAGAAATGCTGCAGGGGGATTCTGGCTCGAGGGGGCTTTGGGGCTATCCGTGTTTGTTGTTTTTCTTTCGACTTCCGTTTTCGGCTTTGGAAAGGAGGGCGGATGCTAAGCGCTGGTGAAAGGGGGAAGTGAGGGGTAGAGACTAATAGCCGTATTATCAGAACAAAGGTGCGATCCACAGGCCTTTTAAAACAGAGAAACCTCCTGAACTTGGAGAGTTTCCGAAGCTACGCCCATTTGCTTGGAAGCCTGCTCCGATCCAAGCGGAACGCCTCTTTTCCAGCGATCCTCGTGGCTACAGGATCGGGCTGCGCCAGAGACGCTTGTGAGTTTCACTTCCCCAACCCTGGAAGTGAACCCGATTCACGCTTGTGTTTAAAAAACGCAGTTCTGGCCTCCGCCCCGATGTAGAACTGTATTAATGGGAAGTGGTTAAAATAAACACGTCCCACACCCCCCAATTAAAGTATCAGCGATCTTTTGGAAGATTGATATGGGGGGGGGAACCCTCTATTGGCGTCCTGCAGGCTGTTAAGCCGCATCTTCTCCATCCTCCTGCTGGCATGGTAGGGAATAATTGAGGTGGGGGATGCTTAGGATCGCTTCGTTACTCAAAGCATAGTTAAAAAACAGGCGCGCACACAGTCGTGCATTCAGATTCCGGTAGTCTGTTTCTTAAGGAGTTTGAGGGGGGGACGACGTAACTTCTTTATTGCTAATGATTGTATTTATATGGCGAGTTTTATATGGCGACGTCCAATATAGGGGTTGTTGTTGGTTTTCTAGTGCGCAAAGGCTGCAATGCTTACCTGGGAGTAAGTCAAGGGAGGTTTGAGTTTTGAGTAGGCAGTGCTTAGGATTGCAATGAACGCCTGCGTTCTTCCAAGCAGCCCAGTCCTCTGGCTCCGAGAGGTTCACAGTCTCAAAGTCATAATGCAGGAGAAGGGAACCAGAACCGAGAAATTTCACGGAAAGGGTTGTTTAAACTCAAGCTTCATTCGTGGCAATCTCTCTCTGTGTGGATATATTTTCATTTTTAAGTAACAACAGGATATAGGAGCCATTATATCACACAGGAGGAAAGCGAAGATGAAATTGGTTCTGGCAGGATATCTCCTTCTCCTTTCCACTTCCTGAGCGGAATAGGGATCGGGGCCGTCGGTGGTTGCCAGCTTTCTTTTTCGGGGAGGCTTGTAAGCCCCCTCCTTTTCCGGGAGGGGCAAGTGGTGTGAAAAACAATTTTGTTAGTAGTGTTTGCTGCTGCTCCTTTTCTGGGGAGTGAAGTTTCTGAAGGAGGTGGACTTTTCAGATAATCATAAGGCTTTGTTTGTTTCTCAGAGACGGGCGTTTGAAAACATCGGCGTTATTTGCTAACTCGCTAGTAGCCTGCCGGATATGGAAGGGGCAATACGAATTCATAATACACACACGCAGGAAGGGCAGATGACCCGTCCTAAGTGGCTTGGATCGCTCGTAAAGGCTCACTTCTGGGGGAAGGGGGTAGTTTTTAAAATAGTGGCTTTTAAACATAACAACTGTTGCCTTAACATCCCCTCTTTTTGCTTCCCTCCGGAGCAAATTAGACGTAGAAAACCCGGTTGGGATTTTCGGACTGGACTCTTTAGGCGCAACTTGGGGGATGTAAGTCTCATTGAGGGCAACGTTCTTGTTTCAAGTTCAGATGCAGGCAACTGGGCTGTTGGGCTGCACACGAAAAAACAAACAAATCCCGATATGATTTCCCACGTCCAGGAATAAGCCCCCATGATGAACGCGATTCGCATTTACTTCTAAGAAACCAGGAATAGGATTATGCTGCAAGCAAGGCTGCAAGTTCCACTGCCTATAAACGCGTTTATTAGCTTCCGCCCCACGACCTTCCCCGTCATTTAAAAAAGAAACACAGAACTCTTATTATTTAAATATAAATGAAAATCTGCATTCGAAAGATATTTCTCAAACCTCACACTTATATTTCTATATAATGAGTCCGATTCTATGGTTTGGGGAGAGGCATGTTTAAGGGGGTGTCTTTTATGAAGATTGTTTTCCCAAACAGATTAGTTCCTTTCATCGCACCAATCAGAGATGTTTGTTTCGTTTGCGGCTTCTGTTTCCTGCTCAAACCTCTTCGCACTGTTGCTTCCGAGAGCAAACTAGCCATGGACCAGATCCGGCCAAAGTCAAGCCCTTTCTAAGACTGCAGAGCAATCCCCACTCACTTGGGGGTAAATCCTGTGTGAACTAATAGTACTTACTTCCGAGTAAGCATGGCGAGACGTCTCAGGAGGAGAGAGAAGCACTTGTGGAAATCCTTCTCGGACCCTGTGCGTGCTTCCGTGGGGGTAAATGTGACTAAGTTCAGTAGGGACTTGTTCCTGAGAAACTATGCATAGGATTGCGGCGCCAAAACGTTTCCTTTTGACTGGATCGCCGCCCCCAGTTGTGGAGCATGGCTGCGATCCTGTGCGCGGTGTCTTGGAAACGCGTTCTATAGGGATCCGTTTGGGCTCACTTCCAAATATAAGGCTCGAGGCTGCAGTCCTAACCCCGCTTCCCTGGGAGTTAAACTCACTCAATTCAACAGGACTTACTTCTAGGTAGACATCCTTAGGCTGGCGCTCTCATTAGTCCCAGAAAAACGCAACTGCCAGTTGAGTTTGTTTGAACACACTTGTCTGAACATAGTATCTCAGGGTAAAAGCCTCTATGATCGAGACTGCCACTGTCAGTTTAGGAGAGGATCTTGTTGAGCAAGATCTAAGGCGTCACACTGAATTGTGACTTTAGTTGCGACAACTTTGTTACTTGGGGAGGAAAGTTGGAAATTACAAATAAATGGTCCAGCGCTAACGCACCATTCGACAATTAAAAACCTCAACTTTCTTCTACTCTTTAGGCGCAACTAGAGCACCAGAAAGGGGTAACTTTGAGCTGTCCCCCTCTTTGCATTATCTTTCCTCTTTTTACGCTGGAGTAGCCTGACGAGGTTCCTTATAAAGCCAAGGGAGTAAAAGTTAATGTAATTCGGCGTAATCCCCACTGAGGTCAGGATCTACCTCTGCAGTGAGCCGCTGTTCCAGTGGCTCGGGATTTGGACTCTGCACCACGCGATCCTCGAACTATTTAGGCTGGAACATGCGGACTGAAGCGAGTTCCGGGATCCCAGCCTTATATGGACTCGCCTCGAAATCATGGGACTCGCATTCAGTCTTATTGTTTTCCAGGGAGGGAAGGTAGTTCCAGTGGCGTAGCGTGGGTTGTCAGCACCCGGGGCAAGGCAAGTAATTTGCACCCCCTAACCCGTGGATTTGCGCCCCCTAACCCTAACCCCCAGATGTTGCGCCCGGTGCGGCTGGCCCCCCCTGCACCTCCCACGCTACGCCACTGGGTAGTTCTGTGCCACCACCCCAGGGAGCACAGCGGCACATAAACATGGGTGGGATGAGGCTGCAAGGTTGTAAACCTAGGGAATCACAGCACGAGCTAGCCACGTCTACTCGGAAGTAAGCTCTATTGATTCCAGCGGGGCTTACTCTTAGCTAAAAGGGGCTCAGACTGTAGTTTGGTGAGAAAACATGCTTAGGATCGCGCTGATGTCTCTAAACAGGGACTTCTCAACAACCTGTTCCGATTCTGAAGCCCTCGAGGTCCCTAAATAGTTTGCTGCCACGCGTGTTTGAAAATAACTAGTTTGCATCGTTGCCCTGTCTCTGTGTACATTGTTGCCGGCGCAACTGCAATAGTGTTCGGAGACCATTTGAGTTCCATCCCGCTGCGTAAAACGTAGACTTTTTTAAGAATAAAAATAAAAAATAAACAAACTTTTGTAATTGTTTGCTAAGGGTTTCCTTTGTTAACAGGTTTTGTCTTGAGAAGCTGAAATAATCTCGGCGGGTGCTGAAACCAACTGGAGAGACAATGCCGAACACACCCAGATTACGCAAGGGCCCTTTGGGGTGCCGTGGGAGCCCCATGCGTAAAGGCGAGGGCAGCTTGGCTTGACTGCGCGGCAGGGCCTATAAGCTGGTCGGTCACCTTTCCTTTTCCGTCTGGAGACCCTTTGCTGACCTCCTGGACTGGGGCTCTTTCATTTCCGCTTCCTCCTCCTCCTTTTCTTTTCTTTTTTAAGGTAGATGATAAAAGGCCTAGTTTTAAAAAAAACAAAAACAACAAGGATCACTCAGCCCGTTTGAGGGATGGTAGTGAGAGTAGTCTCCATATTAATTTTTAAAATGAGATAATTATGCTGGGTTGGAGCGCTCAGCTTGAAGATGAGCAGTTGCTAGTTCTCTGGGACTCAGCAAACAGATGTCAGGAGACTATTTGTTTAGCCTAGAAACTGAGAATGAATCAGCTTATTAAAGAAGAAGAAAAGCAAAGGAAAAAGGGTAAAGGAAAACTCTCTAGCCTACTTCACTCTTCCTAATTCGCTTAGGGGTCCATTACTTCTCCTTCTTGCTACATCAGCTAAAAATGATTGAGTTTGGAGAAACCAGGCTGTCTAACAGGGCTCCTGGTCGCTTGCAGCCTGATTCTGTTTACTTAGAAGTAAGCGCCGCCCCCCCCCCCCGCGACTTCAGTGGGCTCTTACATTCAAGGCAGTGCACATAGAATCGCTGGCTAAGGTTTCAGCCGGGAATGTACTCAGTTGGGAGAAAGTTCTTTTTAATGTAGTAAGTAACACTCATAGGTCTGTGGTGTTATTATGAATTAGTTACTCCTTAACTCATTTTAAGCACTCGTTTATATACAAAATCAGCATTGTTCAAGAGTGGCTCAGCGTCTCCCCCACCTATATTCTTCGGGGATTCATGTGTGTGTGTGTGTGTGCGTGTGTGTGTGTGAGAGAGAGAGAGAGAGAGAGACAGAGAATCTCCTCTATTTATTCATTTTAGCACCAGAAGAGCTTATAATAGTACATCACCATTAAAAATAATAATCAGTCATATGGAGGCTTATCATACACAGGACTGCAACACAATACATGAAAACAACTTAAAAAAAAACAAAAACCCTGACCTATAAAAATAGCCCAAGTAAAGCATATCAAGTTTTTTCTAGGGAAATCTATCTCTTCAGAAAATTCCAAAACTGGACCCACCACCGAAAAGACCCTCGCTTCAGAATTTTGGTTGAGGCCAAATGTAATTATTCTACACTACTTAACCAGAATTAAGTTGTGCTACTTTATATACATTGCCCCTGCTTCCTTCCAATTGTCCATGCATTTCTCCACTCCACTCCACTCCACCCCACCCACCTTATTACCTGTTTTATTTCAAGGAATCTCTCTTCAATTATTCAAGGCTACTGTTACCTATAATAAGTATGGTTCATCATGGGCTACATTAATTTCCAGAAAGACACATGAAACTCAAGGGGTTTCAGTCTTGCCCTGTGCACGTGTATTCAGCTGAATTGGGCCCAGAACTACAGCTTGACTTGGGAGTAAACACAATTGAACTTGAGGGGTTTTGCTTCCAAACTCGTGGTTTCAAGATCTGGATAAAATTAACAGGATCTCTGAAAAGCAACAAGTCCTGTGGTGGTGTAAATTCAGTAACATCTTTTTCGTTGTAGCAGGGCAAGCGTGGTCAAATAAATAGTAATCCAATTGTGTTGACGTTTGGTCTCTCAGCTCTGCAATTGTTTGACTTGGTTGTTTAAGATTCTCTCCCCCACCCCCACCCCCGGAAGCAGCAGGATTAGAATTCGGGACTCTTCTCTGCAAATAAGGGGGAAAGGTGATGTTTGTATTTGCAAATCACATTCCAATTCCAAGCTAGTTTGAGAGCGAGAGAGCCGGCAAGTCAGTGACAGAGTTCCAGTTTTTCATGCACAAGGTCTTTCCAGTTCAATGAAATATTTGCTTTATCCAGTTAAAGGGTCTTAGGTGCAGAATTGGCAAATGCTTCTTCTTTCTGTAATTTGGGTAAAACTGTCTGTTTCTTACCGTGGAGCTAGCACATGAGGCAGTCCGGTTTCCAAGCGAGCTGTCATCCTGCTAAACCCAGTGTTTGGGATTTAATTAAAAGGGGTTTAGATTTCACACTTTACGTTTCCATTCCAGTGGCGTAGCGTGGGTTGTCAGCACCCGGGGCAAGGCAAGTAATTTGCACCCCCTAACCCGTGGATTTGCGCCCCCTAACCCGTGGATTTGCGCCCCCTAACCCTAACCCCCAGATGTTGCGCCCGGTGCGGCTGGCCCCCCCTGCACCTCCCACGCTACGCCACTGTTCCATTCGACTTCAGTGGGTCTGTCCCACACCCAATTCTCAACCGATTTACTTTTGAGTGAATCCCAATGATATGCGTGTTTGTGTGTTTGTGTTATTTTTTAGGCGTGTGTGTTTCGGATCTCACGCACCTAAGGATTAAAAACCAAAGTACTTTTGCTTAACAAGGATCCTGCTGAGAAATGGCTCCATTTTTGGTTCAAGCTCCTCCTACCTATTTGTATTTCGGGCTAGTTTGAATTCCTCGACCATTATTTTTTTTAGTCACTCAATTCTTCGATAAATTTAGCGAACAATCCAGTCAAAGTGAAGTCTTTTTTCATTTTCATTGGTTTCAGTAGATAATAATAAAGTAAATATTGGGGACTCCCATTGAAATTAATGGGACTTTGGTTGGATTGCTTTTCTTGGTTGTAACGTGTGACATTGTCAATACATACTGTCCCTTACTTGGGTAAATTACACCCAGTCTTTTTTTCTCATTTAAAGATAGCAACCCATATGTAACAACCTCAGCTGCTTTTGGGGCGCTGGTTATAACGTTAAGATCAGTGCCTCAAAAGGAGTATTCGATCTGATACATTTTTGTGATTTTTGGTTTGGGGAATATAAATAATTCAGTTGGATTTAGTTTAAAAGAATGCTACTTTCAATCTTAACCAGACTCTTCACACGCGGAAAACATGATGTGGGAACGCCACCCGTGGCTGGATGCTATATAAACGTGTGATAAACATCGCTTTGCCCAGTCGAACTACCAACTGCCCTGAAGCCGCAATCTGATAGCTACCGACATGGGAGTAAACTGCGCGGAACTCGGTGAGGTTTCCAGAGTAGTTGTGCAGAGGATTGCACTATAAATAGATCATTGCGGAGAAATCCCCTAATGGCAGCATAGTCTTGTGCAAGTCCCGTTGAATTCAGTAAGCTTACTCCAAGGAAAGTGTGTAGGGGATTGCTGTATAAGCCTGGTAAGCATTCTCGGGTGCAAACGGGTGTGGTGTTGGGCAGTGGACAAGGGGTGCTCTGGAACAGATCCGGTCCGGTCGATTTGTGTTTTCTGTCTTGTTGTTTTCTTGATAACAAAGCGAGCCACTGAATGGGTGTTTGAGTTCAGGCGCCACAAACATCAGCCTAACCCTGAACAATGTCCCAGCCGCTGATGGAGGAGAATCTCTCTTCACCTCCCGGGGCCCTGGAGAGGAGGGGGCGGGCGGGAGTGGAGACAGAAAGTGGCTTACAGGAGGGAGCGGGGGTGGGAGAGAGGAAGAAGGCGATCCAAAGGCGAGAGAGGAGCGGGATCAGGGTGAGACCCGCTTTGTGCGCGGATCTCGCACTCCCGGGCCATCTGCACCTAGGCAGGGTTTTGAGCTTGGTGGATTTCACCGCCGGTGACCTTCGCGTTAAACGCAACCAGATAAGCAGAGCGCTGTGTTTGCACAACGCTTGGTCAAGGAGATTTCTAAAGGAGCCCTTCGGAAAGGTGCACACACGCACACGCACACACACGAACGGTGCTTATTGTTGTGCTTCCCACTATCTTGCTTTACTAGGGGCCGGGGCAGTGGTGCGCGCGCGTGTATGTCACCTTAAATTTAATGCTAAATGAGGATTTAAAATCCAAGAGGTCTGGAGCAGGTGACATTTCGCTCCAGTTAGGTGGCATTAGACCCTGGACTTCATAACTTTGCTCCGGGCGGTGGGGCGGAGTCCCCCCCACCCTCAGAAAGCAAATGTGTAGCATTTAACTTGTCAAGGAGATAAGTAACTATATAACCTTTAGAAGAAATCTGAAGGCAGCCCTGTATAGGGAAGCTTTCAAATGTGCAATGTTTTATTATGTTTTTATATATGTTGGAAGCCGCCCAGAGTGGCTGGGGCAACCCAGTCAGATGATACTAATACAGTACACTTAAAAATGTGTTAAGGCAGCCCCGCTGGGCTTGGGACCCCGCTGCGCTTTATGGTTCCCCACCCAGGTAGCCTTTTCGACTGGAAACCAGCGAAGGAAAACACATTACAAACTTTGGTATGGTAGTATTTCTGCCTTTGAATGGGGGAGCCTCCCGTTCATTCTGCTAAAGGGACACCCGGGCATGTGTCCCCAGAGTCCCGCCTGACGGTCCCTCTGCTCTCTTTGGAAGGACCTCCGGGCTCCTACCTACGAGGCGAAAAAGGAGCGGCTGCCTTTGCCTGGCTATATATCTCTGTTTTTAGCACGTCGTCAGTTTCGTGGCAGAGGAGCCTCGCTGCTGGCCCAGGGCGAAGAAGCAGCAGGAAGGAAACGGGGGAGGGCGAGAGACCCGACCGGTGGGGAGAGCTCAGCTCTGCCAGACCCTGCGCGATGCTCGTCTCCCTGCAAGGGCCCACACAGCCCCAGGAGGCAATAGGAAGCGAGCAATCCGAGGGGCTTGCTCAGGTTGGTCGAGGCCGGCGAGGCTAATCCAAACAGCCCCGGTTGGGCTCGTTGTGAGGTCCGCAGTCTAGACAGAGCCGGTGACTCCGGCGGCTTCTTATCTCTCCTCGGGATCGGCGCTCGGGGAGACTTTCTTCCCAAGTCCCCGGCAGATCTGGCAAGGCCGGGGGGTGGGGTGGGGGGAGCCGCCACACCTCACAGACAGCAGGACAACAAACGCACCACCTGGAGGCTTTAAGGGCCGCCTTTATGGCTTTCCAGGGGGATGCGCGGCGGTGGCATGTTTCCAAACAGGTCCTACCGCCTGGCGTGGATGCTTTGCTTTCCTCCCCTTGGATTGGTCTCGTCTCCAGGCGAAAGAGGTGGGGGTGGGATTGGGAATGGAGAAATTAATTAAAGAGATTCGTCCTTAAGGGGATTCCAAAAGCGGCGCGGTTAATTCGGTGCAAAGTCACACCCGAAAGGACAGATCCGTAGCAGGCCTCCCCAATAAAATATCTGAGGGGGCTGCTCCCCCCAAGTTGATGGGAATTGCCATTCAAATAGTGTGCGTGCACCACGTCTTGTGATCAATTATGCAGGGCGGGACTTATCGGTCCCCTAATATTTTAAGTTGGGACCCTTGCCCCTCAACAGTGCGATCCAAGGGCTGCTTAGGCAAGCCTCTTTAACCCCTCTTGGATTTAACCTCTGTTAAGGGGTCGGTGAAGTGTCACCATATAGCTCAGTGGTGGGGCAATTGCTCTGCACGCAGAAGGTCCCCATTTTCAATCCCTGGCATCTCCAGGTACGACTTGGAATATCGCCAGCCCGAAACCCCGGAGAGCCGCTGCCAGTCAGTGTGGACAATACTGAGCCCGATGGAGCAATGCTTCCTACGGTCCTGTGTTAAGCTGCGCTTCCTGGAGCTGCGCGCATTTGAGGCGTTGCGTCTATTTAATCCTACACACCCGGGGCGGCGACTCCCCATTGGAGTCCATCATCTCTGACTACTGGCCATGCTGGCTGTTGCTGATGGGAGTTGGGAGTCCAACCACACCTGGAAGGCCACAGGGTCCCTAGCCCCGCCAGTGCACAACTTACAGGGGAGTAAGAATAACTGCACTCAACGCAGCTGAGTTGATATATGTAGGTAGATTTCCTCCTAAATTCATGGATCGGGTGCCACGAGGCCGATTTGTCGCTTAGGGGGCAGCGCCGATTTAAGGACTAATAAATAGATGGGAGGGAAAAGATCTGGGAGGAAAGAAGACCGACCATAGCGCCTACCCCCCGCCACTTCCTTCAAGCACACAACCAGGTTCTCCTCCCTCCCTCCACCTCTTTATTTTCCTTTCTTGGTTTCCTTATTTGCTTTCAAGTTTTGCTGAGGGAAAGAAACGTCAGCTCCTCCTTTTACATCATTTAAGTGGCGATCGAAACAATTCAATTAAGGGAGAGAGGACGTCCGGTTAGAGAGAGAGCTCTTCTCTGGTAACTGGAAATTGCGTTTCTCTGGATGAGCCTCTTTTATCCTGAGGCTGAGGATATTGCAAGCTGCTGAGTGCGTTGGAAGCAGATGAGATCAATAATAACATATTTGGTTTGTCTTGTCTTGCTTTTTTCCTTTTCTTTCTGACTTCAGTAGCAGCGTCGCCTTTGACCAAAATAATAAAAAATAGATTTATTTTTTTTAAAAAAATAAAAGGACTGTTTGGGTGATTTGATAGAGGAGTAGCACAATGTGCTAAGATTTGCCTCTCTGCCTTCATAGAATCATAGAATCATAGAATTGTAGAGTTGGAAGGGACCAGGAAGCCACTACCCTTGGGCTTGAACCCACAACCCTTAGATCAAGAGTCGTATGCTCTACTGATTCAACCGTTCTAGTCAGGTTATGTCTCGGTAGCATCTGGCAATGCCACTGTGCCAGTTTTTGGGTGTCACTGAAGGGTGGCCAATGCTTCTGAACATTGGTAATGAGTTCTATCCAGACTAACAGTGTGATCCTAACAACGTCTCCTCAGAAGTAAGTCCTATTAGATTCCCAGGTAAGGACCACGGCATGCATTGGTGATGTCACAGTCAAACCAATGGGACAAGACTTTAAGTCCCATTCATTTTAATGGGATTGAACTATAACTGAGATGGTGTACACCAAACTCTCATGGAGAGTCAGTTTGATTTTCTGTTTAGACACCAGTGTATATGGTGGACACCAAATAGGCACCCCCTTGTGGGGAAGAGAATGGTAGTGTTTGTTGAAAAAACCAGAGAGATTGTAGAGGCGGGGAGAAGGTCAGTACCAAAGCAGAACGTAGCCCAAGGTGGTTTTACATGCACCTAACACAAGGTGGGCAACCTTTGATTCTCTTGAAGGCTGCATTTGCTTGGGGTCAATTAACTGGAGGCTCTATGCTGGTAATGGAAAAGCTGAGGATGGATAAAGTCTGAGACAAAAAAATGTTCCAAATTAATTAATTCAGAACAAAGATTTTCACCTTGAGTTCCCAACCCTATGCAAGTCATCTCAGAATTATTATAATTAGGTTGTTTTCAAGTACCTTCTACTCCGAGGTGATCCACTGAAGTTAATAAATATAAGTTAATCATGCTGATTAATTTCAGTGAGTCTACACAGAGTAAAAAGTGGCTGAAAACAAGACATTGAAAAATAGTAGTAATAGCAATAATAATTATTCCATTTATTAATTGCTTGCTACAAAAGCAATCTCCAAGTGACATACAATTTTTTAAGAGCATAACATAACATACAAAAGAGGAATACAATATAAATATAATAAAAGCCAAACAATAACCCATAAAACAAACCCCACTAAACAGCAGCAAAAACTTCAGCAACAAAAACATATGAACTGTTGACAGCAAAGTCAGGTTTGATGGAGTTAGTCTCAAATAAGCATTCAGACTGTTGTTATGACAACAGTACTGGTACAACAGGCCCATACTAAGACTGTTCTGGAAAGATAGTAGAAGAAATTCCTTTCAGATTTTTGTGTGCTATGCACACACGCACGAACACACACAAGCACACACACTATGTTTGATGTCTGCCAATTTGTTCTCAAACAACTGGGACACAGAGTCATACAACCAAGTTGTACAATCAGGGAAGAAGTAAAGCAAACAATCATTTACCAACATGACACTAACCTAGTTTCATTCCCTAAAGGCAATAAAATAACGGAAAATCAAATTGATGGCAGAGTTATCAAAAAATGAACCATGTGGTTTGAGGGCACATGATCCGGCCAACTTGCTAGAGCTAAGCAGGCCTAAATTCAGTCAGTGCCTGGATGGGAGATGGCTTTTGGCTATCGTGCATGCTGCCATATGTTTGAGAAAATTAGGGTCCACCATAGATTATATTCAAATCATTGGACTGCACCTCTTCAGACTTACCTGGGAGTAAGCCCTATTAAACACAATGAGACTGACTTCTGAGAATAGGACTGTGCTGTTTCTTCATCTTGTACTTTTAAATCCCACTATGAGTTCCATGGTGGAATAAAATTAGTTGGCATGGTAAAATCCTGCCTAAGACTGCAATCTTATACCCATCTACCTGGAAGGATTGAGCTCAATGGTTCAGCTGAATATCACCCATCAAAGGACAACAGTAGAGGATGGTTATTGCCTTCATGTCTTTTAAAACATATTTATATTTTATTGAAATTGTTCAGTGGACAAATAAAGTGAAAGATATGCAAAAGCAGAAACGAAAAGGTGCTCAAAACTAATGCAATACGATATATAAGTAATGTTATTATTCCATTGAGTATACCATCATTAACAAGTCACTATATTGTTTATAAATGCATTCCAAATATCATTATATTTATCCATACACAATCTGCATCCAAAAGCCATCCATTCCTATGGTGCAAGATTCGGCAGATCAAAGCGGGGCATGGTATTATCCTTCCAATGAATCAATCTCAGTCTTTTGGAAAAAGTAAGGGCATGAAGAGTCTGTCTATGTTGACCAGTTGTCAAACCTCATATAATTGGTATGTGGTTTAGGATAACATCTTCTGACAATTTTGCCCCTCCCCCCCGCAATAGTATTTATACATCCTAATACTTTTCTCCAAAAATTCATAGGCTTTTATGTCTTGGTGGTGGTTTTCCCAGAAACATTTGACTGGGCATTGTGAGAAACAGGATGCTGTATTAGATGACCCTTTGTTCTGGCCCAACAGTGTTCTTCTAACAGTCTCAAGCATTCTTTAGGAGTACAGATATTTTTGGCCAACTACCCAGTTTTACATATTGCATGACCAGGAGTTTGGGATGGGTTGAAGAACCAGGGATATTTCCTATCAGCTGCATAAAACCTGATTCTTCTTCCCTGCATCCTGTGAAAGATAGCCCAAATTCTTCAGCACTAGAACAGGAGCGAGGGACCATTTTGCCTCCACAGGCTACATCCTTATCCGGATCTACCTTGCAAATCAAATTGCATAGGTTGGTGGAGTTACGCACCTGTCAGTCAACTGATGTCATATATGATGGCAGGTGATTTGGAGCTCTGAAGTCTGGAAGCTGGAATGTCAAAGCACCTTGCAGTTGTAGTCCAACAACATCTGGGGACCCACAGGTTGAGAACCACTGTACTAGAGGATACTGGGTTTTGCTTCTGTCTCAATGGGTGTATGAATGAGCCCTGGACCTGTGTGTTAGGTTTGCACACCAAAGGCGCTTATCATAATCAATGAAAGGGGGGAGGAAATTTTGCAATGTTACTCCAGTTATTATGAGATGCAAAAAGCAAGCAAATGTAATATTCCAAAATTATTATTATTATTATTATTATTATTATTATTATTATTATTATTTTGCAATTTGAATATATCCAGAGCAGATCCCTGAACCTTGCTGTGCACCTTTGCCCACCTGAAAAGTTAGCCTCTCCCCTGAAATCTGAACTGGTGTCTCTGCTCTCAGTTTAATGAGGTTGTGAATATAGCTGTCAGGTTTTGATAGCATTCTAGTCACAGAAAGCAGAGCTAGTACATTACAGCAGAGCTGAGTAAGGGCAGCTTGGCAGAGACCAATTGCATTTGCCTCCAGAATTTTATGTACACCTTAACTGCCTTGTTAAACACACACAAAGTCACAGAGCCAACTCTTTGAAGAGAGAAGCATTAATTTTTCCCAAGGAGAGCGCATATAGCAGAATCTCAGGCATATTTGCTCAGAAGAAAGTTTCCCTATGTTCAAGCGACAAGTGTGCCTGGGATCACACAGTTACAAAACCATTTTTTCTGCTATGCCACAACTCATTCCTGAAAGATGTTGCCTTTGATAAGAATATAACATTTCTGAGAGCATGCGAAGTGTCTTTTCTTTCTCGAGTATTGAATGACCACAGCCAAGTCCTCTCCTCAGTATAATTGATAAAAAGTGTGGGACTCCATGGCAAATGGGCATGGGATAGAAATTTGATGCAGCTGCTAAACAAGCGAATATTATCTTAAGGTGCATTAACAGAAGCATGGTTTTCAATAGAGCTGTGCATAGGTCCCCCCCCTCCCCAGTACTGTTTGGAGACTGGTCTGGACTTCAGTTTAGTCTCAGCCCTGGCTGATCTGGTGGTCAACCTAACCCAGAACTGGGCCCTAAATCAATTTGGAGGGTGAGCTGGTGAGCAGAGAGTGCAAGCCTGCTGGGTGCTGCTTTGGTAGCACCTTCTCATGTCACTTGCAGAGGCTCCCTGTCTCTTTTTCTCCTTCTCCTCCCACTACCTGATTGCCCCACTTTCTGAAAGCCCCAGATTGCTCTGGGTAGCATGACCTGGTGTGATCTGTAATGCCTCATTTGGACTCAGCCAAAGCCCAGTTCTGTCTCAATCAGCCTGATTCGGTTTAGGCTTGAGCAGTGCTTTCCCCCTCTAAAAAATGTTTAGGGGTGCTCTCATTTTGACTCAAGAAAACCACCATTTTAGAGTTCAAATTGGGGGAAATAAATACAGTAAATGGACAAAAGTACAAAGATGCATTACACTGGGAAAGGAAATAAAGCCGCCATTGGAGGTGGTAATAACGAAACTGACCCATCACCGTGCTAGATTCCAACTCCTGCTTAACACATTAAACACTCAGGAAACACAGTGATAGGAAAGGAGGCTGCCATTGAGGTAGCAATGGAACTGATGAATCACTGTGCTAGAGAAGAAACTTTTTTTTTTTTTTTTTTTAAATTAGTTTCTTCTCCCGTTAGATTCACAAAATGTTTAGGGGTACATGTACCCCTGCATCCCCCCAGAAAAAAAAGCACTGGGCTGGTGCACTGCTGTTCAGTTCATGAGAAGTAATTGTTGTTCCACTCTGTTGGGTTGGGTGAGATGACCTCTAAGGCTGAAATCCTAACCTCTTATTTCTGAGCAGACATGGTTAGAATTGCACAGTAAGGTCCATTCCTTCCAACTGAAGCAATGTTCTATCATTTTCAACCTGGAACATCTAGGCAGATAAGAGGCATAGTCCAGTGAGATATGAAAGATTGTTGTGCAAGAACAGAGGGGTGGTTGTGTTCTTGCTTCCAGTACTTCTTTTTTAAAAAGAAATTTTAAGAATTAAGCTCATTTCAAAATGAAGGAAAATGACTCTCTATATGATCTGAACTCAACAACTATTTATTATTTGGATATATCCTCTAAAGAGATTGAAATATCCACTCATCTTTGAGAGGAATATACTGGAGTGCAGGGGGTGGGGATGGAGAGAGCAAATGATATGAAACCTTTTGAACACACAAGAATCCAGACCACAATCCAACCGAAGTTATGCACTTTTAGGCTGAAATTCTACATGCACTTACCTGGTAGTAAGTCCCTTTGAACCCAGTGGGATTGATCGCTAAGCAGAATCATAACATTGTAGAATTGGAAGGGAACCCCAGAGACATCTGGCCCAGCCCTGCAATGCAAGAATCTCAATCAGATCATATATGACATATGACTATCCAATCTTTGCTGAAAAACCTCCAAGGAAGGAGACATGTAGAGAGCTGCACTCTGAAAGTCCCAGATTCAATGGAAGTTAACCACATCTTTATATCATTCCCTTTGGGACCAAAACGACTGAAAAGTCTTTAATTTTGCCTGAGAGGGGGCTCAGTTTGTGTGTGATCTCCTCCCTTCCATAACATTTAGCTGTATAACAAAATCAGGGTTTGAACCTTCAGGAGTTCAATCCTAGTGTGTCTGTTCCAAGATCCCCAACCAATCTCAAGCATTTATTCTCACCAATATGAAATCATGAACCCAGCGTAGTGTGAGGTCCTGGTTTTGCTATACTGTTTGGTGAATTCCTAGTGTTTCCATTTTCTTTTCTTTTAAGATATACAGTATTTTATATCCACTCAAGTTCCATTTCAGAGCTTTCCTGAATAGCCACTGTAACATGAAATACTTCTAAAATTGACCTTTACCTTTGAAGTTGTGAGGATATTTAAGGAGATGGTGTAAATACAGTCTTGTTTCTTTTTCCCAAAGAAAGTTTCTTTCACGGTCCCTCTAGCCCCAGTTTCCCCCTCCTTTTTCTCATGGGTAGAACTTGCTGTTTATTTTGATTTGTCACAAATACTAGGTGTTGTTTGAAAAGTGTTAAACGTAGCAGGCCTGTACAGATAATGTGAGACAGGTCACTGGGCATGATAAACAGTAAGATATGGTGGGAATTAACCTGAAACGTTTAGGGAGCTTCCTCCCCCCTCCCCACCCACACCCATGTCTGCAGCCCATCAGTTAAGGACACTGTAAATATAGGGCACAGTTTATAATTAAGACAATGCTTTAAAAATAAACCCCAGTTTGTAAGCCAAACATGCATTTGAAATGTTTGGTACCAAAAGCCCAAACAGGACTACCCATTCTTACAAGGAGCTGAGGTTACTGTACACATAATTTGATGGCATTCACTGACCTACATGTGTGAATTGGAGACTGACCTGACCATAGAGGGTCAGCACTGATTTGGGGTCAGCGCCATTCCAGGAGTGACCTACAAGTCCATTCTCCCACACTGCTTTCAGTATGGCTGGCTTTCTTTGGTGAACTTTCTGAGCAATTCCACTGCCCCAAAAGTTGAAATCCATCATGTGACAAGAGGATGTAATTTGTCATTGAATATACATATGCTACATATGGATGTAAATTTGAAAAATAATAATACTATAATTCAAATAGAAATGGAATGCATCTTATTATTATGTACAAGGCTATGACCTCTGTGCCTGTTCAGCCTGTTGCCTAGGTGCTGACGGCTGATAGACAATGTGAGGGCCCCTGCTCTCTCTTCTTATGTATGTTTCTTTATCTTTAAACCAGCCCATTTCAGACTAAGGTTGCATACACACTAATCAGTTTGTAGCACAAAAATGTAGTTTCCCTCAATCTAGAGTTGCTGATGCTTCTCCTCGACACATTACTTTCAACCCAAATCTAGTCCAGATCCTGAAGTCTACAAGGGTAAGTATGGTTACCTGATACACATTTGAAAACCCTTCCCTTGACAAGCTTATCCATATGTGTTCCTCCTTGCACATACCCCAGGTGAATCAAGAAGGAAGCAGTGATTGTGATCTTGATATATGCCCACCCACACTACAATTGGGCAGGTGTAGATGCCATTGCTGAGACCACCTACATCTGTTTCCATCTGTTGGACACACTGCAGGTTAATGCAGAATCCATCTGCCAAGAGATTTATTTTTTGGAATGAAACCAGTTTCTGAAGAAGCAATTTTCAGGGGCTGGCTTTTAACAATTATTATTATTATTATTATTATTATTATTATTATTACAGCAGATCTAGATTGTGGAAGGACTGCAAAGTAAAAAAAGAGTGCTCAGTGTTTGTGTGTTTTTAGTACATTGAGATGTGGGGAATATTGGGTTAGTTTTCCTGATCACAGTGCTAGTGCTTCTGTTCCAATTTTAAATACTCCTTTCACACTGCAGTGTTGCCAGTGCCAGATTTACGTATAAGCTAAACAAGCTACAGTTTAGGGTCCCACTCTCTTGAGGGTCCCAAAAAAAATTAAAGGAAAAGAAACTGGATGAGCATTCCCAAAATATAAGATAAAAAACAAATAAAATGAAGCTTACATACAGCAACAGTGCTTTGTGTTGTGTAGGCTCCTATGATGTAAGTAATGGGCCCCGCCTGCTCCCTAAAATATCACTGGTTTGCTCATTTCTATATATAGGGTGCCTACATTCTGCACGGACTAGTTGCATGGCAACGTGCAGATGGCTTTAGATACCTATTAGGTCCGTAAATTTTCATATAGCATATTCAACAGACAAAAAACAACAATTTGTTGTTGACAAAGCACAGCTGGACATATATATATATTTTTTAATAAATATTTATTAAGGTTTTTAAATATAAATGCACACATAATAAACAATCTTACTTCTTTTACAACAATTTCCACACTTCTTTGGACTCCCTCACATCTCCCGCTCCCATTTACATCGTTAAAAATTTTTTCCAAACAAATTATCAACTTGTTTACAATCTCATGTCCACTCATTCAAATATAATCTAGCACTTCTTCCAAAAATTTTTTATATTTTCTTTAGTCTCACTTATCATCAAATTTAAATCTAGTTTAGTGGTGGCCAATTTTTTATAATCTAGCATCCTTCTTAACATTCAACCAAATTACAATGTTTTTGTAAATACATCTTAAATTTCTCCCAGTCTTCCTCCATCTTCTCTTCTCCCAGATCACGGATTCTGCCGGTCATCTCGGCCAGTTGCATATAGTCCATCAGCTGCATCTGCCACTCTTCCAGTGTGGGTAGATCTTGAGTTTTCCAGTTTTTTGCAATGAGAATCCTTGCTGCCGTTGTTGCATACATAAAAAATGTTCGATCCTTCTTTAACACCTTCTGGCCGACAATACCCAGAAGGAAGGCCTCTGGTTTCTTTGTGAAGGTATACTTAAATACCTTTTTCAGCTCATTATATATCATTTCCCAGAAGGCCTTCACCTTAGGGCATGTCCACCAGAGGTGAAAGAATGTTCCTTCATTTTCTCTGCATTTCCAACATTTATTATCAGACGAATGGTATATTTTGGCAAGTTTAACTGGGGTCATGTACCATCTATATATCATTTTCATTACATTTTCCTTCAGAGCATTACATGCGGTGAAGTTCAGCCCAGTGGTCCACAACCTTTCCCAGTCCTCAAACATAATGTTATGCCCAATGTCCTGTGCCCATTTTATCATAGCCGATTTAACCATTTCGTCTTGTGTATTCCATTTTAGCAGCAAGTTATACATTCTAGATAGTACCTTGGTCTTTGGTTCTAACAATTCTGTTTCTAACTTCGATTTCTCCACCTGGAACCCTAACTTTTTGTCATTTTTAAAAACTTCTTTAATCTGAGCATAATGTAACCAGTCTCGCACCTTATCCTTCATTTTCTCCAAACTCTGCAATTTCCAATTGTCTCCATCTTTTTCTAATATTTCCCAATATTTTGGCCATTTGGCCTCCATATTGGGTCTTTTTCGGGCCTTAGCCTCCAGAGGTGAGAGCCACCTTGGAGTTTTATTTTCCAATAAGTCTTTATATTTTGTCCAGACATTAAACACTGCTTTCCTGACAATATGATTCTTAAAGGCCTTATTGATCTTAACTTTGTCATACCATAAGTATGCATGCCAACCAAAAGCATTGTTAAAACCTTCCAGGTCCAGTACGTCAGTGTCTTCGAGAAGTAGCCAATCTTTTAGCCAGCAGAAAGCTGCGGCTTCATAATACAACTTTAAGTCTGGCAGGGCAAAGCCCCCTCTTTCTTTCGCATCTGTTAATATCTTAAACTTAATTCTGGGCTTTTTGCCCTGCCAGACAAATTTAGATATATCTTTCTGCCACTTCCGGAAGCACTCCGTTTTATCCACAATCTGTAATGTTTGAAACAAAAACAACATTTTTGGCAATACATTCATCTTAATAGCAGCAATTCGGCCTAACAAAGAAAGCTTCAATTTTGTCCAACTATCCAAGTCTCTCTTGATTTCAGACCAACATTTTTCATAGTTGTCCTTGAATAGACTCAGGTTTTTTGCTGTTATGTTTACCCCTAGGTACTTTACCTTTTTAACCATAGTTAATTCTGTTTCTCTCTGAAACCGTTCTGACTCTATATCTGTCAATTTTTTTCCCAGCACCTTGGTTTTCTGTTTATTTAATTTAAATCCCGCCACCCGACCAAAGTCCTGAATCAATTGTAATACTCTTTTCGTACTAGATTCTGGCTCACAGCTGGACATATAAAGGGCCACATTACCTTCATAAGCTTAGGACATCATCAAACTTAAATCTGGCCCTGCCTGTTTCATTATGAAACTGTGGCTTTTTGAGCATGACATGCTGGCATTTAGCATGACATGCTGGCTTTTTTACCAGCATGTCATGCTAAATTTCATTCACACCATTGGGTGTGGTGTGGCGCAGGAATAAACATTATCGGACATTGACACCACTCTGTGCTTTCTGCTTATGTATTCTTTCCTTGATTCACCTATGAGAATGGCAGGAAAGGACTGTGTGACAGTATATGGCCTCAAATTTTGTCACTTTACTCATACCATTATTTTCAGAGTTGATAGGATTGCAAATGGATTATATCTGGGACCATTTAATTTGGAAATGAGCACTAAACCTCCATTGTATTCTGCTAGATTTTCAAAAGCATTGTATGAAAGCTGCAATATAATGCAGAAATTAACAGATAGGGACACACTGGGGAAACAGAATACGTTGCTTTGTGATTCCCATCACCTTTTATTGTGAGTACCTCACACTCCCACTGCTGGCGTTTGAAGCCAAGTTCACTTGGCGTGAGCCGCAACCCATTTGTATCCTGTTGCTGCTGCTGCTGCAAAAAATACTCTTCTTTGATGCACTTTACACAAAACCAACTTCCAGTTGGTTAGAAAACAAAAGCCATGGTTATGTTCTGGTGTGAACAGTTCACATGGATGAATACATGTGCGCACACGACAGCTTCACAGAATTGGAGTTCAGCACATGGAAACAATTTATCAGGTAAGACATGCCTGGCCCTACTCTAGTGTGAACAAGGACGGAAGAAAGGAACTCGAAAAGGGAGCAAGGGGGAATGACCTCCCCATGTTTCAAGCTGTTAATGTGAAATACTGTCCATCAGTTTTTTCAGCCCCAGACCCTTGTCTGCTATCCCAGTTTATATTAGAGACTTGGCATAAGTAAAGGTCATTCAGGTCGGTGTTTCCAGCTAGCAGCCCATGGGCACAGGTAAGGATCCCAATGAGCAATATAGTGGCCTCCAAGAACAGAGAAGGCATTAAGTCCCTATCACACTTAACTTGGGACTCAGGGTTCATCCACATTTAACTTTTCCACTTCCCAGGCACTGATCCATGCTTTAAAGCGCTGTGTCCAAGTGGTTTTCTTTTTCTTTTTTTTTTTATTGCTCAGTTGCTTTCCCCAGGAAAACCTACTCTTTAATGTTGAGTTTGAACAAATGGGTTTCCCTCGGATTGCTGTTTGCTCTGAATCAGCGGTAAAGAGCGTGGTTGTCAGAGGAAAGGAAAAAGGAAAAGGAAAAAGGAAAAAGAGAAAGCATGCAGTCATGGTGCTTTAAAGCATGGACCTGTTCCTAGAAACACAGTGTGAAAGGAAGTATGGATGAGCCCCAAGTCCTTTTGGGACATACTGGGACTTCCTTCTGAGCAAATTTTCTTAGGGTTGCATTGCACATCAATGTGTGTGAAGTGCTATGAACATTTAAAGGGAAGCCCTGTACATGCCAAATGAAACCACCTACCTTTTATTTCAAACCCATCGTGAGCCTTTAGAACAGGTTGAACTAGACCTCTGAGTAAACAATTGAAACAAATAATAAAGTCTGGCTTTCCTTATGTCCCTATTAGAGTTGCAAAGCAGGCTTTTTGATCCTCTTAGACAAATTTGTTCCCTTAAATTTGCATAAAAATGTATGTCAAGTTTCCATCTCAAACAGATAAACATGCCATGTCATCTAACCTTGTTGGCCAATCGGTACATTACTAAAGAGCAATTTGTTTGGGGGGAAGTAATTAGAAACATGAGCCAATCTGCCAAAGGACTGAAATGCTGTGGAACAAAACAGGTCCTGGGCTTCTGGTTTGTAACTCTCCCAAAGAGGCAATTGGATAAATTGGTGTACCACAAGCAACATATAAATCAGCGCATTTCATGCTACTTGCCTGCATACTGATTTAGAGGGAAGCTGAAAATCATTCTTAAGTTAAATAAGCAAAGGGAATTTGATCAAACACCAGGGATGACCGTGCTCTTTAATTTACATTGCAGGGTCAGTTCAGTCCAGGGGAGAAAATATCCCAACCAAACAGCTTGGATAAAGTCAGTTTACAGGCCTGCTGCATGCATACTTTCATGACCGATGCTACAAACTCTTCTAAGCTTTAAGTGCATGCTTTTAAAGTGGAAGAATATGATGAATTAGCAAAATGCCTGCTTTGTTATAGTAAGTGGGCTGTGTGTACTGAGGCAGCAGTGCCAGCAAGAAGGAGTTGGAGCATCACTCAGCAGAGGGACCAGCAGAGTCCACAAACGCAACAGCACCAGCCTACAACATGTTAATGTAACTGAAGTAATCCATACATATCCACGTAAAGAGCTCCCTGCTCTCATAAGGTAAGTCCAGACTCGAAAAATTTACCTATAGTGGCATATAGAAGGGGAAATGGAGTATGGCTGTATGCGTCCTGCTAACAAGGGCTCCATGGCGTGGGTGGAGAGGAGGTTTTGGCTTTGTCACTTTCATGACCGTGGCACCAGATTCCCCTTCTGCAGGGAATGAGGCTGGGGATTTGGACTGAGGGAACCAATTGTCCTCATGGACGGTCCCAGATGAGAAGAACCAATCAAAAGCACCTGTACAAGGGACTGCAGACTATTTTACATGCGTTTTCTTTAATGCAGTAAAACTAAAAACTTTTGGAGCCACATCTTAGATAATATCAAACAAATAACCAAGTAGGAAATCCCAAAGAACCCATAAAATGTACTTTTAGATTACTCAGAGGGCTATATTCAAAATATAGTCATTGAAATGATGACTGTCCTGCTAAGAGCAAGTAAAATGTAAATTTTAGCATATTGGAATCCACCCCCCCCGGCCCTGCTGAGTGGTTTTGGGGACATAGCAAAACTGTATAAACTTACTTACTTATAATATTATGCATTACTTATAATGTAATGCAAGAGAACTGTATTATATTAAAATAAATTTATTGAAAGATGGGTGACTTATTTTATTTTTGGAATGAGAAAGTTTGTGAGGATGTAAAACCACACTCTATTTGTTTTGCCTTAAAGGGATGAGAATGTGTGTGTTTTACATATTATTTGTATCTTTTTTATTTTACTGTATCCGCTCCCTCCCTCTATAGACTCCTAAAGCAAGATCACCTCCTTTAAATGAAGAGGCTTCTGTCATTTGAAACAGGCGTACTCTGAGGATGACTGCTGCTGAAACAACATGAGAGCTGCTCTCATGGAATATCCAGTTTAAGTCCTTCATGGAGCTGTCCAGGGTACTACTGAAGTCTCACCTCTTCTGAGCTCACTAATCAAAACAGAACAAGCACAACAGTGTCCAAATGTAGTGCATTATTCTTTTCCAATAGGAATAAATGGAAACCCCTCAGAGGCATGCTCTGTCAAGCATGTGCACTGGCCCCAAGTTTTGATTATTGGCCAAAAAAGCAGGGAGAAAGTACTGCAAACAAACATGAGCAAGAGAGGTTCTGCTGGATAAATGAGAGGGGAAAGAAATATGTTTCTAGGGAACCTGCAAACTTTCACTGGGCATATAGCCCCCAAATGCTCGATCCTGTCTAAGAACAACAGAAATTAAGAGACATTCTCATGCAGATCTGACTACTAGGAGCAGAGGAAACTGCCTGTACTGTAGTAGTCCACATGTCAATGTAGCTCAGTATTGTCTGCAGCGACTGGAAGTGGCACTCCATGCTTTCAGACAGGGACATTCCTAGCAGCTCTACCTGGAGATGCCAGAGGCTGAAGCCAGTACCTTCAGCATGCAAAACAGATGCTCTACCACTCAACCACAGCCCTACCCAGCAGTGGCAACTGGTAGGCCAATCTCTACTCTCTACCTTATATTCTGGGAAATTCTGAGCAGACAATAACAAAAGGAGAAAGAATTGTAGCAAAGTCAGCTGAGATCAGAGAAGTGAGCCTAGGACTGGCAATTGGCCACCCAGTCAGCTGTCTTTATGGGCAGCTTTCCATACCTGTTTCTGCCATTTTGTGGACATCTTCTTACAGATGGACAAGTTATGAAAAATGGATGGAAGCCAACTGGTCATGCCCAGCAAGATGACTCAGTGTTGCAATATAGTTGCTTGTGAGTGAGACACATCTCTGAATTGTCAGCATCACTTGGGAGAAGTAAGACACATTTTTGTATTTACCTCAGCTCATTGATTTCAGTTCTTCAGTTTTTTGGTTTTTTTAAATGCCCCAAACAAAGACCTTTCTTAGAGCTATTAAGTTATACCATGGACTAACTACATTTCTGATTTCTTTTCCATTTTTAAAAAATGTAGAGCATTAAAAGCATTTTGGGATATTAGGGGCTGAGGAATTTGTCCTTTAAAATTCCACTTGATGCAACCATGTCATGCAAGGTCTTAGGATCAGCAGCTTTTTAAAAGATGGGTTACGTCATTTTGAAATGAATGAGTTTTGCTCTTTTCTGCTTTTCTTAAACATTTACTCAACAACATTTCTAAAACCCATGGTAAGGAAGGACACAGCAGTGAGAGACTGCTGCCATTTTTCTTAAACCAGTCCTTGCTTGGTAACTGTCAAATGCTAATAAGCGATCTTTTTCTCTTTTTTAAAAAAATACGAACTGCACTGTAGAGAAGAATTTTCTGCCTACAGTGATTCAGAGAATGATTTTCCTTTAAATTACCAGCCCATGTACAGAATACCAACCATATTCACTGCATTGATTTCCATTCTGCACATGGGAACCAGCTGCACTAGCCCTCTGGTAGTTGCTTCTAGGACCCTTGAACATTACCCTCTCTGGGAGAACAGGCCTGTCATTGACCTTTAAGCATCCTGCTGCCTTCAGTTACAGTGCTGTTGTAAGATTCAAATGCCAATCCAGTTGGCTTCTGTATGACTACCAGGATGGTGGGCTCCATCTTGGCTTCACAGAGCAAAATGTCTTGGGGCAGCCCTGGAATTTAGAGGTATACCACCTCTGTACAGAGGGACGCGGGTGGCGCTGTGGGTTAAACCACAGAGCCTAGGACTTGCCGATCGGAAGGTTGGCGGTTCGAATCCCCACGACGGAGTGAGCTCCTGTTGCTCGGTCCCTGCTCCTGCCAACCTAGCAGTTCAAAAGCATGTCAAAGTGCAAGTAGATAAATTGGTACCGCTCCGGCGGGAAGGTAAATGGCATTTACCCACGTTTACCAGAAGTGGCTTAGTCATGCTAGTCACATGACCTAGAAGCTGTATGCCGGCTCCCTTGGCCAATAAAGCGAGAAGAGTGCCACAACCCCAGAGTCGGTCACAACTGGACCTAATGGTCAGGGGTCCCTTTACCCTTTACCTCTGTACAAGGCATTTGCAAGCATTGCTATGAAAACAGCCATCTCCCACTATTGTGCACATCTTCAGCACCTCCTTTTCAGAGCCTCTTCGCTGTTGTGAATCGTGTCTCTAGCAAATTAAGAAATAAAACACATCCACACAGCTTATTTGTGACAAGTGTTAAGCAATCTTTAATCTTTCATATAAACATGCCAGGATTAATTGCTAGTTTCACTCAGGAGCTGTCAAATGTTTTGTAAGATTTATTTTTTTCCAATTTATCAAATTCAAGAATTAGTTCAGATACACTTTTGTGGGGCAAAACATCTGCTTCGATGCACACATCACAATCACTAATGTGTGTAATGATGGGGTTGTGCTGCATTTATCTCACTAAGAAAATTAAACTCCAAAGCAACGAAGTTGGTGGCTGACTAAATGACAGTTCTTTCCCCCTCCTCCCTGCTTTTTTTTTTTTTTTTAAAAAAAACCCTTACCATTTCTCCATCAGAAAACAAACCCAAGCTTGTTGCACCAGCAGCAAAATATCACACAAATGGATAGTATGTTTCAGCCTGTTAGCTCAGTCAAAATGTTTGAAGTCAAAATAACTATAGAGGCAATGAGTGTAGAATTCTTCTCCATTAGTTTTACTTACTTTGAGTAGGCTAGAGGATTTATGGCTGCAACAACTCATGGTAGCAATTTGTTACCTCCACGTACAGCGGCAATATTTATTGATTGATTTAAAATGTTATATGCCGCTTGATTACAAAAAAACAAACAAACAAAAAACAGACCCTCAAAGCAGTTTACAAAAAGAACAAAATAATGGAATGATCAGTAAAAACAATTATTTAAAACATTCTGAAATAATTAAAATGACCTGGAGCCCACATACCTGAAAGTGTACCCCTCTGTACTCTATATCAGACTACTTGTGCTCCGAGAACAGTGGAAGGTTTCTTCATTTCCCACCATCATTCAGTGGTGATATGGCATAGTTTCTTTTCTGTGTGGCAGTTTCCCTTTTGTGGAATGCCCTCCCACTACAGGTGCATCGGGTTATTGATATCATGTTGGTGCCGAGAGAGCTTATTTGCTTATTCAGGCTTCCTTTAAGTGACCATTTTAGTCTTCTTCTCTGGTTAGATGTTTCTACTCAACTTTTGTCTAATTAAAAACATCTCTCTCTGTGTAATATGTGTGTTTGTCGACATATATATAATCCCAATCTCTTCATGGTTTTGTCTGTTTTCTCTGGACTTGGTGACACCTTCTGCATCCAAAGAAGGAAATAAAAGGGAAAGATAAAGGACCCCTGACAGTTAAGTCCAGTCACGAATAACTCTGGGGTTGCAGCCCCCATCTCGCTTTACTGGCCAAGGGAGCCAACGTTTGTCCACAGACACTTTTTCTGGGTCATGTGGTCAGCATGACTAAGCTGCTTCTGGTGAAAACAGAGCAGTGCATGGAAACGCTGTTTACCTTCCCACCAGAGCGGTACCTATTTATCTACTTGCATTTTGATGTGCTTTCAAACTGCTAGGTTGGCAGGAGCAGGGACCGAACAACAGGAGCTCACCCTGTCGCGGGGATTCAAACCGCCGATCTTCTGATCGGCAAGCCCAAGGCTCAGTGGTTTACACCACAGCACCACCATCTTCCCAAAGAAAGGAAATAATCTGATCTTAAACCTCTGCTGCCTTGTGGGATATCTTTGGAAGAAAAGGCTAAGGAGTAAACCCTACACAAAGCTGTAGTAGAGTACTTAAAATGGTTGTATGCCTTGTATGCCTCCTTCTGGCAACTCCTGCAGCCAAGCTGATGCCAAACGTATAGCTCTGCTTTCCTTTGGAGGCCAAGAGGGGGGTATTGTTGTCTGGCCATGCACACTGCCCAGGCTTGCACCCTGGGAAGATCACTTCAGTGATGCTAGCACATCGGTTTGACTTCACCCCCGGAGGCACACTCCATTGCCTCTCAAGACAGACAGATGTCATCAACAGCCATATTGGACCCTGCCCTGGTATCAGTACTGATGAAGTGCAGGCTATAAATGGTTCAAGCAAAGAAATAAGTGGAACGATCAGAAAAACAAATATATACTAAATATTTCAGTTTTTAAACTATAATACCTGAAACCAGAGCTTTGTGCCAGACTCACAAGAAGAATTCTGTCACAAATGCTAATTTCCAGCTCCAGGCAAGAGAGACACAAGTGAATGTCACTGGCATTATGTATTTACTTAAATGCAGAATTTATATCTTGTGTTTGTTCAAAGAAACCCAAAGCATGACATTTTGGGTTGCAGTTTCACTGTATTATGTTGGTCTTTGTTGAAAAGCCACATAAAAGATAGACATTCTAGGATATTTATGTTCCCCTTGACTTCAGAGTGCATCACAGAATGTAAGTTGCTCAACCTTTAATTCATTCTCACATGTGGACAATTTTTTACCCTCATGTGAAAGGCCAGCAACATGGAACTTGGGAAGGTTGAAGGGATTATTGAATCAAATAATTGGAGTTGGAAAGGACCCCCTGCGATGCAGGAATCACAACTAGAACATGCATGACAGCTGGTCGTCCAACTTCTGCTTAAAAACCTCCAAGGAAGAAGACTTCTAGTTATCTCCCGCTTGGACTACTGCAATGCGCTCTACGTGGGGCTACCTTTGAAGGTGACTCAGAAACTACAACTAATCCAGAATGCGGCAGCTAGACTGGTGACTGGGGGCAGCCGCCGAGACCACATAACACCGGTCTTGAAAGACCTACATTGGCTCCCAGTACATTTCCGAGCACAATTCAAAGTGCTGGTGTTGACCTTTAAAGCCCTAAACGGCCTCAGCCCAGTATACCTGAAGGAGCGTCTCCACCCCCATCGTTCTGCCCGGACGCTGAGGTCCAGCGCCAAGGGCCTTCTGGCGGTTCCCTCATTACGAGAAGCAAAGCTACAGGGAACCAGGCAGAGGGCCTTCTCGGTAGTGGCACCCGCCTTGTGGAACGCCCTCCCATCAGATGTCAAAGCGATAAATAACTACCTGACATTCAGAAGACATCTTAAGGCAGCCCTGTTCAGGGAAGTTTTTAATCTGTGATATTTTAGTGTATTTCTGGTTTTTATGGAAGCCGCCCAGAGTGGCTGGGCAGGGTACAAATAATAAATTATTATTATTATTATTATTATTACTTCACCACCACCTTAGGGAGCCTGTTCCACTGTTGAACAGCTCTTACTGTCAGAAGGGTCTTCCTAATGTTTAGCTGGAATCTCCTTTCTTATAACTTGAATCCATTGGTTCAGGTCCTAGCCTCTAGTGCAATAGATTATAAAAGTACAAAATGCTTGTTGGTGGAAGGGTGTTGAGAATGAAAACATTCTAGCTCAGCATGCACATGTAACACATTTGCTGAATACATGATTAATTATGTCAGAATTTTCATAACAGAATCTAGATATACTGGAACCACAACCTGAATTCCACTTTTATTGGAGGGAAGTCTAGCACAAATTGGTACCCTCTAACTCAGGGGTCAGCAAACCTTTTCAGCAGGGGGCCGGTCCACTGTCCCTCAGACCTTGGGGGCGGACTATATTTTGAAGGAAAAAAATGAATGAATTCCTGTGCCCCACAAATAACCCAGAGATGCATTTTAAATAAAAGGACACATGATACTCATGTAAAAACACCAGGCAGGCCCCACAAAGAACGCAGAGATGCATTTTAAATAAAAGGACACATGATACTCATGTTAAAACACGTTGATTCCCAGACCATCTGTGGGCTGGATTTAGAAGGTCATTGGGCTGGATCCGGCCCCTGGGCCTTAGTTTGCCTACCCATGCTCTAACTATTTTCAACTACAACTCACATCAAGCCCAGCCTGCATGGTCAATGGTCAAGGATTATTGGAGTTGTAGTCTGACAATATCTGGAGGGCATTAACTTGGGGAACAAATGGTCCAGTAGTACCCATGACTTCTTGAACCTACATTTGAAAGTCCTGGTGAACTGCTGCAATATCAAAGAGAGCTTGAAGTAAAGAGCTTTTATTCATTTCTTCTACTGAGCAATTCTGATATTCTGATCCAATGGGAAACAATGCTCAAACTCCTGATTGCTTTACTACATAGACAGAAGAGTGTCCTTAGAGTATTCTTTGTCTCCTACTGTTCCGACATCTGTAGCAAACAGTGGGAAACTTGCTCATTTCAGATGCACACTTATAGGGAAAATATAGATCTTCCATTTAGATGGGTCTTATTCTCAAAATTTCTTCCCCTACAATTTCAGAAATAGCTAGGCTTTTCAGGTGCTGTTGTAGCCTTTCTACAATTAGAAACAGAAATAGTTGGAATGGAAAGAATTCCTATTCTTCAGATCACTTCCCTCTTATTATGAGCTATGAAATTGGGACAATCTTCAAAAGCATTCTGTAGCTAACAGAAGGAAATAAGAGCTATGCAGAAATTGCCAGTATGTTTTATATTTTGGATCACTGTATTGACTTGATTATCAGTTCTGTTGGCTGGAACGCATCAGCTCCTATTAATTTTTAGGCCCGGGATCTTCTTTTCATGGGAGAAAGAGAGGGAGAATTCACACGCATTTCCACTTCAATGAAGCACACAAGCATAATTTTGTTCCCCTCCTAGGAAGGGGAAAGTGAGGATAGCAGTGGCTGGTGTCCGTTGGGACTGGTTGGGTGGAAGGCTAAAAGACCAATAGTAGATAGAGCCAGACCCAATTACCAGCAGAGCCACCTAATTCTAGTTTTGTCCTCGTACTCCTCCCTGCTGATTCTTACAAGACGCAACACAGAGACCAAAGAGGAGGAAGCTGACAGACAGTACTTTGCCCTGGTCTGGTTGTAGGTAGGTAGGAAGGCAGGCAGGTGGAGGCTGGCTGAGGGTAGCTGGAGGTTAGTGTACCCTAATGAAGCAGCCTATACAGTGGTGCCTCGCAAGATGAAAAACTCACTAGACGAAAGGGTTTTCCGTTTTTCGAGGTGCTTCGCAAGATGAATTTCCCTATGGGCTTGCTTCGCAAGACGAAAACGTCTTGCGAGTTTGCTTCCTTTTTCATAAAACCGTTAATACCCGGGGAATCCGCGCTTCACAAGACGAAAAAATCGCAAGACGAAGCGACTCGCGGAACGAATTATTTTCGTCTTGCGAGGCACCACTGTAATTAATGAGGAGCAGAAACTCCTTTGGACCACCTCAGTCCTGATCCCACTGGCCAGGTGCAGTAAGCTTTATGTTAGCCCTGTCTCTAGACCTGACCACTTTAGCACTGAGTGGCAACCCTCTTGCCCGTGGGTTGAAGAGTATTGGATTGGTCAGTCACCCCTGACAGAGATTTGATTAGGAATATTCGGGGGGGGGGATCCCTTCACCCACCTTGGGTCTGCCCTTTTTGCCTACTCCACACTCCTTTTGATTTTGGATAGTGACCTTTGTTTGGTTGATTGGTTTAATTCTCTCAGTCACAGCAAGCAGTTAATGTTGGCAAGAATGGGAAAACTAAACAGGCCATCTCATGTAGGACCCTGAGGCACCTACATGGCAAGTGTATGCTGACTAACCTACCTTGCATTGCCAACTCACTTGAAGGATTGAGCAGATTAAGGTCCTTTGGATCCTGGTGGTTTCATCCTTCTAAACACAGTGAGGGGGGAAGAGGAGAGATGTCAGGTGCTCCCTAGGCTCACCTTTGGATGCGGGAGCAAGGAAGAGCACAGATCAGTAACCAGTTGATCCGATGTTTGGAGCCAGGGTGCTATTGCCCTTGGGGAAGCTGGAGTTAAGCCCCCATCTCTCTCTCTTAGTTCAGTACACTCACTAGGATTGACTGCTGTTAATAAAAGTGGCTCACCAAGATTTGGAATCTTCTACTTAATGGAGTTCTGCCCTTTGGAAGCAGAGAATACGACTACAGCTTTGAATGGCTGTACCTCCACTGGTGGTACAAGGACAATTATGATGGCAATGGGCAGCCCTGGTCACTTCAATGGTGTGGTTACTCACCACAAGTCACCAGTTGTGTCCTAAACTATAAGACTGCTTCATAGTCTGGATGCCCTTATCTCAACCACACACCCCACAAAACAAACTTCCTCTTTGTTCCTGAGGTTGGGAAGATGGGAAGAGACTTGGATGGTGATGATGGATTGCCTTGTCTCCCAGGATGAACTGAGATAAGAGGAAGGTAGAGCTGCTTTGGGGCCTCTCTTTAGCTCTGTTGAGTGCTTGTTGGCTTCAGAAGAGTCTCTGAACCTCTTAGGAACTAACATATAATAAAAGCAGCTGCTTCCATATTAAATCATCTCTACATATTCACTTTTGCTCTCCATGCAAAACAGATGCTAGTTCTAGCTCTACAGTCTTCACACCTCAGCTGCCTATGATCAACTTGAGAGTATCTCTAGGGCCTGAAAAATCAAAGCATATTCTTCCCATAAACTTCATGTGTACATGTGTTAAGTATTGATCTAAATCCACGTTTTAACAATTAGGCCATCACCGGTTAAGTGTTGTGTATTCTGATCTTATTCCTGCAGTGGGCATAGCATTGCAGCTTCAACTATCTATTTAACCATGACTACCTAATCTTGGTTTATCGTTTGTACATTGCTTATGGTTCGGTTCTGCAAAGAATGTAACTGTCAAGTCTTTACATTAATCAATCCAAATCCACAGTGCTCAGTGATAATTGGATTTAGATCTGAAACTACATTCTAGTTTAATCTTTCC
This sequence comes from Podarcis erhardii, assembly GCF_964252035.2. NCBI lineage: Eukaryota > Metazoa > Chordata > Lepidosauria > Squamata > Lacertidae > Podarcis > Podarcis erhardii. The sequence goes on along the minus strand of NC_138501.1, from coordinate 37,770,334 downwards.
GCTCATATTTATGGCATGTTCTGTGATCAAATCTATGGGCAAAATACAGCTTCTTAATTTTTTTCCAAAGACAAATTTATTTCAATTTAAAGGACAAATCTTGCTGATTGCAGGGCTACAAAGGGGCAAAAGAGTGGGAAAAGTTGTTATTGGCATCCGTCTGTCTCAGGACAATAGAGGAGTGTGCCTCTGTGGGCAAGGTGAAACTTTTGGAAAGTTGCAGTGGCTGTAGAGATTGATGTGGGAGAGACATGTTTTGTTGCAGATGAAGGCATCTAGTTGTGCTGCTGCAGATTCACCATGGCGTTTCTTCTCTCTTTACTCTTCCCAACAGTCATGCCTCTGCATGCCACACTTTCTGTGCAATGTCTGAGCAGTGCCCCCCATGTGCTTGAGTTCCTATCTTCTGAAGGGTTTCTGATTGTGCAGAAGTGGTTTAGCTCTTCAGTGGAAGCTATGGAGATCAGGGGTGGGACAGGGGACACAATCCTGTACCCAGTGGCGTAGCGTAGGGGGTGCAGGGGGGGCCGGCCGCACCGGGCACAACATCTGGGGGGGGTGTGCGCTCGCTGCCTCCGGAGTTGCCGAAGAGCCTCGGGCGCAGGCTGTAGCAGAGCCCCATGTCTCGCGGAACCGACGAGCTGTGCGTGCGTCCAGGCTGAAGGCGTCCGGCAGGCAGCGGCTCTCAGTGCTCGCCACGGTCCCCGCACGTCAGGGCCGCGGAGGGCGCGCCAGGCAGCCCCGCCGCCGCCGCTGCTGCTGCTGCAGCTGCTGGGCCATGTTGCATTTTCCTCGCCTCTCTGCCCTCCTCCTCCTCCGGGCAAGCGGCGTCGTTTGGGCGGCAGCGCCAGCGGCAACTTGCCTCAGATCACCTGACACGGACCCGCCGCCACCACCGCCGTGGCTACCTTACCGTAAATACCCCAGCCCAGGCAGCAGCAACAAGAAGCTGGCAGCGGTGGCAGGTTAGGGGTTAGGGGCGCAAATTACTTGCCTTGCCCCAGGTGCTGACAACCCACGCTACGCCGCTGCCTGTACGCCTACGCTTATTCATCCCATGTGCTTTTGAAACACTCAAAGGGCCTTTTGCAGATATATGAACATGAACTGGATGTATTTTGAAGCCAATAAAACTAGGCCATTATTCCTTATAATAAACTTCCACCACACTGAGACATCTTCCCAGTTTCTGGTTATAAGTCTGTAATCACAATCACAACCAAGCACAAGTTATATAAATAAAGTAAAAATAGCAACTTGGAGAATACCAATTAAAATCATTAGCAAATCTACAACAGCAAATTAACTAACATTGAATAATGAATCTGTTAATGTAGTTTAGCAAAATGCAAAACTCACAGAGCAAGCGAAGTCAAGAACCACAAATTTGCAAACGCTATGCTATTTATTTTTTTTAAAAAAATTGCATTTGTGAACTCATGAAATTAATCTAATTAAATTATCTTTGAATCTTTCATAAATGTTTTGGCACAAGAACCACAAGAGCTGGTAATGAGACCATAAAGCAACATGGGAAATGAATTGGATGCTTTCTATTCATGAGTCATGCTTGCCATTTTTGATGGATTTGTATGCGATCCCCTTGATAAATTCATTTTGATTTAGTTTCTCCCGGAGCTTTTTCAAATATGTATAAAGAGCATGGGCCTGTTTGAGTTTTAGCTTAGCCTGCTCTCTGCTGCAGGGTAGGATAGGGCACATTCAGAGATGCAACCCCCTCCCACGCCTGTACTGTGAAGTGGAACAGATCAAGAAATCACCAACCACAGACTTCTCAGAAAGTGTCACTAGCCCTCCTTGAACTCTAATGTTGTGTAACACTCCCCGCACCCACAACAACACTGCATGCAAAACTCAATGCAGGGTACAGATATATTATTATTGATTTGTCAAGCTGAAGCCGTTAAGGGTCCAGTTGTAGGAGGCTGCATTCATTTCAGAAAGAATGAAAAATTAAACCAAATAGGGTTCATTCATTCAGTTCTCATTTGTCCCAAAACAAATGCTCAGAGAAATGAAGGGATACAAACAGAGACATGTTTCAGTACTTCCATTCATAGCTATTTGTACTCCATTATACCATTCAGGGCATCCATTTGTGGGGTTTTAAAAAAAATCCTCCCAGTTGTTCTTGGTGTCCACCCCCCCCATTTTAAATTCTTTAGGTATCATTCTAGGACGTTTTAGGAATATAGTGCTGCTTCAGTGGGGCCAACTATTCCTTTGGTGGTGGCCACAGTTCCCTCCTCCCACAATGTCCTGAATGATGCAACATCACATTTTGTATAAACACCCATTGGAATGCTCTGGAACAGCTTTTCAGGGACTACAGGGGAAGGAGTAATAATAAAAAGGCCTCCCTCCTTTCTCCAGGAATGACTGTCCTGTGACTGAAGTCTGATTCATACATAGTCTGGATTCTATCATCTTTCCCTCCCCCTCCCTCCCTCTATCTATCTATCTATCTATCTATCTATCTATCTATCTATCTATCTATCATCTATCTATCTATCATAAAATATTCTGTCCTTTCTGACATACATGACTCCCAACCTACTGTTTAATCCTCACAACAATCCTGTGAGGTAGGCAGGCAGGCAGGCAGGTGGAGAATGACCCAATATGTGATATGTGGAAAGTGTTTCTGACACTACAAAGTAAACTCATGAAAGCTTGCAGCTTTAACATTTTCTTCTTCTTTAAACAGCCTTAAAAAACCCCCACCAAAACCGCTAACAAAGAGCTAACAAAGAAACTTGCTTTTGCAAAGCGTAATGAAGTTGGGAGCTTAGTGTTTTACAGAAGAAAACAAAAACACCCTGTTTGAATGCTTTCCTGCACTTTGGGTGAATGCCAGCATTTTCTGGAGGAAGACAAGTTGGCAATTAGCCTAAACACTGGTGGGCTGGGGGTGGGAGCGTAATGGAATGTTCTGTCTCCTGGATTTATATTTTTTCAATGCCACCTTATTAATGTGTATATAATTGTTACTGCAACAGTCTTGAAAACACCAATCAGTAAAAGAGCTAATAATTACCGTGCTTGTAAGAGAAAGAGAACTAATTGACTTAACAGTATACTTCATGGGTAAGCTGGTATAATTAATTAAAAAAAGAAGAAAAAACCACCCTTATTTTAATGAGCGACTTGACAATACCGAAGTCAAGTGCCTTAAGAAAGGGGGGAAATAAAGGAAATCAACATGAACGAAGCCAAATTTTATTTACATTTCAAGTGCTCTTTTTCAAAGTTCATTTTGCTGTCAAAAACATTAGCTGGCAACCCCCCACCCCCGACAACAACAACAAAATACACAGCACTAGAGCAGTTAAAAAAAGTAACTACACTGTGGGCAATTCCCGAGCCTAAAACCAAGAATGAGAATGCAGCAAATACAGGGTTAAAGCAGAGGACAAGATGGTGCCCCCTTATTCCATGTGAAGAACCTGAGTGTACATGGGGAAAGACATGCAGAAGGGTCCCAGTTTCAATCCCTGGAATCTCCAGGTTGGTCTGGGAATAGGTGTGACCACTCTGAAACCCTGACAGTCAATGAAGGGAATATTGAACATGGTGGGCCAATGATCTAACTCAGATTTGTTTGCTTGCTTGCTTGCTTGCTTGCTTTTATATCTCACCATTTCCTCCAAGGATCTCAAAGTGGCACACCTGGCTCTCCCCTTCCTCATTTTATCCCACGACAATGCTATGAGTAAGGCTAGACTGAAACATAGTGACTGGCCCACAGTCACCTTCATGGCCAAGTGGGGATTTGAAACCTGGTCTCCCAGGTCCTAGCTCAACACTCTAACCACTACACCACCTGAGTGCTCTATTAGGCAGCTTGCTTTTGACAGCTGTGAGTCATGTGAGCAATTACTCTGACCGAATAAACAGGATTTCTGAGCTCTGCTACCCATCACTTAAACATCTTATTTCCCCCTCTCTTAATAAGAAGCGGTAACTTTTGTTTGAAATTTTTGAATTGTTCTGTGCCTACAAATAACTGCAGCGAAGTTGTACTCTCATTCATGTTGCTAAACAGTGCCTGCCGAAACAAGTTGCACTTTGCATCCTAATTTTTAAGAGTGACATTAATGGAATTTCCAGTAACTCCTTAATACCAATTATTTCTGTCTGAGTTAACTTAGAATTCTTACTGACATAAGAGAGAGAGAGGAAAAAAGCAGTGGTTTTGTTTCATGCTGATAATTATATTGTTCTGCTGTTAGTGTTACAGTGTCACTCGATTGTTCAGTACTGGTTAGGGCAAGTTTTGCAAAGGAAAGCATTAACACTGCTTATTAAGCTGACACAACCTGAACTTCCACCAGCAATGGAAAAGAAAAGGTGAAATAGATCAGCTGAGGATTTAGCCCTTCAAGCTTGCCCTCCAGAAGGATAAAAGAAAAGAACTTTGCTGGGGGAGGGAGAAGCAAGCAGTAAGAAAATATACACACTTCCGTTGTCCCACTGCTTTCTCACAGGAAAACCCACTGAATTGGAGCAGAGATCCATCGGGTTTTCTGGGGAAAGTGGTGGGGCAAATGGAAAACTGCTTAGACCCATGCCTAGAAAACTCATGCTCTCTCGGACTCATGCTTTCTAGGCACGAGACAAGCAAAGTGTGAATGAGCTTTAAACCTGCAGTCCTACACATGCTTACCTGGGAATTCCACTGAATCCACTAGGAATTTTGAGCACACATGTGCAGAATGAATTCCAGAACTGTGGTCCACAGACCACTGGTAGTCTGTGAGCTTCTTTCAGCCTGCAAGCTCTGTAAAAAGACATTTAAATATCATATAGCATTCCAGCACAGCACATTGCTACAGGGCCGGATTTAGATGAAGAGAGGCCCTAGGCGACACCACTTGTGAGGCCCCACCCCACCCCCCACCCTCACAACTAGAAGAAAATGGAAGAGTGTTATAAACAAAACTGAGTGAAGCCAAGGATGATGATGGGTATTTAAAATTCTACAATTCACAATTTCTCCTCTAAAGGACATAATATATTATTGTTAAATACCATGGTGATTTTTAAAACTGCATAAAATTGACACTGAAAAACTTTTGCAATAACTGAACTTTGTAAACCTTTTGTGGCTTGGGCAGGCCATGTCTTGTTCCTCTCTAAGGAATCAAGCTCAGCCTTCATGGCATTTAACCATGGCTCAGCATTCTCTGAGGTTAAACTTTGGACCTCTTGGAAACTTGAAGGTTCCCAAACCTTCTCTGAGTTATTAACAAAAGCTGTATCTGCTATGACTGTTTTAGCAAACTCTTCAGCATACTTTTTGGGTGGTTTACCCTTTGTGGCCCTTTCTGATCTGCGTACTATACACAAATCTTCCATGCTAGGCACCTGGGCAGGCCGGGTCGTCCTCTTATATACCTGCTGGGGTTGACAAGGCATCTGGCCCTACCCTGAATCTCATTCTCATCTGATTAGTTATCATTTAACTCTTGGGGAAAATAATTAGCATCACACGTCATGTGCATGGAAGTTGCCAAACCAATTAACCAACTAGAAGGATTACTGTTAATAGCACCAGTTTTCCTATAACTTGATACTGCTGGATAGTTTTGATGAACTGCAAAAGCATTTTTAGTTTGCTTTCTGTTGCCACCCTGAAACTTTTCTTTATTAGTGCCACTTTGTTTTGTACGATTCGTTGCAAATGAAGGAAAACAAGTTTTCTGCTTGTATGTGTTGATAATATAATTTTGGTTACTGAGGACAAACTAGATTGTACAAAAACAAGATTGGGTGCAGGCCTGGCCAGGACATAAGTGTTCTGACTGTGACAAAGGTGACCTGTGTGCTTGCTTGCTTGATTAAAAGCTGTTGGGAACTTCAAGGTCCCTGCTTTCCCATCTTATGATCTTTGTACTGTACCCGGAGACTTCAATAAAGAGCATTCCATGTCAAGAAGGAGGGCAAGTGGGCACTGTATCAAATGACAGGGCAGGAGTTACACAGAGCAGGGCATTTTCACTGGTGGTGCCCATTGTATGCCTCACTCTTCCCAGATCTGCTCTCTTTTGGCCTGTATTTATAATTAAGGAAGACTTTGGAAGAACTGGTTGACAAGTCTTATCAGTTGCTAATGTATGAGTGGATTTTATTTGCTGCTATTCTGTGCTACTGGTGCACCAGGATTTACACCAGCGTAATAGAGTTGGCCAGGATGCCAGAAGGGATACAATTTATGAGCTTTCTCCATTATCCACACAGCAGGGGGTGTTCAGTCAACAGTGCAAAGGCTGAGCGGAAGCATTCCCTGCTGGTTACCTGCTTTCAGCAATAGGGGTCGCTGTTTGGTAGTACCCAAATGGTTAGCTGTCAGATTCTGGAGCTCCCTATTGGTGGCTCTTAGGTAATTCACAAATTACAGAGTCCATTCGTAAAACACAGTGTTCATTCATAAAGCAGTAACATAAATCTCCATTGCTACATATTTGGTGTATATTTCAGAGGTTGAACGTACAAGTAGTGTAGTGCTTATGCGACTGTGAATAAAAGGTGGCTGGGCTCATTGTCTCAGGGTTTGGGGGTGGGAAGATGTGACAAAACTGATTTCCAATAAGTGCCTCCCTTTATTTCCATAACAAGTCCTTGAGTCTGTACTCTGAATAGTGACACCAGGGACCTAGAAGGTACAGGGCTTGTCAGTCCAACCCCTGCACAGTCTCATCAGAGCTGACCTTAAGGCAATTGGAGCAATTGGGCCAAATTGGGCCCCTGGGGCCGCTCCTAAGAGGGCCCCTGCACCAGGGCAATCTAGATGGATTTTATTTATATCTATAAGATTTTGCAGGCTTTGGCTGTGAACTGGGGCCCTACAAAAATAATAATCAAGTTGTGCCCCACTGCTTCAAACTGGGCCCCACTGGCTAGCCCTGAGTCTCATAGTTGCTGGGCCTGAGTTGTCCTGCCCTCGCATGAAGTCTTAGGTTTGCGGCACTGGGGAGAGGGCAGGCTGGTGAGGCCCCCTAGACTTAGAGGCCCAAGTTGCACTGCCCTTGCATGAAGTCTTGGGTTTGCAATTTTGGGAGAGGGAAGACTGCGCGCTGGGGAGCAGGAGGGCTGGTGAGGCCCCCTAGATTTAGAGGCCCTAGGCTTCAGCCTACTGAGCCTATACATAAATCCGGCATTGGCTACAGCTGGCAAGAAAAATGATCAGTGGTCCCATGGGGGAAAACGTTTGGGAACCACTGCTGTATACTTCACCTCTCTCACACACATTGAGCAGTTTTATAGACCAAGGATGCTGAGGCCTTTGCTCATTCTGGAATGTGCCATTGAGTTTTGATAATGCCTTTTGCTCCTTTAAGTGGAGGATAGTGGAGGGGAGCATGTGCAGAAACTAGCCTATGTACAGAGGTGAAATTTGCATCCCTTGCTCCACCTACTTTAATCTCTAGCCCCACCCACGACTGGCACCTGGCCTCTGGAAGTTTCCCCAGAAGGAAATACACCACACTTCTTCCTACTCAGGTGAAAAGGGCCATCCCTATCTCTAGTTCCATGGTTTGTAGAATGATGAGCTGGAACAAAAGGGGCACTGTACCTGCTACAAGCACAGCGAGAAACAGTATCAAGGGGTTCGGTAACATTAGATGTAATTTTAAATGCAACAGGGACAAAGAATTTCTCCTGTTAGCTCTACAGTGTAATCCCACCACGGTAAGCTGCTGAAAAATTACTGACAAGAGCCAGACTGCTGAGTAAGCGTCACCTAACAGACATGGAAACATGATCTGCATCATTTTTAGGCTTGGCAGACATTTTGTACTCTCCCTGACAAAAAAAAAGCACACTCTTTCAAGTTGGGCAGACACACACAGAGCCATGAGGTGTTCTCAGCTTTTCAGGAAGAATCTGAAACTGAATTTCAGACATCCATGTGTATCTGAAGAGAGGGAGGACGGGGGGAGCTTTGGGAATCCAGGAACTGCATGCAGAATTATTTTTAAAACACCCACCCAAACCTTCCCAGTTCTGCTTTAAAAAGCACCAAGTACTTTATGACGGAATGATAATTAACATCTGCAAAAGTGAGATTGGATGGTCTGATTTCACCTTTCAGAGTAAGGTGATGAAGTGGTATAAGTCCACATGCCCTGGTCACATCCAGATTGCATTGTTATAATACTCTCTGTGTGCGGCAGGATTTGAAAAGCACCCTGAAACTTCAGCTAGTGCAAAGCGTTGCAGCATTTGTATGCGTGTGTCTTGGCAAGGAAGAAATGGATCATGCCGTTGCTTAAAAGAAGAAGCCAGAAAGCCAAAGTTCTCAGGATACTCAGCCCAATGCCACATTCTGTGCTTTTGTAATCTGATTGCTGAATATGACACACTGTTATGCAGAAGGGAGAGCAAACATAATGGATTCTGGATGTTGCTGGACTACAACCTTCCCATCTATGTTAGCTGGAATGGGAGTTTTAGTCCAATAACATTTGGAGAGCACTACATTCACTACCTGGTGCTGGAGGAAACTCTTGAGAGTCCCGTGGACTGCAAGAAGATCAAACCTATCCCATTCTTAAGGAAATCAGCCCTGAGTGCTCACTGGAAGGGCAGATCGTGAAGCTGAGGCTCCAATACTTTGGCCACCTCATGAGAAGAGAAGACTCCCTGGAAAAGACCCTGATGTTGGGAAAGATGGAGGGCACAAGGAGAAGGGGACGACAAGGACGAGATGGTTGGACAGTGTTCTTGAAGCTACCAGCATGAGTTTGACCAAACTGTGGAAGGCAGTGGAAGACGTGTGCCTGGCGTGCTCTGGTCCATGGGGTCACGAAGAGTCGGACACGACTAAACAACTAAACAACAACAACACATTCACTACCGCTGTAGTATAGCACAGGGCAATGACCGATTTACGCATGTCCAATTGACATGTGATTCCGCAGCATGGCAGTGAACCCAAAAGTGATCCTAAATGTCCCTAAAGTGTCAGTGAAAAAGCAGAATGGGGGTGGGTCAGGACACTTTTTGCAGGTCCCACCAGGTGCATGGGGGTCTAGAATGCAGCCCCCATGTAAAATGAGGATTGCCTGTACACACAGGGCCCCATCCCCCATACAGCAACCTTACCTGGAGGAGGAAACATCAGATACAGTACCTCCTCCACAGCTTCTAACCATGGTGCAGTTATTCAACCAAAAAGTGTGCACCAATATGCATGAATTAGTAGGAAATCATGCATAAAATGACATTACATTAGGGAAAAGTTATTGCAGGGAAAATTTGGGCTAAATTGCATATAAAAATGTGTACAGTAGGAGAAAACTACATACACAAAAATTGCATTTGGGAAAAAAAAGAAAATTCATGAGGAAATGGGGCAACTTGAATTTTAGGTTGGAAAAAATGAGAAATTGAGAGAAAAGAAAATTGACAGTTTGTCCATTCCCAGTCAGGCACGCAGATCAGCTTCATCCACTGTGGTGAGGTGTATTACTTTTTATTTAAAATGTAGGAATTATTTCCAAATTTGCATCTACACATCAAAATTAGCATGTGGACATTTAGTACAAATCAGTGTCCTAATTTTGGTGATGCAAAAGTGGCTATCCTAAAGTCAAACCTCTAAGCATGACTCTCTGGGTCAAATGAGATGATTGCAGAAATATTATGATGCTGCACATTATGCAGAATGAAAGAGTAGATGGAAGTAGCAGAATTCTGGACTGAATCATTTCAGGTTGCAGATTGGGACCATCATTTTCTTTGCTTCCTGATATGTAAAAAGTGTCTACTTGAGATAAAGGTGTAAATAGAACAACCTTCTCCCTAATGTACTAGTTTACAGCATGTCAGAAGAGTCTTTTCCCTTTCCTTTCCTTTCCTTTCTTTTTCATGGAGGAGAATTTTAAAATGTGGACAGCTCTTTCACCTGCAGTTGAGAGTTGTCCTGCCTAAAATGTTCTCCACCCTGATCTGCAGAATGTGTAGATCAGTTCTGAGGAACAAAACAATTAATATACTTGACCAAATGTGGCTCAGCAAGCTATTAATAGACCTGGAAGTATAACCCAGATATCTCTCATTAGATTAGCATCCTATCGTTGTTCTAGACAGCTTCCTTGGTTGTCACTTTGCATTAAGGTGATACTAGGAACATAGGAAGCTGCCCTGCACTGTGCCTGATCACTAATCCATCTGGGTCACTGGCAGCAGCATTGCAGACAGAGTTTCAGACTCTGGGTTTCAGACAGAGGTCCTTCCCAGCCCTACCTGGAAGTGCTGAAGGTTGAACTCAGGACTTTTTGCAAGGAATGCAAGTGCTCTCCCACTGAGCTGCATTATCTTGGAACTATTTGTAAAGGAAGATCTGAAGCTGCTATGAAGCCACTGCTTCCCGATACATGCCGCTAAAGTTTGTGGCAGGCTGCTGTCTCCTTAAAAAATTATGTGGAAGCCCAAGTGGACTAATGTACTGTAGCTGGTTAGATTCTTTGAGAACATCTACACTCAAAACAGATTTGCTTTCTTGACTGGCTGACCAACCCTGGATGAAGTAAGGTTAAGAGAACTGTCACAAATGTCACATTCAAAATGACAAAGCAATTTTGGCAAGGAAGGAAAAAAAACCCACCTTAAGGAAGCATATTGTGCAGGTATCTCAGGATGATACAGATTCACGTTCAAGAAATTGCTTAGGTAAAGAAGGGTAGTCATTCGTTTTTGCAAGGATGAAAGGGCTCTAGCTGTGAACATGAGTTCATTCGTTGGTTAACTGATTAATTCTGCATAAATCTGCTTAGAAAAAAAAGCACATTTTCTTTGTTTCCTCTACATATTCTGCAGCCCAGAAGAGGCATTGCCATTTCCATGTCACCCAGGAGGACATTTCCAAATGAAAAGACCTGCAAAGCTTCTGTTTGCCCTGGGAAGGAAGCTGTCAACATTTATTTATTCACTTGATTTATATACTGCTGCCTTTTAGGGGACAATTGTCACTTCAGGACTATGTACAACATTTAATAAGAATTATAAAAATATAAAATAATCATTCTAGTAAGTGATTAAAGAATCTATGGCCTTTTAAATGTGTCTGTGCAGGGTATTATTTTGCATTTTGTGTTTTTGTGTTGTAAACCACCCCGTGATCTTGGGATGAAGGGTGGTATGTAATTTAATAAATAACTGTATAGCCCTTTAAAAATGTTCACCTATAGTTAAAATATCGGCAGCAACTGAAATAAGTAGGAATCAGTAAAAGCAGACTGAAATAACCATCGTTGGTCAAAAATCTGGCTGCATCTCTTTGAGTCGGTTGAAGCTTTTGAGCACTTTTCAGAGACAGCTCCATGTAGTGTGTGTTATAGTGCAGTGGTACCTTGAGTTACAGATGCTTCAGGTTATGCGATTTCGGGTTGCACACCGCGCCGAACCCGGAAGTACCAGAACGGGTGACTTCCAGGTTTCGGAGCTCATGCATGCACAGAAGCGCTAAATTGCACTTTGCGCATGTGCATAAGTGCCGAATCGTGACCTGTGCATGCGCAGATGCGGTGCTGCGGGTTGCGAACGGTGTGGGTTGCGAACGTGCCTCCCACATGGATTACGTTCGCAACCCGAGGTTCCACTGTAATCCCAATCAGAATGTATCTAGGGTGTGTGTCATCATGGGCAATTTAGACACCTCAAGGAATGGGTGCAAATGGTGCACTAGCTTTAACTATGCAATGTAGAAATCTGAGTAGCCATGTTCAGAGCAGATTATAGGGTTGACGTATTCTGAAGAGCAAAAAAGAGGACACATTTGCTGACTTCTACTTTTAACTATGGATCGCTATGGCAACTCAGATTTTACATACCCATGAAAAAGAGGATGTGTCCTGGAAAACGAGGACATATGGGCTGCCCAAACTGTGAACTTGTGTCTTCAGGGGAAGTGTTACCCCATCCAGATTAAAGACTGTTTCACTGGTTTTCATTCTGTGTTCAAGCTTGCTACCCAACAAAAGCACCAAACTTCTCTCTACTAGGGTTGTTATTGCCAGTGGATCCAAAAGATCTTGCATTTGGCAAAACACAAGTGAAACAGTTGCCTTAAAAAAAAAAGCAACAGGATTCGTGCAGACCTGTTCAGTTGTTTATAAGAAAAACCAGCCAACATGTAGAAACAGAAAATGGGTGTTCTTGAGGAATATTCATATGCGCTTAGAAACATGGGGGGGGGGGGACTTTCCAGATGATAGCCCTGGCAACATTGCCTCCTGCATCACAGATCCAATTGTCCATCTTCCATTGCTGCTCTCTTCACCAGCAAAAGGTGGGTTGAACTTTATGTATCTTTCCTCATTCATGCTTCATCGAAGAAGCATCTCTAGGTAGGGCTGGGAAAGACTTCTCCCTGAATCCCAGGAGAGACACAGCCAAGTCGGAGCTAGATGGACCAGCAGTCTGACTTAGTGCAAGTTCATGTCCTATGTTCCAAAAAGCTACTTTAGGTGAGCTCAAGAGCTTGGGCATCCCCAGTGACATTATTTTTTTTACATTTTACTGAAATGTAGACCCCCTGCCCCCCCTGGTACATCACAAACTATTTTCGAAACTCGTTTCCTTTTCAAAATAGATTTGCTGTGAAGCTTCTGTGTGGGCTGATGCTCATGAAAGCAGAACACAGTTCCAAGGTCCCCTTGGGTGGGTGAACGAGTTGCCTGGCTCTTTGGATCTGGGCCTATGTGTCTTCTTGAAAAGGAGGAGGAAACCGCCCACTCCCCCAAACTCTGAACATCTCTATCTATGTCATTCAGGCAGAATTCCTTTGGGTTTTAGAAAGTCACATTGCACTGCATCATACACTCCTCTTTTCTGATAAATCTCTACTTTGCAATCTAAGCTTCAGCACTTCCGAAGAGTTAAAATGGAAAGAGAAGTCAAATGCCCTGATAGCTTCAAAAGTCACACATTTAAGGGATATACTTTGTCCTGTCCTATCGGCTTGCCCTCAAGGTTATCTGGGCAAAGTTTCTGCATTCAAATGAATCACCATTTCCCAGTTAGGCTAAAGTGACCACCGCACAGTGTGAGGTGATGTGAAGTCATGGACGTGAGGGGTGTAGGGAAGGAGGGGTCAGAGAGGAGTCTTTATTCTTTTGTGTGTGTGTGTGTGTTTTAAAAGAAAACCCTCAAATGATATTAGTTCTCTGTCATCGGTACAGATCAGATTCCACTGTGCCAAATGCTTCATGGAACGTGTTGATAAAGAGGGCACTCCACATGGTACAATATTCTTGTCTCCAGGCAGAGTGTGAAAAAGAATGTTGAGAGGCTGGAGGGACGGGGCTCTCTGGCTTCCTCCAACGGCAGATTCACAAAAATGAAGTGTGTTTTCCACTGGAACCGAATCCTGGTGCTGAAAGGGTGCACTTCAATCTTTCAGTTTGTACACAAGTCTTCAACATGAGGGTATTATCTGGCAATTGGCCTTCGTACCCACAAGTAGGAGTTAGATAGTTGAGCACATCCACACCATTCGAGTCCTTCTGCTTAACACAAAGACCCTACTTAGCACTTCAGTGTGGAGTGTTGAGCACCAAAGTATTCTTGTGATGCCAAGTCCTTATTGCAGGCTTTACTAGGTCAGGAATGTCCCAGAGTCTCCACAATATATCATAAAGACACCACAGTTTCTACAGAAACCAAACCCTGGTTAAGCTCCTGGAACCCCTGGAATCTTCCACCGCTTGGGGATAGGCGTGGTGTGCAACAACAGCCTTTTTCAGTCTTAGGAAGTCATGAGGCTTTCAGTGGACCTTGACATATGGCTTGTTAGGGGTCAAAAGATAGGACCAAAGTACATGTTACAAGCTAGCAACCCATATTTTTTTGTTTCATGACCTATCCCTTGAACTATTGTAAAAGAACATTGAGAACCTTGCAATTGCCGGGAAGATAACTCATGTTGTGAAAAGTTCATGTTGTGAAATGAAAAGAACTTGTGGAACATTTCTATGCAATCTAGTGGGTCTTTATTTCTTATGTTTCAGAACAACCTACAGGACTCCTTATCCACACCAAGGAGAGAAATACGGTCTTCCTGATTACGATGGCTTAAATATATAAATGAATTTGTACTTAACTGTATAGCATGGACATCTCAGTAATGATTTTCCACTTTGAGGAGTGGTTGTGGTTGAGGAGTGTTGTGGTTGTTGTGGTGGATGTTATTTTGTTCCCTCCCCATTCTTATTCATAAGGGATAAAGTGTAATCTTATTCACTTGCAATACCCCCCCCCCAAAAAAAATCCCCTGTGCTTAAACCAGTCACTTTTATTTTGAAGAAAATGTTGCTGTGGACCCCTAATCCACAACACACTCCCTTTCTGGATAGGTGCCATTTGCAGCGATAATAAGCACCTTGGTAGGCAAGTAGCAGCTGGAAGTGTGTGTGTGTGTGTGTGTGTGTGTGTGTTTCTGATAGGAAATCATGGAGGAGGTCTTATCTGGAATGGAGCCCATTCCAGACTGTGGGAAGGGAGGTGAGGCAGCTGCCTTTTCTTCAAAATGAAAGTTTAAGCATGCTTTATAAAGAGTGCATTTTAAAGTAAAGTGTAGTTTAGTTCTTACACAGGCCCGGTTTATTCATTGCCATGTTCTGGGAGAGACGCATTCATAACATTTTGTAATATCATCTAAAATCGAATTGAAGCTCTCTTCTTGGAAAACACCATTATTTCTTCGGGCTGTCATCATTTACCAAAAGCCTTTAATAGAAGCTGACATCATGCGCCATTTATGTGTCAAGCTAGTTAGCAAAATCTTTTGATACATAGACTTCTTTGTCAGGTAGCAGCTTTCACCACGTTATGCTCCAACTTTTTAGCTCCTGCAGACCACAATCCTCCAGGTACAGAGGGTGTCCATGTGTCCTACTTTAAAGAGGACAGTCCTCTGTTTGAAAGAGTCCTCTATGTAAAGGACTGAGTGGTCCAAGTTTGGTTTAAATATGAATAAACCTAAGAAGGGAGAGAAGGAAGGGTCTTGAAGTTGCCCATTGATGCTTAACACTTGGAGAACAGACCTAGCAGGCACACTGGCCACCTGAACAGAGTCCTCCCCTCTGACTCTCATGAGATGTATTGGTAAAGGTAAAGGGGACCCCTGACCATTAGGTCCAGTCGTGGCCAACTCTGGGGTTGCGGCACTCCTCTCGCTTTATTGGCCGAGGGAGCTTCCAGGTCATGTGGCCAGCATGACTAAGCCGCTTCTGGCAAACCAGAGCAGCGCATGGAAACGCCATTTACCTTCCCACCGGAGGGGTACCTATTTATCTGCTTGCACTTTGACGTGCTTTTGAACTGCTAGGTTGGCAGGAGCAGGGACCGAGCAACGGGAGCTCACCCTATCGCAGGGATTCGAACCGCTGACCTTCTAATTGGCAAGTCCTAGGCTCTGTGGTTTAACCCACAGCGCCACCCGTGTCCCATTTCTATGTAAATTACAGTAAATATTTCTAGATCAGCATTCCCCAACCTGGTGCTCTCCAGAGGTTCTTGGATGCCAACTTCCCTTAGCCCTAGCAATCCTGACCAACAGCCAGGGATGATAGGAGTTGGCGTTTAACAGCAGATCACCTCACTGGCTATCCCTGGTCCATAGCAATAAATTAGCATACTTAAATGTTATGTGTCCCCTTTTGTACTTTTTTGGGGTGGTGGTGGTGTTGATGGGTGATTGGCCACCTGACCTGTGTAGGCTCCATTAAAAGAAATGAATGCAAGCACTCCATCTTTTCAGTATAGCTTGCAAACATCTGAGTGAATGCTGCCCTTTAGTGATCAAAAATAACTGAAAACATTCAGCTTTCGCATCTGCCTTCATCCCTCCTCCTTCTGTGTATTTCACCCCATGAAATGAGCACAATTTATTTTTAAATACTTGTCATGTTCAGCTTGTTACTGCTGCTCTAGTTCCCCAAGAAAGAGGGAAAATCATTATAAGTCAGTAATTCATAAAGCTGCACAGTCACCGGGTCTGGATGTACTTGAAGGGCACAACGGATGGATTCTGAATGAAGGCAGACATGTGATTTACAAAGGCAACCAAGGTTTATCATTTCATTGGGCTGAGTTCCCTAAAAGAAATCTGAGTGACATTTTCAGGGGGGAAAAAGACCTCTCTGGCTGTAAAACATTTCCTCTGCCTTGTGCATGTGGAATTTTAACTGGGCACATTAAATGTTAAAAGTCCTTTTGGACATCATAACATGTAAAATGAACATGCATGACAATGTGTGTGGCATTGTGTGTGGGATTGCGAGGGCAGAAAAAATAAAATAAAAAGAATTGAAACCATTGCCCTTTCGTAACACCCAAAATCAGCTGCCCAAGTTGACTACCTAACTCTCCAACTGGTTTTGGATTTTCTTTGTTCCATTCTGTTCTTGTGTGTTTTATGTTTTAACTGATAGTTGATTTAGTTTACAAAGTTTGTGCAGTTTTTTAAAAAACAACAACCCAGAACCTTGTGTATTTTTGAGAGAGATCTGACTCATACCTTTGATCAATCAATAAATATCACACTATTGAAAGTTCTCTGTCTGAATCCCCTGAGCGCCTGCATTTTCAGCTTGGTGAGTAAAGAGTTACTGAAATCCCAGACGTTCCAAGGAAGATTAGAGTTTCTCAGTGGCATGTATCTCTAGCAGCAAGTGTGGAAGCCGACTCGGAAGAAACACGTTTGAAGTGGCAGAACTAATCATGCAGAAGCAGTTTGCGTTTTTTTTCCTTTCTCTCAGCCAAGATAAAGCCAAGCATTATGACATTGGCAGTGCTGCACAAGGTCAATTTACTGTGAAAAAGGGAGCCACAGACTCCAACTTCAAATAGACTTTTCATCTCGCATAGCTAAAGACAGGATTTACCCTATTGCTTACGGCACAGAATGGGCAATAACCCAAGTGAACAGTTCAACGATGCTGCCCTCTTGTACGTTCCTCTTCTTCAGTCAACCTTGGTAGCTGTTTCAAATGCTCTGGACTAGATGTCAAGTTATTTCTTCCTCACTTAGGAGACATGGCTGTAATCTTTCCCCAACTTACTCTGGCTAAATCAAGTGTGGTTTTAGCACTTGTCTGCAGTATATTACGGGAAATTGTTTGAACACCTCTTAAGATATTGTAACGAAATTTTGCATGACGGTTCCTGAGATCAAGTAGCAGGTTTTGGTCTATGCTTTGATACAACTGGATGTCATTTTGAAACAAGATGGTGGAATGAAGCTTTCAAAACTGCATTGCTTTCGTCGGTTGCTTAGAATTTCCAAGGAATGTTGGGTACAAGACTGTTAGTAGTTTTATTATTATTTATTCAATTTATACCCTACCCTTCCTCCCTAAGGAGCCCGGGTTGGCAAACAGATACACAATTTAACAATAAAAACAAAGCCAACACATTTTCAACAGTTTGAACTTCGCTTTCAGTCAAAAACATTCTTAAAACAATTATGGTTTAAAATATTCTTCCATCCAATGATCATGGGGTTGCCAGGAAAAGTATTCTTCAGCCACCAAATCCTTGGGTACAGGAAAGGTTTCAAATTCCTCCTGAAAATTAATAATGATGGAGACAGGCACATCTCTACAACTTAAGCCCACCACAGAAAAGGCCCTGTCATGCATCAGTGCCAACCAACAAGGCCTCAGCTGATGAGATCACCTTTACAGAAAAAACAAATAGAACTATTCTACATACACTGGTCCTTTTGTGCTTGCACCTGTATTCTGAGTGGAGTCACCTGAGAAATCCACACAGTATGAAATTCTTTACAAAATAGAATGATATAGAATGATAACTAGTTCCAGACTGTCTTTTCCAACAATTTTCCATGCCACTTTGTTTGGCCATCTGGGGGGTGGGAAAGTGGGTCTTCTTGGCAGGCCAGAGGTTCACCATCACTGCTGTAGCTGAAGCTTTTGGGATCAAAGAGAGAAGATGCAAATGGAAGAAGGGAAACTTGGGTACCAGGAATATTTCACGATGCGGCTTCTTAGTCTTAACACAGAAACTTTTTAAAAAGCCTTGTTGTGCAGCCGATAATGTGATAATCCTGCAAATAATCAGGGGGCGGAGCAACTCCCATATAAGGAAAAGTTGCAGCATTTGAGACTTTTAGTTTAGAAAAAAGACTAGTAAGAGGTGACATGACAGAGGTTTACAAGCTGATGCATGGCATGGAGAAAGTGGATAGAGAAAAGGTTTTCTCCCTCTCTCATGACACTAGAACTTAGAGACACCAATGAAGCTGAATATGGGAAAATTCAGGAGAGAGAAAAGAATAGAATAGAATTTATTATTTATATCCCGCCCATCTGGCTGGGTTTCCCCAGCCACTCTGGGCGGCTTCCAACAAAGTATTAAAATACAGTGGTCTGTTAAACATTAAAAGCTTCCCTAAACAGGGATGCCTTCAGATGTCTTCTAAAAGTCTGGTAGTTGTTTTTCTCTTTGACATCTGGTGAGAGGGCGTTCCACAGGGCGGGTGCCACTACCGAGAAGGCCCTCTGCCTGGTTCCCTGTAACTTGGCTTCTCGCAGTGAGGGAACCGCCAGAAGACCCTCGGCATTGGACTTCAGTGTCAGGGCAGAACAATGGGGGTGGAGACGCTCCTTCAGGTATACAGGACCAAGGTCATTTAGGGCTTTAAAGGTCAGCACCAACCCCTTGAATTGTGCTCAGAAACATACTGGGAGCCAGTGTAGATCTTTCAAGACCATTGTTATGTGGTCTTGGCGGCCGCTCCCGGTCACCAGTCTAGCTGCCGCATTCTGGATTAGTTGTAGTTTATGGGTCACCCTCAAAGGTAGCCCCACGTAGAGCGCATTGCAGTAGTCCAAGCAGGAGATAGCTAGAGCATGCACCACTCTGACGAGGCAGTCCGTGGGCAGGTAGGCTCTCAGCCTGCGTACCAGATGGAGCTGGTAAACAGAAAAGACTTCTCCACACAGTGCATAGTTAAACTATGAAATTTGTTCCTCCGGGAAGCAGTGATGGTCACCAGCCTGGACAGCTTTAAAAGAGGATTAGACAAATTTATGGAGGACAAGCCTATCAATGGCTACTAGCCACAATGGCTTTGTTCTGTCAGAGACAGTATGTCCTTCATTGCCAGTTGCTGGGAATTGCAAGTGCGCCAAGTGCTGGCATGTTCGGCTTGCAGGCTTCCCACAGGCATCTAGTTGGCCACTGTGAGAACTGTCTAGGATGTTGGACTGGATAGGCCATTGGCATGATCCAGCAGGCTTGTTGCATGTTCTGATGATAGTGTGGAACATTTTCTGTGGGAATGAGATATGCAAGTCTTTTGAGTCATGCCAAAGCTAGTCCAATTTTGGCGCCTGAGTTGGAAAATCCAATTGTGCATGCTCCCATCTCCAATTTTATCTTAATATAATCAGAAATTCAAATGACAAGCATTCTTTCGATGTCAAAAATTTGCTGTTGACATCTCCGCTGATTGGTAGGGATGACCTTGAGTTCCAGGGAATATTTCAGCAGATAAAACTTCAGGGATGGGGGAGAGTTTCTGTTTAGCTATTTTGTAATTTATCCCTCGTCTTGTCTTTGAAAGAGATTAAATAAGCTTCCTGTTGGGACAAGAAAAGAAAAAAAGAGAGATGGTATATACCCATAGCTGTTCTTGTCCATAATCATTAAAATATGCATAACCTCCTCTCTCAGGGTTGTGTGAGAAGGACCATAACAGAATTTTATGACTTTGAAATTTGAAATCCATGGTATTTGGGGAGAGAAGAGCCCTTAAATAATGGCCTTTGATTACTCTGCCGGGAGTTCACTAAGACAATAGAGATGAGTTCAAAACAGGCCATAAAAAACGAAAGGAAAATCTGAAAGAAAATCTTCCCATGATGCATGAGCTACAAAAAGGATGACAGCTGCTTTTTAAAATGGAACCTCATAGACACACATGGTCTTAAAATGCGGTTTAGGAAGGGAAAGAGTTGGGGATCTAAGCCTCTCTCTCTCGTTTTGAAATTTTATTATATATCAACAATGCAATCATAAAACACAACCATAAAGCAAAATCTGTACAACCATCAATGTGAAATAGCAAAAGGTTAAATGGGTATATTTTGGGGCTCATGGAAGCAGCTTAAGGGTTAAACTAAAAATAATATTTGCAAGTGAGGGTTCGTCCTGTATTTCTTTGACCCCTTACAAAAAAATGAAGTTTATGAGCTCCAAAAGTAGTTGCGGTCCATGCCTCCCTATTAACTATTTCCAGGTCTTTTAGTTAGCAGAAGATGCACCAAGGATTGCATAATAAATTTCAAGAGGGTATGCTATAATTTTGCTTTTTAAAAGGACTAAGAAAATAAGTTGGACCATGCAACCTTTTAAGGTGTCCTACACTTCCTCCCTTACCATCATCTGAAATGGTGGGCAATGATACATACAGCACATTGTAGAGCAATATATGAGTTATGAATATGGCCTACAGAGCCTTGGAAACATTAACTTATGGTAAATGCATTTACAGCTATACTAAAATAAAACCTGGTTGCTTATTTCTAGGTTCATAGGTTTTTGGCTTTTGGTAGCTTTTGCCTGGAAATTAATGGCTTACTTGGGAAACAAAACTTACTTCTTAAGACACCGAATTTAGGCACATTGACTATTGGCTGCTATCCCATTCCTAAACCATGAAGTATGTTATTGTTCCTTTTCTGGAGTTGCAATAAGATCTTGTTTACATTTTCTTTTGAAATAGTTAATTTGTGACAGCTTTCATATACATCCAAGCTGTGAAGAACAACTTGTTTGTTCCAGAAACGCTTCTATTTTATGGAACCCAGATTAAATTACCGGTTTAAGGTAGGTTTGGTATTCCTACTGTCGTTTGTTCTCTTATGTTGAAAAAGACACACACATTTTAAAAGGAAATAGAACAAAATAGCATGGGATAAATACATCAGTGGGTATTTCTGTGTCTTAATTGTAAGCTCTGATGGATCTTTGTAGAAATATAGCATTAAAACAAAACAACCTTCCCCCAAAACTCATACGAAAATAAACTTGCAACATGATCCAACTGAATGAACACAGTTTCAAGGCCCATTGATTTTCAAGGCCCATTGTTTTAGTAGGTGAAAACATATGCTTAACACATTCCATTAGAATAAATGGTAACACCAGTCTTGAAAGATCTGCATTGGGTCCCAGTACCTTTCTGAGCACAATTCAAAGTGTTGGTGCTGACGTTTAAAGCCCTAAATGGCCTTGGTCCAGTATACCTGAAGGAGCGTCTCCACCCCCATCGTTCTGCCCGGACACTGAAGTCCAATGCTGAGGGCCTTCTGGTGTTTCCGTTGCTGCAAGAAGCCAAGTTACAGGACTATGAATGCTACCTTCCGGGCAGGACTGGAACTTAGAGGGGAGGGGTGTTATGTACTGAGTTGAATAGGATCCAAAATGCAGCAGTCGGATTGGTCCTAGAACAATAGGATTCAGAATGCAGCAGTCTGATTCTTATTGTTCTAGGACCAATCAGACTGCTGCATTTTGGATCCTATTCAACTCAGTACATAACACAGGCCTTCTCGGTAGTGGCACCCGCCCTGTGGAATGCTCTCCCACAAGATGTCAAAGAGAAAAACAACTACCAGACTTTTAGAAGACATCTGAAGGCAGCCCTCTTTAGGGAAGCTTTTAACATTTAACAGACTACTGTATTTTAATAGTTTGTTGGAAGCCGCCCAGAGTGGCTGGGGAAACCCAGCCAGATGGGCAGGGTATATATAATAAATTATTATCATTACTTAAAAGCATATGATTCTACTCCAGAGAAAATTAGTCATCATGCCTAAAGAGCCACAATCCACACAGGAATACCCATGAGCAGCAGCTTCCAGGCTTGAACATGAAGAAATTAGCAATCTCATGTGACCCAGATTTCGGACAGACACACTCCTTGCAAAGCCTAGAGAACCATAGAAGCTGTGGAAGGGCTACATCTCAGAGCATCTGACTTGGATGCAGAAGGTCCCAGGTAGGGAAATCCTACCTGAAACCTTGGAGAGCTACTACTGAGCTAGAGGGACCATTTGTCTGACTCAGTTTTATTTATCTGCCTCTTTATCTCCAGTGAGCTCATGGTTCTCCCCCTCCTCATTTAATTCCCACAACAGCCCTGTGAGGTAGGCTGAGGGGCAGTGACTGTCCAGAGTTATTCAGTGAGCTTCATGCCCAAGTATAGATTTGAACCCTGGTCTCTTAGGTCTTTGTCCAACATTCTCTTTTTTTTAAGTATAATTTTTATTAAAGTTTCCACAATTTTTTATCAAAACAAACAAAACATAAAACATAACAATACAAAACATACAACACATATAATTTCAACTCTTAATTTCTTATAACTTACTTTCCCGACTTCCTCATACCTCCCCTTTCTGTATTCTCATGTCTAATTAATTGGTCAGCAAATCCTTCCCTTACTTTTAACTTATTTTTAATAACACTCATTTTCTTTTAACTTATCCATTACCACTATTAACCCCTAATTTTCTCATCCAGCATCAATCTAACTTTCACTAATTTTAGAATATTTCTTTAGATAGTCTTTAAATTTTTTCCAGTCGTCTTCCGCCGTTTCTCTTCCCTGGTCTCGGATTCTGCTCGTCATCTCTGCCAAACCCATATAGTCTATCACCTTTGTCCAACATTCTCACCACTAGGTAAAGGTAAAGGACCCCTAGATGGTTAAGTCCAGTCAGCGTTTGTCCACAGACAGCTTTCCGGGTCATGTGGCCAGCAACAGAACACCATGATGAAAACCAGAGTGCATGGAAATGCCGTTTACCTTCCCATCGCAGTGGTACCTATTTATCTACTTGCACTGGCGTGCTTTCGAACTGCTAGGTTGGTAGGAGCTGGGACAGAGCAACGGGGGCTCATTCCATCACGGGGATTCGAACCGCCAACCTTCAGATCAGCAAGCCCAAGAGGCTCAGTGGTTTAGACCACAGCGCCACCCGCGCCTCGCCACTACACCACATGGGCTCTCTATAAGACTGCTATCCATCCATCTGAAATGCTTCCAAATTTATTGGATGTGTGGCTTCCCATTTCAGACTGAATCACTGAGTCAATAATTGTGAAACTCAGGGAATATACATCCAGTGTAGGTTGATCAAAAACCCAGGATTGCTGGAGGATGGAGACAGTGTGGGAGGGAGGCTTAGCCCCTGTGAATTCTGCCCCAAGAGCCAGAGGACGGTCCTAGCAGAAATACACCATTAGTTGACTTTAGAAATCAAAGCCGTGCGGGCTACACAAAGGGGAGTTTGTAATTGCTGCCTGATGCTAATCCCATTGGCATGCCTTAGTGAAACATGCACAGCGCTGCGGGGAGGTTGTCAGGATCTGGTTGCAGGAGCCAGCCTCTAGGCAAAAGGCTCAGGCGAAGCTTAGACTCCCTGTATCGCCACCCGTGAGTCAGAGTCCATCTGCCTTATTGACTGACAGACCTTCCCCCTCGAACAATGCACATGAAAAAGAACATGGCTCTCTGGCTGCTCCTCCATTGTCCCTTGGGTTTAACTTCTTAACCCCTTTCATTCCAGCAGGCCCAGGGGGAAAGGCACTTGTAGCAACACTGATTAATTCCCTCCTTGCAAAATGGGATCACGTAACCAGGGACATTTCCTTGTTTCCAAAGGGTATAGCCAAATGTGTCTGGCTCTTTCATTTGAAATCATTTAGAGAATATATATATATATATATATATAAAACCTAGCCATTTCAAGTTGCCCAAACTACAGAATCATGTATGACTTGAGTTAGTATTTTTTATAAATATCTTTACCCCCAGTTTTCAGCTGAAAGGGCTAATAAAAATGAAACAGTCGTCGCTTCCAGCCTGGCAGTGTAAAAGAACTTGCACAAAAGAGGGGAAACAGGCCTGAGGAGGGAATTATTAACTTAACCCTGAGGAAATGGGATGTAGCTTAGTGGTCAAGCATTTTCTTTGCATGCAGGTTCAATCCATGGCATCTACAGGTAAGGCTCAAGGAGATGCCTCTTCTGAAATCCTGAAGAGCTTCTGCCAGTTAGTGCAGACAATACTGAAGTAGGTGGTCTGATGTAATATAGTGTGCCTTCCTATGCTCCTGAACAGTTTTTGGGGGGGAGTTAAATGAACCTGCTCTAACAGCAAAGCTGATGGAACACAGTTTCTACCTCTTTTTTGGTTGCAGCCTGATGGAATGACTGCTGCCAGGTGACGACTGATGGTGGGAGTGTGGGAATTTTAAGGAAGGTAGGAGAGGGTATATTGTTTTGATATTATCCCTCCTCACTCACTCACGCTGGTGAGTAAACAGCAGAGCACATTCCCTTTGCAACTTATTGGAAGCAAGTTGATGATTTGTTAGACTCCTTTAATTAAGCAATCCAGTCTCGCTTGTCCAGTCTGGATTGTTCTGGGTAAGTTTCCCCTTTTCTTTCCCTCTTAAAATATTGACACCACAACAGAGTGTTCTTTAAAAATAAGAAGTTTTACTCACATTCAGTTCACAGCAGTAATCTGAAGGCAGGCTTTATCTTGTGGTTACAGTGAAAAGAATTGTAAGCTACATCTCAGACTTTCTGCTTGTGGACTCCATCCTATGTGAAGTTTGAGCCATGCGCTGGCTAAGAGTCAGGAGAGTGATGGTTTAATGCAAGTAACAGATTACATGGAATTGGCAGAAATGACTGGCAGAATCCGAGACCTGGGAGAAGAAGCAGTGGAAGAGGACTGGAAGAAGTTTAAGAACTATCTGCAGAAATATTGCAAAGTTTATGAATGTTAAAATGATGTTGGATATAAAAATAATATGGCATTAGTGATACAGTGTGAAAAAGTATGCAAAAATGTAACAGAAAAAGGTGAAAGATTAAAGTTATATTATGTCAAAAGTAAATAATATGCTAAAGGTATTTAAAGTATAAGGAGGAAGGATCGGAGACATAATAGAAGGGATTTTAATAATTAGAAATGAGCTTTGAAAGAGGGTAAGGATTTGCTGTATCTGATTGGACAAAGAGGAACAAAAAAAGGAAGGCGTGAGGAAGTCAAGAAAGAAAGTTTTGCAAATATGAACTTAGAAATTGGAGTTTTTATTTTTTTTAACTTTTTCTTTGTACTTGATGTATATCTGTGACTGTTTTTGTTGTTCTGTACTTTTCTGTTGTTTCTTTCTTTTCTGTGAAAATAAATACATTTTTTTTTTAAAAAAAAAGGAGAGTGATGGTTTAAGAGTAAGAGTGTAAGAGTCCAAGAGAGAGATGGTTGTGTGGCCAGCCCTTTTATCTGGTCAGCTAGGGTCACGCCCATCTACCTGGTCACACACAGGAAGCCTCAGAGCAGGTATGACAGGAAGTGCTCCTTGTCTGGAGTCACAGTCCCCTGTGGGTCCATTCTAGGCAACAGGAAAATACTGTACTTGACTGCTCTAGTAATAATACATCCCACAAGCAGGAGCTTAGCAGAGTTGATTTCTCAGCAGAGTCAATGAAGTACTGCTAGTTCCCAGCTCTCCCTGATGGAATCAGGCTGTTTAGATGGCATCGGATAAATAATAGGATCCTATTGAGCAATAGGCTCCCATATTGGGTAAAGCAGCAATAAGGTGCTTTTTTGGTGGGGGGAAATGTTCACATTTTTATTCATACAAACCCACCCACCCCCATTTTATGTTTTAAAGAAAAAATACACATCATTTCAATTTAATTTTTGATCGGAAGCATTTTGAATAAATCATTTGGAAGGTATGTTAGCAGTTAGAAGAACAGCATATCTGTGTTAATCTATTGCAGCTTGATATAACCACATGCAGGGCATATACCCAGCATCACTGCCAGGTCTGAGAGGGTCCTGGGCAATGGTCCTCTGCAGACTCCTTGCACAAACTTGATAACAATGTCTGGGAATTTGCTATCACCTAACTACCTTGGCCAAAGCCAACCAAAATGGAATTGCAAATTGCAATTTCTATTCCATCTGTATACCTTAAGGAGGGCTCATTCCACAGCTTCAGGGCAACCACTGTGAAGCCCCTGTAAGCAGCTCTACAGTTCTAACATTTCATAGTGAGATCATTTGAGGTAGGTCCTGTTTTGAGGAGTGCAAGGAAAGCCACAAAGTCCAGTCTATTCTGGGCTGTGCAACTTTGGACTGCTTGGGTCAGGCATCCCATCTTTGTGTGCTCCCTCCCCTACCAATTACCACTATAAGAAGGGCTGTAGCTCAGTAGCAGAGCATCTGGCTGACATGCAGAAGGTCCCAGGTTCATTCCCAGGCACCTTCAGGTAGGGCTTGACAGCCTCTTCTGCCAATCAGTGCAGGAAAAACTGAACAAGATGGACCAGTGGTCTGACTTAACATAAGGCAGATCCTATGTTCACAAACTTTCTCAAGCATAAGTAACTACCAGACCATGAAGGATTTCGTAACTAAAAGCTCTATTTAACAGCTACTCTATGGAGCAGAAAATAGCCCCCTGTATGCCATGCAACAGAGTTGGTTCTGCCCCTCTGGGGCAAAACAACATTGGCGAGCTTCATAGAGTCAGGGAGAAAGCATGGACACAGCCAAGCCAGTGGTAGCTGCTGTACTGGTTTGACTCATGAGGTCAAAGTACAAGTTTCATTCATTTCAGTAAAAAACCAAAACACAACGTTGCTAGCAATGTTTTTATATTAGAATACCATATTTCACATTTTATTGCCCCCATTTTTATATTACTCATATGCACATTAAGGTCTGCTAACCTGGCCAGCTTAATAGTGTGTGTAACTCTTTGAAAGCTCATTCCCCCTGCCCCTTCAAATATGCACACAGTCCTATGCATGTAAATACAGAAATGGACCAGGGATTTTGCTGATTGGAAGAACAACCAGGGAGTGAAATTCAGCATCAGAGCAGTTTAATGGTTAAAGCCTGCAAAATGTCAACATGAAGAGAACGTACTTTTTTATGGAGTCTAAAACTGTTTCAAATAGCTGACATTTTCGACTTGTAGAATTTAGGTTTTACGCCATTATAGCTGTAGACTTCTGCAACCATAAAACTGCTGGGCTGAAAACAGACCGCTTCGTCCTATGCATGTTTACTTAGAAGAAGTTAAGGGGCCACCAACTTCAAGGGAGCTCACACCCAAGCAAATGCCCCTAGGTTGCAGTAACCCTAAAGTTTACTCCCAACTAAGTCCCAGGCTGAAATCCAGTGCACAGTGACTTGGGAATAATTTAAACTTAACAGGATTTACCTTTGAGTAAATGTGGATAGCTTGGGGCTAGATTGCTAGAATCCTATGTACACATTGGCTGAAGCCTCAATGAAATCAATGGGGCTGCCTTCTGCATAAAGAGGGTTAGGATTGGGCTGTTGTCACAGAATCCTGTAAGTATTTACTGAGAAGTCTCCTGGGGATTTCAGCAGAGTTCCGTTTCCAGCTCTGCTTA
The DNA here is from genome assembly GCF_964252035.2 of Podarcis erhardii. Classification (NCBI taxonomy): domain Eukaryota; kingdom Metazoa; phylum Chordata; class Lepidosauria; order Squamata; family Lacertidae; genus Podarcis; species Podarcis erhardii. The sequence goes on along the minus strand of NC_138501.1, from coordinate 37,742,821 downwards.
AGACTCCAGCTTTAATCATGCAAATTGGATCAAATCACAAAGCTTTGCTTGCTTTTATGTATGCAGGCTTTCATCAGGCAAGACATTTCAAACAATATTGATAAATTTTAAAGATCCATCAGTGTAAACGAAAGTCATTATCCTGCCTAACATATGCAAGATTTACAGAAAACAATGAAATAATGTGCTTTCATGGTCTTTGAACTAACAGTGTCCATGCACACACTGTTGCTATTACTATTACTATTACTATCAATTACCTTGACCAGTTAACCAACAACGAAGCAGCAACACTCAGTAATGGGGAAAACCCCACCCTATGCTTAGTACATCTAACTGAAAGTGTCATGTTATCTGAAAAACTGACTTCCCCTCTATTGCCTGGTAAAAGCATTAAGATCAATAAATGTAATCCAGTTAGTTTTGCTACGGCCTGATAATTACCAGTTTGTGATAACATGGATACAAGCTTTTTCACTAGTGGCATCAGTGTTGTGGAACTGCTGTCTTGCTGAAATACAAGAAGCCCTATCTGTATTGGCATCCCGCCGGCTCTTGAAGATGTATCAGTTTGACAAGCATTCCTCTGATCTTGTGACCTCAACCTCCTGTTTTGATTGTTCTAATTTCGAGTGTAACTGTTTTGTGCTGTTTTAGTGGGCTTGCTTTATTGCACTTTTAAAATTGTAGATGTTTATTTCAATGTTTTGATGGAATTGTTTTATTGTATGTTTCAAAAGCATGTGTTTATATTTTGGGGTTTTATACTTGTAACTTGTATGGAAGGTCATTTGGCAATTAAGTGGAATAATAGTTGTCCAAGTCCAAGATGCACTTTAAGTGATTTTCACTGTGTGTGCCTTCCCTAAAGTTAGAGATATTCAAGGGAAGTTCTGCTTTAGTGCCACTAATGATTGAAGTAGGAATGGAACAGTCTCTTCCTACTCCATATCAGCCTCACACTCATAAGTGTTGGAGGAATTGGACATGGGGAAGGGGTTAATTTCCTTTGCAGGCACAAATCACCCCGTGTATGAGATAAGCCAACAAGTGCAAGGTCAGCCAAGCTTGTTGCTATGGCAACAGCCCAGTGCCATCTATATAAGTGATTAAGACATGTCAGCTCATTAGTCAGTCAGTGAGTCTGTCCATGAGTCTGAGTCTGTGTTATATCTTGAAGCTGGAACAACAGATATATCTCTGTGCTTGTATATACTGTATCTGTAACCGGAAAGCCAACAAGCTGTTTGTATGTATCAACATCCAGAACCTTCTGTAGCTATTTTGGACCTTAAACCATCTCTGTGTGGTGAGGACAACCTCCGCTACATGGGTATCTCCAATCAGGTTCCCAACAATAAGTCTGCCCCCTTCCAGTTCTGCATTAATCTGGATGAAAAAGAAAAAAGAAAAATCCATATGGGAAATTAATATTTAAATACATTTTTTAAAAATGTATCTTAATATACCTATTTCTAAATGTATTTTATCTTAGATACAAAGATGTTATTTTTAAAAATAATAATAAGAGAGATGTGAAATCTGAAGGATAATTTCATTGCAATCTATGTAATAGTCTGGGAGGTACAAAAGTGAGTGGAAGAGGCTTTCTGCTATTGGAAGGGCACCTTTGACCCAACTCCATGTGCTAAGCCTACCAAGCCAATTTCATAGAATCATAGAGTTGGAAGGGACCCCAAGGGCCATCTAGTCCAACCTCCTGCAATCATACCAGACAGCATGGTACAATATTCACACAAATAGTGCCTTTAATATGAGTTCCCCAGCACCTAATCAGCTACTATCACATTTGGCCAATAAAATCTAAAGGATGTTGAATGTTACAAGAACAAAACAAAGGCCCAGCTGTAGCACTCACTGTGCATCCCAAATGCTCACCGACTCCATTTATGGCTATAAAGCCAATTGGAGTCAAAAGGCACTTGGAATGCCCCAGGGTCAAAAGATAAAGCTCTGAGGACCTTTATGACCTCTTGACTGGACCAGCCTAGCTCTGTAGACCAAATATGAGGGCTGGCCAGTAAAAGCTTCAATTAGTGTAAAATTCAGCAGGCCTCCATCTCGGCAACACCAGCCCCCCGAGAACACGCCGGCCCAGGCCTATGCTCCTTTCATTGATAGCAGGTCACTTTCAAGGACATGGCATTAATCTTTAAGACTCTCTTTGGGATTTGGTGTGAGGTAGCTCAAAGAGACCCCTCTGTTTGTTGTGATGGTCTCCCTCTGCAAGTCTGTTCCTTGGAAACTATGAAGCTGTCAAGCTCAAGGGTGAGAACGAGGCTTGTGAGAACAAGACGCAGGGCTTTCTCGCCAGCAAAGGCGAGGCTTTGGAGCTCATTACTCAGCGAGATAAGCACAGCCACAATTTCCACAGCCTCCAGAACAAAGGGGAGAACTCACACAGGTCCTATATATTGTGTCTCCCCTAGCTGCTGCTGTACATAGTAGCATCAGAAAGGAGGAAAGAAACAAAATGAAAGTCAAGGGAGGGGGAAAGGATTTTTTTCTTTGGAGGGGGAACTGTTACATCTATTGAATGTCATGATGGTGCTTTCATTTATGGGGGAGGGAGGGGAAACCTAGGAAGAACCTCGTGCGTAAATTTCATTGGCAGAAACTAATTGTAGTGCTCCCATTGGGTTTCCAACTTTTAGTCCAGAGGAGCCTTGAAAAATAAATAAATTACCGAGTCACAGCCCCTTTGCCGAGAAGGCTGTAACAGTTGCAGATGGGTAGGTCCACCTTCAGATGTGCTTCTTTTGTGGAGTGGCAAACCGCACCCCCCAAAAAAACCCCTTCCATGTCCATTTGAGTGCTTCGTGGGGAGAGGGTAGGAAATAGAAGTTGTAAGGAGGCTGAAACTTATTAAGCCAATCCTTGGTGTATCCTACTTCCTTTGAATTTAAGGCGCTAACTCCAATCTTAGACATTAAGAGTTTTATGAGCTTCCCAGGGGCTTATTCTGGATCGAAAGGTGGATTAGGTATACTGTGCATGCTTTTTCCATAGAAGCAGATGCTATAGTTTTATTCAGCTATTCCTGGAGAAAGAGGAAGGGGGTACATGTGCTCTCCCCATTCCTGGCTGGAAAAGGTCCTCCAACTTTGATAATGCTTCTTCCTTACAGGTTGTGTGTGTGTGTGTGTGTGTGAAAACTAGATGACTGTTCTAATGTAAAATGTATATTCATTGTTCCTCTCACTTGCCCACCATTAACATGTAGTGCTTGGAAGGTTGCACAGAAGGGAATGCAATCTTTGGTTTCAAAAAGGCTCACTGTCTGTGGTTTATAAGGAGCTGAAATGCTGCTAGTATTTCTGGGAGCCTTGCTGTCATACATACTATGCAGTTCACATGCTTATGGCTTCTGCTGGTATTATTAATTAATATATTTCAGGTCTCAGCCATGACTTGGAAAACAGACACCTCTGTCTCAGATTTAACCTGGTTCCTTTGTCATACAGCAATGCAATGTTGGTATGCTAACAGGTGATGTAGTAGTTAAGTGCTGGACTAAGAACTGGGAAACCTGGGTACAAATCCCCACTGAGCCATGAAGTCCACTGAGTAACATTGGGCCAATCATTACCTCCTTGATCAACCTACCTCACAGGGTTGTTGTGAGGATAAAATTGGGGGGGGGGGGAGAGCCATGTATGCTGTCTTGAGCTCCTTGGAGGAAATATGGGATACAAATGTAATGGGGGGAGGGAACTAATGTATAGTGTTGGAAATGTTAATCTCTCTCTCACTGGAACCACAACTATACTGCTCCACCGAATAACAAATGTTAAAGAATATAGCTGAAAAAAATCCTATTGTTCTGCTGGCTGCTGGTACATGGATTCTTATGCTTTGTTTGTTTCTTTTGTCTCTTGTTGACAATGGAAACTAATAATAAAAAAATCCCTGATGGTGTGCAACAAAAGGGTCTTATGCATATAAATGAAAATGGTCAAGACCTCAGCGGAATGAAAAATGAGAACTGAATTCCTGTCCCTACCAAGCAAGGAAAGAATAGCGATGAAATATAACCATACACAGGTTGAAAAGACATATGTTAAAGGTTCTTTCTTGAAGGATTTCACTGGCTATGTTGGGAGCATATATAGCTTTTCTCTGCAAAGATTTGGTCTGGGTAAAATTTCAGGATTTAAGAGACTACCAATAAAGTGAAGATTGACATTAACCAGACCAGGCTATAAATACCACACAAAGAGACCAAACAAACCCTCTACTGAGTGAACTGGCCAACATAGTACTTTATCACTAAGCTAATAATAAACCAAATAAGGAAGAAACCTGTTGTCTTTATAGGATCTGTTCAATCAAACACTGTTATTTTGGTATGATATAAAGAGCTTCTGAGGGCTCTTCTTTGTTCTGAATCAGCTGATCTGCTTAGATTCAGGACACATCCACCTGGCTTTTACATATGGGCTCACATGTGCCACTGCTGCTTCCACCGAGCTTGCAAGACCTGATGTCATGGCGTGCCTGGGAGATGGAGCTGTGTGACCCAGAACGTCTCTGGTTCAAATGTCACCTCTGCCACTCACCAGGTGGGCTTGGGGCAAGCTACATTTTCTCTAAGCCCCAGTTCCTCACCTGTAGTATGGGGAGAATAACACTGACTTAATTTTCCTGAGTCGTTATTGGTATAGCAGTTGGGGCTATACCACACTACCACAGTTGGGGCTATACCACACTACCACTTGCCATGTACATAGAAAGCATGGGTCCGAGAGGGTTATTTTTGCTTGTTGCACACTTTTTAGGCATGGGTCCAAGTGGTTTTCTGTTTGCCCTGCCACTTTCTCTGGGAAAGGCTGCCATTTATCACCAAATCGGAACAAACATTAACCCACAGAAAACACCTATTGACGTTTGTTCTGATTCAGTAAACAGCACATTGGTGGTAGAAGGGGATTATGGCACAATGTTGGAAATTCATGCCAAACACCAGCTTGGCCTTCCTGCTTAGCCCCTCAGAGGACCAGTCCAGTAAAACTGTCTAGCAACAGCAGCAGAGAACACAACAATTATCCTGACAAAGTGCCTGCATCACAAATGCAACCTATTTTACACAGTAGCTATAATTTACTGCAGACACATTGGTTACATTCTGAAGCAAGCTGCAATAACCCAAATTACATTAAAAAAAAAAAAATCCTTCCATATTGCTTTTGCAGTTTGGGCCCTTTCTTTCTCTCATTTATAACTCTATAAATGTTCAACCTTTCCTCTAAGGAGCTCAAAACGGTATGCATGGTGATCTGTGTCCCCAACAGCCCTATGAGGTATGCTAGGTACAGAGTTGGTGAGTGGCCTAAGGTCACACAGTGAGCTTCATGGCTGACCAGGAATTTGAAGCCTGATCTCTAAAGTCATCTCAGCAAACTTTTTCAGCAGGGGGCTGGTCCACTGTCCCTCAGACCTCGTGGAGGGCCGGACTATATCTTTTTTTTTGGGGGGGGGGAATGAATGACTTCCTATGCCCCACAAATAACCCAGAGATGCATTTTAAATAAAAGCACACATTCTGCTCATGTAAAAACACCAGGAAGGCCCCACAAATAACCCAGAGATGCATTTTAAATAAAAGGGCACATTCTACTAATGTAAAAACACGCTGATTCCCGGACCGTCCGCGGGCCGGATTTAGAAGGCGATTGGGCCAAATCCAGCCCCCAGGCCTTAGTTTGCCTACCCATGTCCTAGACTAACATCAACCACTACACCATGCCACTACCTTCCAGACTATGCCATAAATATCTCTACAGATCTCTTAATACTTCTCATGAGTTCTTTGTAGTCCAAAAGCAATGAACACAGAGGCAGACTGAATATATTATATATAAATTATATATAATTTTTAATGATACTGAAGTAAATAATTTAATCTAAATCGGAATGCTTTGTAATACTTGTTTCCTTCATAAAGATTTTAATAAGTTCCCTACAACTGAACTTTTGTGGAAGCCTGAAACTAGACTGCAGACAGGTAAAAAGTGTACAATGTAAGCTAATGTTATGATAAGCTATAGCAGCATAACCTTTGCTATGGGAATACAGCTAATAACTTGTAAGGGAATCCATGGATAACTTTTGTCAGCTACAGCTTGCATCAATCTTGTTAACACCCCTTTTATTATTTCAAAAGAATGTAATGCGATATTTCAAGTTTTGTTTTTATTACTATGTTCCTTTAGGTAATCCCCACAGTTCGTTCAGCCCATGCAACAAACTCACTCTCTGTACAGCAAAACACATTTGTTGAAATTTGAAAGCAGTGCAAAGATCTAAAGGTCTACTGCTAGACGAATTTTCTTGCCAGGCACATGTACAAACATATCTTAGCAGACAGTTAAATTCTTCTAAGGTCAATCACTCAAAAATAATATAAATGGCTGCCTGCAAACAAATCTTCAGCAAACATTAGAAACGAATGCAGAGTTGAGGAAATGCATTCATATATCATAAATATATCATGAAAAGTGTAAATTGCTTTCAAAAATTAAATATTAGAGCTTTGATTATAAATACACCATGGATCTTAAGCGCCAATTTTATTTAAAATGTCAACAAATACTCAGTAACAGATAGGAAAATATTGAAACCCTCATTAACAAATGACAGCATTTTAGCAATAATTACTTTGTGTTATTAAAACTCCATAGTGCACCAACTGGAGCCAGATACAAAAGAGTAGCTGTATGCAGGGTTCATGTGTGTGTGAGACAGAACCAAATACTAACTGGTAGTTCAGGAGGCAGAGCCAGCTACCTACTGCACCCCAGGAGCTATGCCATTTCCATATACTGCTGCAAATCTACAGCTGAGTTCTAACAGACTAGAAACCCTAAAGGTCTTCTTTTTTATGGCGAAGACTATTTGTTAATTCCCATTTTCCTACTAAGAAACCTATGCATTTTGCCTAAAGACAAAGAAGGCCTGGCTAAGAGTCAGTTCTTGTGTTTTCAGAGATGGAGAGTTGGTCATTGTTATGATTCTCCTTCCCAGGAAGCCTAGTTGCAGCCTTATTTGAATGTCAGCTATGTCTTCCTCCATTTCACATTGAAACTAATACCATATGCAGACTACATTGGTTTAATATCAGCTAAAATATTTTTCCTCTCATTCTCCCCCCCCCCCCCAATTTCTCTGGGCCAGTTTCAATCAAAAAGTTGTGCTATTGGGAGTCAGCACAATGAGTGCCGCTAGCACAATGGGGTTCCCCCCTCTCCTCCCCCCATCCTGACCTCCACAAATTGGCTCTGTGGGGTCAGAAGAACTCCAATAGCAGACAGGAGAAGGGAGATTGTTCCATCAGCACAAGCATTCTACTTGCCTGACAGGGCAATACTCTTAACACAATGTTGCTTTCCACCCTCTGTTTGCTATGTTTACTATGGAGAGTTCTGGAGAACTAAAAAGCTTGCACACTTTGGTTTTGCCCTAATATGGGACAGAACATCTTCCTTTGCTTTACATAGCCATTTGATCAAACATACCATGAGTAACAAGATTCTTTGGACACTATGTAGAAGCATGCCCCTATACATCCAACCATCAGAGGGGATTGGGAGTTACAAAATTAGAAGGGAGACAGGGTCAGCCAATGAAATCCCCTACCATGCACTGGATCAGCTGTCTGCACAGGAAAATTTATAAGGGGAATGTCATAGTTCAGTAGCAGAGCACTGTACCTGCTTTGCATGTATAAGAACCCAGGTTCAATTCATAGCATTTTCAGTTATGGCTGGGAATGTCCTCTGTCAGGTAGCCTGGGGAGTGAGTCCCTGCCTGTCAGTGTAGACTGAGCTTGATGGATCAATAGCCCCGACTCCGTAGCAGCTTCCTGAACTCCCAATACCAATACGTAGCAAGTAATATATATTTTAATATGACACAACATTGAAGTAGCAAGGTAGAATTTTCTTGGCACTGCTGACAACTTAGCAAAATGTAACTTTTAAACTAATGTCTCATCTGATTACACTCAGGAACATTCTGTAATTTTAATCTGATAACGTGCCAGAAATATGCTCACAGTCTATATGTACACAGAAACACACAGACACACACATACACAATTAAAACAAGAACAGCAATTAATTAGTAGCTTAAAAGTTAAACATACTTTTTGTACTACTACATTTGAGCTATTTGTATAATTAGCTGTAATCCTTCTCATACCTTGTATGTTGTGTGCCTTACATTTGATATATCTAGGTATTGCCCACATAACTTTTTCTGATGGAAAATAAGTTTATTTTCTCCAGCCAGTGTCCCAGTATAAATTATAGCAGGAAAGCAGACTTCTACAGTAAATCACATCTTATTTTGCAAGGCTTCAAGGTTTGAAGGACATCTCTGCTAAAGCTTTCAGTAACACGCAGCTCGCTCCCAGGGGTTTTAATTTGCTGCTATGGTGGTCTCCACATTGTCTTTTTAAAAGTAGTAACTATGATACATGCTGAACAAAACCTTCTATTATTTGAGGGAACCAGTGCTAACCTTACATCTTGTGTTGTACGAGATGTGTCTATGCCATTAATTGCTTTTTAAACACTCTTTTATGGAGCAATAAAACTGGTGAGCTGGTAGACATGTCTAATGACTTTAACACAAAAGAACAAAAAAAGCACAAGACAAAAAAAGCATATACAGTACATAAAACAGTATATAGATTCCAACTTGGAACACAAGTTCTGCCAGCTCCTCCTCCGAGCAGTTCTTTTTTACCCTAAGAGGCTTTTGAAATATCTCATGAAGACTTGGCATATAAATATTTCAGAAGAAGAGAGAGGTATTGTTATAACACAGTAGGCTCCTGAAGCGTAAAAAGTGGAGTTTTCCAAGGGAATAGGCTTATTTTTCTAAGGCCAAATGTACTGTTTACATTTAATTAGCAACAGAATTAGAAGGCACAGTTCTATAAACACTCAGAAGGAGTAACTTCTGAGTAGGAGAGTACAGGATGGCACCAATACCTCTGTTCCACTTGTGCAATGGAGTTTCTTTCTATTCTCCTCTGCAGCCTATCACACACACTCAATACGTGTTCTGGAGGGTTGGGGAACCTTCCAAAGCAGATGGGGTGGCATGTTCAGAGAGAGGAGGGGAGAGGAGAGGATGAGTGGAACTCTGCTTGTGCAGAATTGGATACAACTCTAAGATTTCCATGAATGACTACAATGAGCCCACTATAGTCTTAAGGAGATGGGCCACAGTATCACTAATTTGAAATTCAGATCTCTGATTGTGAACTAGTGTGAAAGTCAGGCAGTTGTGAAGCAAATGGTGGAAGGGCAGATAACTTCAAGAAGATGCATCTGCTGCTTCCTGAATTTTTCTTCTAGCTGAAAACAGCTGCATAAGTAAAATTCAACGTGACTACAACATATTAAGGAACTCGGTATTAGTTCTCAGCCCCTCTGACCTCAGAAATCTGCCTAACCATTTCTATCTAGAAAATCTCATATGCGGGCAATTTGCCTATAGCCAATTTCCAGACATCCTACCTATTTCTGGCAGGCGATTACATGCAGATAATTCTTATTATTCAGTAGTTCTCAAAATTCCCATTGGTTGGTCAATTCCCTGACCAAAATTTAGCATCTAATGTGAACTATTTAAAAATACCTATAAATCTCATTAAACATCTCAGTTGCTCAAACATTACGCAGTCTTTAATAAGAATTAGATTAAAAAGGACACAACTTTTGTACAAGATAGTTTGACTATGGATGCAATTCTAAACACACTTCCTAGCAAGTAAGCCCCACTGAAGATACTGGCACTTAAAACCACAAGAGTGAGATAATGTAAAACTATTATATTAAGATATACAAAGTGTATATATGCAAATACTTTGACCCTTTGTCTGTGAGGAGTGGGGAGAGAAAGTATTAATATTTCAACTAGATAGCATACTCACTAAGAATTAAAATGACAAATAAAATCCTAATTTGGCATTACCGGAGTATATGGGGTAGCTTATGGAAAGAATTTAATCCCCTTTCCAGAGAAGCTAGGAACATAGACCTCCTGTTCTTACACCCAGTTCTGTGATGTCTGGCCAACATTGTAATTAAACTTTCATACTTTCACTGGATAGTTTCCAGTGACTTACAACAGCATGCAAATGGTGCAGGTGCCTATAGTAAGCTCCAAGAGAATGGGTGTGGGTTGGAAGTAGCCTATATAGCCAGCTAAATGCTACCAAGTAGGAAATGTTCCATGAAGTACTACAAGTAAGAGCAGTGCAGGCAGCAACACAATGATTGGGTACACAAATGAATATTGCAAAAGACTACTGTGCGTGATCCTTTGGTATTCCAAGTCAATGGTAGCATTCATGTTTCTGCAAAAGTATGGTATTTATGCTCTGGGGAGAGGGGCAGCTTTCCAACAACATTTTTATGAAATTTTAAAGCCTTCAGTAATATTGTATTGCGAAAACTGTAGCTCACAGAATCGAAAGAGGAATCAGTGCAGCAAACGCAGTGGCAAAGCATCCACAAGAGAAGGAGTCCAGCCATCTCTTGAAGCTTTCCAATGGGAAACCCCTCACGCCATTAAATGGTTCCGATGTAGAACAGTTCTTACCATTCAATCCAATGGTGCAAATATGTACGGTCTGTTTGGTAAATACAAGGACACCAGTTTGCAAATTTTTATGTGATTTAAATTTTAAGGATGGGGTGAAAGTTTGAAGCAGGGGTGTTCTAATCAGGTGAACATCCCTGCTCAAACGGTTGAAAAAACTGAGGTGGGCGCAGCTCTTAATCTCCCTGCCATGCGCGTAGTATTTCAGCATGCCTCAATGGCAAGGACTTCTTCACTGGTTTTCACAAGGCCTGCAAGTAGGAAAAGTGCTGCTGAGGACTGAAAGTTCACATTCCTTCCCACAGGGGATGTTTGGGGTAAGGGTCTTCTCTGTGGGGACTGAACTTTTACTTCTCCCAGCAGCCCTTCAAATTAACCCCTATGTAAACCGATAGAGAAGATGTCCTCCATCAGTTTGGATAGTGGGGTTCCTGAAAAAACTGTCTCAAAGCTCCCCTGCACAGAGAAAGAGGGGGTTTGTTCCTAGCACCCTTTCATCCACAAGCTTTATTCAGGTGGTCCATGGCACAATTCCCCATGAACAATTTGAAAATTGCCATGGGTCTTGGTGGACCACTTAATGTTTTTTCTACCCATTGTAGCAATTGTAATGAGCTGTGCTAGATGCAATATGATTTTTAATTTTACAGACATGCCATGGACTACCTGAATGAAGCTCATGGATCCTAGTTTCAGAACCCTTATCTAAAGTATGCACAGAGCTGGTTTTGTGATCCAGTGGGCATAAGACTTAGTTATCTAAACTTATAGGAGAATACAAAAACAAAGTGTGCCTTACTGTTTAAGAGCATCCATTTGTTTGGCTTCCTAACGCCTGAATGAACAATAACATAGCTTGGAAGACTGCACTTTCATTTTTGTAAATGACAGCTGGGCCAGAAATAATGTTTGCTACACATCAACGACTATCAGTGCAACAGCTTAAAAGTATATGAACACATCACTTCAGTTCTCTTAACACCCAAGTGTTCAACACTACTTCCAATGTAGTTTCAAGGCAAAAAATAAAATTTAATAAAAGTGGTCATAAAATGCACACCATTGTCAATATTATTTTTAATATATGAAAGCATTAGTGCTTAAATTGCTATTTTACCAATACAAAACCGTCAACCATTAGCATGGTTTTTTATACTTACATTTAAAGCAAAATGATTGAATAAAGCTAACATTCCAAACCTTTGGGAACTATGATGCCAACCACGTGCTTGAGCAAAAATTCCCAAACAATTATCACTTTTATAAGTATCAGAAATAAGAATTCTTTTGGACAGAAGAGTTTTAAACCTTGCACATGAATAGTAGATTTGCTTTGGTGTTCCCTGACCTGTCATGAAATAAACCAGGCTTACTACTCTGATCTAACAAGTCTTTTTCACACTGTTCAATCACACTGCATCTCTTCTCCACAGATACTACTTCTCTCCCACTCTCTGTCTAGCCATCCTCCCATCAAAGCAAACAAAATGTTCACTGTAACCCTACATTATTGCTCATTAGATCATAGATTAGTGGAGTGGAACTGCCTGGAGTTCCCAAATGATAGTGACACTTAAAAAACCCCAAAAACCACCCATGCCAAATGAAGGAAAGAAAGACTGAACATGGGGTCACCCAGATCAATGATCAAAAGAGATCAAAGGATGAGGAAAGTCCCCCCCTAAAATATTCTGTGTCATAAATCAGAATACAATCACACAACCTTCCCCTCTTTTTATTCATTTTGATATGCAACCATTTGAAGTTTTTTCACCCTTTCAAAATGTGGAAAGTCAATTTCCTTTTTTTAGCATTCTCAGTTTTCCATTTCTTTAAGGATTATTTATTATATCTGTCTATTGGCCTTTTTTCAGAAACCCAAGAACTGTGCCCATAGAATCTCAGTCTCTTTCAAGGTACTGGCTGAACTTGGATCTACTTACTGCCAACCATGGAACTACACCATGGAACACTTTAAAGCCATTTCTTGGACCCAAATAATAATGCATAATTATTTAGTAATTAACATTTAGGTTTCATTCATTTCTCCATTCCAAGATACTGCTTCTTAAGTAAAGAGTACTATTATGCCATTGTATCATAGCTTTCTGAATGGCAGCCAAGGTAATGAAGACCAGCCAGCATTTTGAAACAATGTATGATTTCCAGTAACTAATATCAAAGTTTTTCTTAAAAAAATCAACTTTGTGGAGAAACATTTAAAGTGGCCTTATTTAACACCTATGCAAAGGGGGGAAAGTAATCTAACATTCTGGAAGCAACTTCAAAAGTAACCACGAGAAATGGAATTGACAGCCAGCTCTACATTTGAAATGCTTTTAATAATCTTTGATAGTAAGAGGTTGCCCAAAGAAAACAGTAAGCAAGTTGTGTTTTTCTACATACTTGGCAGAACAGCTAAACCACAAACTAATTCTTATGAACAATGGGGGCGAAGCTAATAGCAAACAGCATGCTATCTGACTGCCCTATAAAAGGTGTAGAAACATAGTCCAGAATCCATATTAGACAGATACATACTAGAGAAAACTATGCAGAACCGCAGATTAATTTCCTGCATTTGTTGTCTCAGCACTTCCCACTGCAAAAGACACAAGCTTCTACAGTGGTACCTCGGTTCTCGAACTTCAATCCATTCCGGAAGTCCGTTCAGCTCCCAAAACCATTCAAAAACCAAGGTGTGGCTTCTGATGGGCTGCAGGAACTTCTTGCACTCAAGCGAAAGCTGCATTGAATATTTGACTTCCGAAAAACATTCACAAACCAGAACACTTAGTTCCGGGTTTATGGCATTAGGGAGCTGATTTGTTCCAACAACTAAGCCGTTCGAGTACCAAGGTACCACTGTATTAAAAATGAAAGCAGCAGTTTTGTTTCTTTGGCAGTCAAATATGCTTCAGAACAAATCACAGAATGGTTCAGTTTCCATGCACATGTACCCAGTCTTTGTATTCTGTATTTATCCTTTAATGCAAACACACGTGTGTTCTTTGCAGATTTTCTACTACAGGCAACCCCCAATTCGCAAGGGGTTGCATTCATGACCCCCCCCCCCATATGCATTTGCGGAACGCGCATAAGCCTGCCCCATTATGCCCCCTGTTCTGCACTCTTCCGGGTCCAAAGTGTCCCATGCACAAAATGAACACACACAAATGGTTGCCACCTGTATTCTTGCATTGGAATCTCACATTTGTGTTCTTGAATGAGAAAATTGTTGTTGTATTACTATATTAATTATATTTACTATATTCAGCAAAAAGGAGCAGTCTGGCTCTGTTTTCACCAAGACCAAGAAAAGGATGGCTATGGTATACAGTTAGTATTTTCCACAGTATTTCTCATTGTTCACACTGACTGGAGAATTAAGAGTACCAGAACATGACTTGCCAACTAAAACTGCTGAAATGGTTATCACTTTATTTCTTTTAATTGCTCTGTTAATAACTGCTGATGATTGAACGTCAAGAAGGTCACCTTAAATTCCCCACTTCCAATGCCTTGCTCTTGGGAACATCAAATGTATTCCAGTCTTCATGCAATGCAGCTTTGCAAAGCTAGTTTGGAACTTAGAGCTTTTTCCAGTATTTCAAAATATAGATATAGGACAGCGCTATACTGATTCAAATGGGTCAGAGCAAAGCTTTCACTGCAGCCATTGTCCAAGCTACTAATTAAGACTACAGTCAAAGGCATGTTCTACCACATTTCTAACACCTTTCAGAAAATAATTAAATATTAAAGCTTAATAGTTAGCTAAAATCAGTTTTGCTTTGTTCCAAAATAGTATTCCAGATCTTATTCCCCTGAATAAAACTGTAGTATTTCAGATCTTATTCCCCTGAATAAAACTGTATTGCTATATTACATAACAGACTTCCAATAACGTGTTTGAACAAAACAGTTATGTCCTCAGATTCAATGACGACCAATACAGTTCTGGCAAAATAATCATTACAAGAACTTAATTATATTAATTACTCTGCTTCTAGATGTATAAAGATTGTTTCTAGATTCTGGATAGCTGGTATGTCACGTTTCTCTGAGGGTGTATGCTTGTCTGCTGCTGAATCATTGTTTGCTGTAGAAATGAGAGGGGAGAATGATTTCCTATTCCTCTAACAAAGTGCCATTATACACTAGACAGACTACATTTCAGAACAAATAATGGAACAGACATTGCCCTTAGCATTATCTTTAATTCAAAAATTCAATACATCCCACTTGGCAGTAAGATTTACAAATTATAACATATTCTTTCTACAAGTTAAAAGCTAGTAGTAAATGCAACACCAATATCTTTTTTACATTAGATTTAAACATAATATAGTAAACTCTTATTATGGTAGAACACACTATATAACCTAGCTGACCATGCTGGGAGAATGGCACAAATACATCAGCTTTAGTAATTGTTATTCATTACAAATGGTCAGTTAGGTTATGGCCAACGTACCCAGATAAGCAGCAGCAGTATATCACATACACTTCCAGCGTAAGTGGAATGCACTATATTTGTAAAGTTGCCAGGATGACAGCCTTAGGACAGGTCCTGGCCAGAACTCTTGCAATATTTCATTTCATTGCTGAACCTCAATGTTCCATAACTAATTTCCACATACTTCCCATACATATGCACTTGATCCTTCTGGGACTGCAATAACAGCTTTTTAAATTTTATTTCTTTTCTTCATAAATGCTGAATTTGCATGATCACGTCAATACCTCTTGAATTCGTGTACACCCTGATGAATCCCATGTCACGGGGGCCCTTCAGATAGAATGGCTGTAGCCAAAATACAGGCATGCAAAACAACTTGTTTCAGCAAAAGCTATGCCTGCTTAACAGAAAAAGCTGGTCGGTTTTTAAAATGCCCTCCGAACAGGAAGAAGGGTGAGGAAATGGCCTGCAAGAAGAACTGCCACAGATGCATTCAGGTCTCAATGGATCGCAGAATGCAGTGCTGAACATGCTATCTTCTCACCACAAGTGGCTTCTCCAGTGTAGCAGAGCCACCCATGGTGTGTACAAGAATACCGTGTGTGTGTGTGTGTGTGTGTGTGTGTGTGTGTGTGTGTTAAAATAAAGAGAAAATAATACAATAGCATTAAAACTAAACATAAAACTAAACATACATACAAAAGCAGAAGGATCATTTGGGCAAATAACCTTTACTATTGATATTGGGGGTGGCAACATGTCATTTTTTTCTTTTTTTCTAAAGATTGCTTTGTTTATAAATATCAAGTTGTTGTCCTTGAGGTCTTAGGATATTTTTCACTTGAAGCTGAAAAGTTGCTAAGTTGCTAAGAATTCCAAATAGTAGCATACGCCACAGGATGAATCCAAACATTGTTACCATCATTTATATATAAAACAGATTTTTGCCGTGTAGTTGGAAATGTAGCTTTTGTTTGTTTGCCCTATAGCATATCTTAATTTTTAAGTTAATCTTTTGGCAATTGCTAGGGACCAGATTTGACTGTACAATAAATTCTTATTTAACCCCTCTAAATATTTCCATTTTCTTCTAATAAACATGCTGGTATGTAAGTAGCATAAGTAGGAAGTTATAATCAATTATTTAACCAAATCAACCTCATTTGGCTCATCCAGTATCCCCAGTAATGCTAATGCTATTCTTGTTTAGTTACTGAGTCATTTTCTAGGAGCACCATCTCCCAAAATGCTGACACTGAAGAAGTCTTTCACAATAAGTAGAAATATGTACCTTTATATTTTCTTGAAGCACCAGCATTTACTTACCATTTAATAATATCCTTTACTAAATAAATGGACTTACCTACCTAAACGTATGCTCTTTTTCATTAAAATTCTTCAGATTTCAGGTTCTGTTTCAGGCTGGCCATTATTGTAAAAATCCCTAATGCAACTTAATTCCTTTAGTCACCCCTTAAAAAAAACTATTCTAACTATAGAAAAGTGGATGATAAAAAGCAAGAAAGAAAATAGGAATTGGTTGCTTCCATCTAGGTTTGGATATTGTAATAGTTCTTAAGAAAGGACTTAGTAGGTCCTTAAGATTTTTAAGACAACAAGTTGCTGCTACAAGGATTCTAACTTGACTATCATTTTCTATACTGATCCATGCTTTAAACATTTTCTTTCTTTACTAATGGTACAGTGGTACCTTGGGTTACAGACGCTTCAGGTTACAGACTCTGCTAACCCAGAAATATTACCTTGGGTTAAGAACTTTGCTTCAGGATTAGAACAGAAATCGTGCGGTGGCAGCGGGAGGCCCCATTAGCTAAAGTGGTACCTCAGGTTGAGAACAGCTTCAGGTTAAGAACTGACCTCTGGAACAAATTAAGTTCTTAACCAGAGGTACCACTGTATTTGTTAACTGATTTGCCTTGTAACAAACGGATATTAGGGATAGCCAGGACTTTTCAATGAACTGGAACTCATTGAAACTCAGTTCCGGCACCTCTTAAGTGGGTGCCATTGCCTTTACAGTAGTACCTCAGGTTAAGAACTTAATTTGTTCTGGAGGTCCGTTCTTAACCTGAAACTGTTCTTAACCTGAAGCACCACTTTAGCTAATGGGGCCTCCTGCTGCTGTTGTGCTGCTGATGTGCAATTTCTGTTCTCATCCTGAAGCAAAGTTCTTAACCCAAGGAATATTTCTGGGTTAGCAGAGTCTGTAACTTGTGGCATATGTAACCTGAGGTACCACTGTTTAAAAAAAGGCATTCATGGCAAGTTCTGGCACCTCTCCTTCTTAAAAAATAGCACTGGGGATAACCTAACCCCTTTTACCTTTTGACTTTTATAACTGATTTTTAAAAAAATTCATTATCTCCCCTCACTCATTGCTGAAATATTTAACCTTCAATTAATTTTAGGCAATAGTGTAATGTTTTATTGGAAATAAAAACTGGAAACCCCTGGAAAAGATATACAGTGGTGCCCCGCAAGACGAATGCCTCGCAAGACAGAAAACCCGCTAGACGAAAGGGTTTTCCGTTTTGGAGGTGCTTCACAAAACGAATTTCCTATGGGCTTACTTCGCAAGACGAAAATGTCTTGCGAGTTCCTGTGGGTTCCCCCCCCCTTTTTCTAAGCCGCTAAGCCGCTTATCTGCTTATCTGATAAGCCGATAAGCCGCTAAAAGCCGCTAATAGCGCTAAGCCGCTAAGCCGTCAATGGGCTTGCTTCGCAAGACGAAAAAACCGCTAGACGAAGAGACTCGCGGAACGGATTAATTTCGTCTTGCGAGGCACCACTGTAGCCTTCTTGATAAATAATGCATCTTAATTACTGCCGTTTCCCCCTTAAATTGGTCATTTTGCCAACTTTTAATTATTTTTAAGTTTGCTTTATAAGGGATATTAATTAGCTTGCTAAGATATATTTAACTGTTTGGGTATAATGACATTTAAATACCAAAATTGTTTTGAACCAATTGGCAATTGCAGCATACCAGGAAGGGAAGGGGGCAAGACATTTTAAGTAATGAACTACTAACTAGTCACCTAACAGAAGATTCTAAATGTCTTATGAAACTAGCCCAGAAGAAGCCTTATTCACACATCCCATTATGTCCGTAGGCCCTATGTTTGGAAAAATACAGACCCACTTTCCTCTTGGCCCCTCACTATCCAGTTCCATGTCTTCATCACCATTTCCACAGGTCCTGGCTTTCCAGGTCACTGCCTTTTCTTTGAGCCAATCTAACAGTCTGTTACTTGACTTCTTGTAACTCTTGGGTGGGTGCCAACTGGACCCATCGAATTGTAAGTTTTTATTTTGTATAATAAGCATAGAACTTCATCTATTGTCACCACTATCTGCCTCAGTTCCTAAGACTTCCCTTCTACAAAGGTTAGTTCAGGCACTGGGATCTGCCCTAAATCTTCCAAGGGTCCCAACCACCTCCCTAGATGGCTTCCTGCTATTGATAAATTTAAATAACTTCTTTTTGTTCATTTTAATGTTTTTAGCAATGTGTTCATCAAATTCTTTTCCAGCATCCCTTACTGTCTCTTTCCACATTTTTCTTGCTAAAGTTTGTAGGTTTTATGGTTCTCTTCATTTGGACAAGTCTTATTGCCTCTATAAGCTACTCTGACTCTGAACCACACTACCAGTGGTTTAGAGCAGGGGTAGCCTTCCAGATCTGCACCAGGCAGCATAATCAATGGTGAGGGAAGATGGGAATTACATGTAGTCCAATAACTTCTGGAGAGCTACAGGTTTCCCATCCCTGGTTTAGAACCTGGAACTCATCCACTCCTGAAAAATAACTGCAGCATATGACAGACAAAATTTGGCAGCTACTTTGTGTTAGAACTGTTATTTTTTCCTGAAGTGAAAGCTTCATTAAATATTGTACTGTGTAAGTACAGATAACCTCTTAAAACCAACAGTTTCAGAAGCACCCTGCCCAAAATCCGTATTATATTCAATTGTCTGTAATAGTAGTCCAACAAGTTGTTTAAAACAGAAGGTTGCTGATTTCCAGGAGCCTCACATGGCACAGTAAGCTAATCCAGCAAGACATCAAGGGTGCAGCATTTGGGTGTAGTCAGGGCTGGATAAGGAATATGAATGAATGGAACTGCTAAGTAGTTTATCTTGGCCTAGGGAATTCAAAGTCTTGCCACTGGGCTTAAGACTCCTGTTGAGTTAGGATGATGATACCAGGGTTGTAACTGACTTCCTATTCTGATACTCTTCACTACATAGTTGTCTAGCATGGAGGAAAGGAACGGTGCTTCACATTTATTTACACCAAAATGCAACTAAGAGGTTGACTAAAACAGACTTAGTTTGCATTATTATCACATGAAAATCCTCAAATACGTGCAAAAGGTAAATGCATGGGTAACAAAGAAGGCAAATGGTTAATAAATGTGTGTGTCAAACTCTAGCAAATCATATCATCAGGGCCAACAACCAACAAGCCTCTGTAGGCAAAAAACAAAAACCCACCACAAAACCCACGAGAGAACACCTAGATAAAAATCAAACTCCACAGAATGGACTAGCTTGCCACACACACAAAACTGTGAGTCGACAAGGAAAAAAAGTCTGAACAGGCAATTAAAAAGAGGGGAAGCACAAGGCCCAGATGGGTTTTCAATGGAGTACATTTTCAATGGGTATCTATAAGAGCTTCCTAGACAGCATTATAGAACCATTCAGACAAAGGTTCCTGGATGCCATTCAAAACAAAGGCAGCATTATAGTAATTAGCAGAAAATGGAATGCTTAATTAACTGGGAAAGAGTCTACACTTTGCTCATCATACATCCCCATCAACTGATCTATTTGGATGCCAAGAAAATAGGTAAGGCTTGCCGCTAAGACTGGAAAGATTTTCTCTTTTTCCCCAAATTAATAAACCAAAGCCAAACTGATTTGACCCAAGAGGCTGCTGCTTCTCAGTCACCCTTAAGAAGCACTGGGGTTTCTCAATCTATTTAAAAAACAGCTTGTTCAATAATGTATCAGGATTGAGAGCCGGAACTTAATGTACTGAAGAGAAGATACAACATACACTGATGAACAGCAGGGTTTTGTGTAAATAAAGGCTTTCTTGATTATTAAAATGGCTTTAGGCTGCTCCCATCTGGGTTCTAACAACAGAGTGGAGACATCCACATATGAAAAGCCACACTGGGACAAATGGGGACAGAACACATTCTTTTTTCTTTTTTAATATTTTTTTTCTTAAAGATTCTCCTCGCTTACTGAAGCACATGCATTGTCTCTTTCTTCAGGTTGCGTTTTCTACAGATCATTTGGATTTGTTGTGAGACATTGGTGTTATATACAGTATACGGTTGGGAAGAAAAGAGTGGGGATGGGAGAGAGGAGTGGGGTGGTAAAGCTGATGTTCTTTTACTTAGTGTATGCGTGGGGGTTTTGTGTCAGTGTCACTTGGGTAGGTTCTCTTTCTATTTACTTCTTATGTTTCTTTCTTGGTGAGAGAGGTTGGGGTGGCCTAGGGTGTGGCTGATTGTCTTTGGTTGGCTGCAGTGGGATTTGTTTGTGCGTGTGGGGCGCGGGTTGTTGGGTCAAGTTAGCCATATTGAATTGTATGCTGTTGGTGGGTTCGTGTTGTTGTCTTGTTGGGCTGTGTATGTGATAAAGAGGAGCCATACTGGAGTGAAGGCGTCCTCTTCTCTTTCTCCCCATGTCATTTTCAGTCTATTTAGCTTTTCTAGTAAGGCTGTTTCCCATACTACTTGATACCAGTGTTCCATGTTTATTCCTGACAGGTCCCTCCAGTGTCTGGCTATGATGTTTCTGGCTGCTGAGAGTAGGTGGGTTATGATATAGTGTGAGTGGGCATTGTTATCTTGGAAGATGTTCAATAGGGCCAATTCTGGATGTTTTAGAGGAAAGGGTATGCTGTTGTGGGAGTGTTTTCGATTATGTCTCTCTCCACGTGTACCTATTATTTTGTCTCATCTTCTAGAACAGGGGTCTGCAACCCGCGGCTCCGGAGCCGCATGTGGCTCTTTTACACCTTTGCCGTGGCTCCGGGGCGGATACTAGCGAGGGGAGGAGGCACATTGTGCGCCCCGACACTCCCCACTGTGGCGGGCGCTGTACTGGCTGTGACGTCACATGGGGCCGGTGCGTGCGTTAGTCACGCACCGTCCCGACGTCACCTTCCCGCCCGCTGTCAGATCGCGGCTCCGGAGATATATTTGTTTTAAATGTCACAATGGTTTTGCGGCTCCCAGTTTTTTTTTCTTCGGAAACGGGTCCAAGTGGCTCTTTTTGTCTTAAAGGTTGCAGACCCGTTCTAGAATGTATGGGATTATGTGGCACACTTGGTTGGCAATGTAATATAGTTTGGTGTTGGGGGTTCCCCATCCTCCTTCTGAGGTGAGGAGGTGCAGGTGTTTGGGGCTTATTTTTGGCTTTTGTGTGAGAAGATAAACGAGTGTTGTTTGTTCTGCCACTTGCGGCATTGGGTTGGTAGAATCCAGATTGGAAGGGTTTGAAATAAGTAGGTTAATTTTGGAAGGTTGATTATTTTGATCATGGCTATTTTAGCTGAGAGAGTGAAGTTAGGATTACTCCATTTCTTCAGGTCTTCGTGAATTTGTCACCATAGGGTTTATAATTGTGGTGGTATAGTTTGTTGAGGTTTCTGGTTATTTGTACCCTAGCTATCTACTGGATACGGCAGAGTTTTTTCTTTGTGATGGTGGTGAATTCTTTTTGGAAGGGGAGTGTTGAAGCACATAGCCTCAAATTTTGCAAAGTTTACTTGTAGGTCCAAGGGACAGAGCATATTTGGAAGCATATCTCTGAAGTCCTGTTTCTAATATTAACCTCTGAAGGAGGGACTTCTCAATGCAGGAAGTTCATCATGTTCCAGAGATTTTGAACATGCAGATCATTCTGGATAAGCAAGGAAATTCCAGCTTAGGATATTACATTACAACTACAGGTAACAAACAGTGAGCAAGTCATGCTTCTTTAAATCCCCACTTCCTCAGTGTCTAAATTGGCTTACTGAATATTAAATATGATCCCTAAAGGAGTTTTTCTCTGTGATTTGCCTACTGTATAAATCATATGTTTAGAAGCAGAAGCACATTTCTAAACATTAACTTATTTTGTTAAGATGATCAAATAAGAAAGCATAATGTTCAATGTTAAAACAGGAAGTCATCAATGTAAATATACTGTCAAAAGAATTGGAATTCTATATCATCTTGGCAGCATGCAAACCAATAGAAAAAAGCCACAATCTTACACTGGGCATTTGGTACCACCCACTCTGGAATATACCTATAATTTAAAAAATCACACCTAATTTGAAATTTTGACAGGAACTAGAACCTCCAGAGACTTTTTTAAATGTTTTTGCATTTCTTTAAGCAGCTGACCATCATTTTCAAGACAACTTTCTTCACAAGCCTGGCAAAATTGGAACTATACTTGATGATTTGATAAAGTTGACAGTCTTTACATAGACTTTGCTATTCTAACTCATATGAAACTACTTGTTCTACATGCCTATTTTATAGCTTTGTTTTTCATCTTTTAATTTATTTCTGTAGTCATAATTGTTATATATGTTTTATATATATTATAAAATGAAATAATAATAATAAACTTTACCAAAAAAACGAAGGGAAGCCATAGAATAGAGAAGCTATAAAAATTCTCAAGTTTTTAACATACTTTAAGGGTATGGATACATGTACATTGCTTTTCACATAAGCAAGTAATATTACCAAAAATTATGGATCTGATTCCTTGGTTTGCAAATTAAGTTACATGTGTTTTTCTTCTTAATGGGTTGGATAAATAATCTGTACAATGCTATTTTTAAAAATGCCATATATAAAGAAAAATATTTGCTTAAAAAGCTTCATATTTGGAAAACGTACAGTATACCTCCCACAAGTCAATATCACTAACAGCTGTTGCAGAATCTTCTTGGCTCTTGCATAGTTTTAGGCAAAAGGGTTTTGGAACTACTAATCAGCATTCATACAACATTTCAGATTGAAAAATGCTCTGTGGTCTTCAAGACTGCCCTTCAAGGTACCACTGTCACTATTGTCACTATATTAAAGATAGATAACCATATCTGAGAAATAGGCCACCCAATGCATATATAGTAAAGAGAGGATATAATGTTGACCTTTAAATTCCTAAACAGCCTAGGACCTGGATACTTTAAGAACAGCTTCATCAATAGGAATCTACCTAAATAATGAAATCAGCATTGCATGCCAAAGGATCCCATTCAGGTGCATGCAAAGGTATGGGCTTCTGAATTCACATATCCCCATCAACTGTTGCACTCTCCTAGCTTGAACACCACCACCACACACTAGAAATGTCAAAAAGAAAGACCACGTATTTTGACAAGACAGCACCAAATCCCTCTTTCAATAAATGCATAATTTACTGAGCGCCGTTTTGCATTAAGCACAGAAAATTGATTTTCCTACTGCTAGAAACTAATGAACACCTAGGCTTCGTTTGTCTCCTTAACTAGAAGTGTAACTCTTGTTTGAGTTAGCTTTTTGTCTTTCTTCTTCTGTGAAAGGATTAAGTCTACAGTGAGTCAACTCTTTAAAAAAGCTAATCTGAGATCTAAGAAGGTGCCTTCTTAGACCATTAGTCCATCGAACTGGCAGTATCTCTCCAGGGATTCAGACAAGTGTCTTTTCCAGCCCTACATGGAGATGTAAGAGAATTAACTCCGGGCTTTCTGCATGCAAAGCATATGCTCTTCCACTGAGCTATGACACCGACACATGTACTTACTTTTGTGAACTTTTCATATTAGTGAAGGATACCAAAAAAAGAAAGAAAGAAAGAAATGGGGAAGTACAAACACTAACAGGTTTATTGTTGCAGATTAACTTCTCATGGACTGCAGTACCACTTCATCAGTTGCATGAAGCTACACATATGATAGAGCAGGTTTAATCTGTGATAGTTTGTTCCTGTTTTGGAAATTTCAATTGGCCCAGAATTTGACAGCTAGGTTAATGTTTGGTGTTAGCTGCAGGAAGTGCATAAAACAAGTATTATGTGAGCCTTGCTGCTTGCGCATTTGTTTCCAGGCTAAATTCAAGGTCCTAGAGCTCACCTTTAAAGCCCTTAAACAGGTCTAACTCCAGGGTACTTGAGAGAGCTGGTTCACTTATGTTCCTTCCATTGCAATTTGGGAATGAACACCTGTTGAAAATCCTACCATTTATCAGGCTGATGGCCACGATCAAACGTTCAGTGTAGACCCAAATTATGGAACCATAATTACAAATGCACAGTTTTGCCCATTCCTCACAGTAACCATATTATAAACAAGATTAACCCTCACCCTCCTGGAGTTGGAAATCTGTGCTAAATTTTTAAAATGTTAGGAAGCGGGAACTGCAACTTAACCGCTAACCATTAGCATGAGAGTAAACATGAAAAGCTTTTATACAGAAGTGTGTATATTGCTGGGAGCTTCACGCATTGGAGGACAGAGAGTGCTAAGGCTGTTCAAAAAATGAAAACAAGATTAAACTAACAGCAAAAAAAATCCCAGATTAAACAAACAAATAAATAACCAACGCAGGCAGGCAGGCACTTTCAATAGCTTTTGGTAAAGTCAGTTAAAAGCATCATTTTCCCCTTAAGCAAGATGCGTTGAAAGGAGAATTCATCAAACCCTTACAGGTCCTGCACATCACACAAAAGGTCCATGTGCAGAGTGTGTGTCTGTGTGCACGCTCTCTCTCTCTCTCTCTCTCTCTCTCTCTCTCTCACACACACACACACACACACACACACACACTTCCCATCACAGCAAATGACTAGGAGCATATAAGACCTTGCTGTGTTAAACATACCTCTTGTACTGAACGAGCTGCTGGCTTGTCCTGATGATTGGCCAATATTAAAAATGGCAAAGTGCATAACTGTGGATGCTGAAGCGCAGAGTGCAGTTCATTTCTAGCAATTTCTAAATCATCTTCTGAAGAGGCACTGTCTAATACAAATATTACTCCTTGGGATCCTTGGTAGTAACGACTCCAGTACTTCCTAATATTGTCAGCTCCTTTAATGATAATTAAAAACAAAGCAAAAACAGAAATGTTGTCAGACCAAAAAGAACAATAAGATTAAGTGCTCATTTAAATAATTAACTATTTTGTGCTGTGAACCGCCCTGAGATCTTCAGATAAAGGGCGGTATGCAAATTTAATAATTAATAACTAATTCCATAGCTTGTATATAAAAATAAGCGAAGTCAATCTCTGCTCCTACTCATGTTCATATTTTAACCTTTTACATTCTCAGTAAAGTGTTATCAACTTAATGGGACATATTTTGGTCTTTAAAACATGGCCAATCTTCTCTGTTCCTAATACCAAAATGGCTACTGCTTTCTGGCTTTACTTTTGCCATTTTAATTGTCACCTGTTTTGCGAATTTTTAAAAAGTTGGATAAAAATATGAAAATAATAATAATTCTTTACTTTCACCACAATACCTTCATCTCTCTGTAGGACACTCATCCTA
Source organism: Podarcis erhardii (assembly GCF_964252035.2). Classification (NCBI taxonomy): domain Eukaryota; kingdom Metazoa; phylum Chordata; class Lepidosauria; order Squamata; family Lacertidae; genus Podarcis; species Podarcis erhardii. Next base: position 37,717,140 of record NC_138501.1, on the reverse strand, counting down.
ATACCTCTCTGCTCTATTTAATGGCTTCACTTCCCAATTTACAAATATTATTGGTTTTTTAACACTTTTAACTCTCTTTTGGACTGGTTCCTGCCTTCCTTACCAGACACTCCACTACTATTCTCATAATTCCTACCAGAGGTCTTCACAGATCCAATGCCACCTACCACTTAAGAAATATTTTTTTCCAAATGGCATTTAACCCTTCGTACAGCTTCTTTAAAGGCTACTTATTCTGCAGAGCCCCTTTTTATCCGGACTGCAAGAACTTCAGCTGGTCTAGAGAGAATAGAACTTGCAAATCATCATCATCCAATAGCACTTTATCAGCCCTAGGACTAAAAAGGGTAAGTGAATTTGCCTTTTGTTTTTCTATTCATTTTTACTTTCCCCTGAAACATCTCCAGCTGTCTGTTACTCAGATAATGAACTGACAGGACAATTTGTCTGTTCCAACTCAGAAATTTTGCCCTTATGCAACTGCTAAGCACCATATTGGGCACTAACCCAATGTCCTCATAGAAGGCTGTCAGCGTCCGGCAAAAATAAAAGCAGACTGCAAGCCTTACATAAATGAGAGTTCTGTTTAAATAAAACAGCAACTTTTTCTTCAAAGGAAAAAAGAGAAGAGTCATGTTTCTCAAGCAATCTTTTTCATCGGCAATTTATGTCAGCATTTAACAGATAGATTAGCAGCTGACCAATTTAATCCCATGCAGTGAGTCTCCTCAAAATGTAAAATTGAAAATAAAGTTTTTGATTTTTCTGGAGCCACACTGTCAGGGCTCCCTCTAGGTCCCAGCTCACAGAGCACCAACGCCAGGCTGATATTATGTACAAAAGTCTTTATTGAAGTATAATTTCCATTTTAAAGCCAGAGCGTGCAACCCTACGTCTAGACTCTAGACAGGCGAAGTCCCCTCTGAGTCACTGCCCCTTCCGCACCAGTTTAAGATCCTAGCCCGGCTCCACCTCCTGCGCTGTTCCTTCCTCCTCTGGGTCCTTCTGCCCCCTGGGGTTTCCTCCCTCCTGGACTCTTCTGACGCTGACCCCCCTGATTCTTGCCCTTCCTTCCAGCGGGCTTTGGGACCTGGCTCCCTATCCGGGCTACCTGCTGTGCCGCTCGCCTGTACATTTGAACTTGGCGCGCGCGCCCAGCCGGTGACTTTCCTCTTGACCGTTTCCCCGCTCTCCGATGGAGGCGTGGCCAATCCTGACTCATCTCCTCCCTCTGGTGGTGGGAAGACTGGTCCCGATGCCTGGGACTCCTCCCCCCCACTACGCTCTGGTGGGGACGCTGGTCCTGATTTCCAACTGCTGCTCAGGGAGTCCCCGCTGGCCCCTTCCTTCTGGGGTTTCCCCCTTGGCACCCCCTTGCCCTGGCCATCGGCGCTCCTCTCTGTGAATCTTCCGATTCGCTGGAGAGACTCGTGGACTCTCTCTGACCACTGTCACTGCCTACACCCCCCTCGTATTCCTCCTCCTCACTCTCCATTTGCTCCTTCTCCTGTGTCTCTGCTCCTGAACCCCTGACACACACTCAATGCATAAAAGAGATCATTAACATGATGATCAATAGGATGATCAGAACCAACATGCTAGAATCTCGTATAGGTAAATATATCCTTATTAAATAAGTTTAAAATTTTAAAGATTTGCCTTTTGTAATAGCCACAGAACTAAAGTTGCTTTGGAATTGAATACAGCAAACATATTTTGCCAGAAACGTAATATGTCCTGATTTCTATCAATATACAAGATTCTACTCGCCTCTCCCTTCCTATTTAGAGTTTCCTTTCAGATTTCCATTCATAAGCAACTCAGTCTTGGGAAAATTACCAGATTTCAAACCAGTATCACATCCAATACTTCAGACACAGTTCATAGAAGATTCTCAGTTCAGGAATAGGCAGATACTACTGGCAAACTAAACAGCTCGTTGATTTTTTCCCTTTGGTTCCCAATAAGCTTTCTTGAGTTGTTCCATGAGTATATGGATGAAATAAATAAATACCGTATTTTTTGCTCTATAAGACTCACTTTTTCCCTCCTAAAAAGTCAGGGGAAATGTGTGTGCGTCTTATGGAGCGAATCCAGGCTGCGCAGCTATCCCAGAAGCCAGAATAGCAAGAGGGATCGCGGCTTTCGCTGCGCAGCTGTTCTGGCTTCTGGGATTAACAATATTTTTTTTCTTGTTTTCATCCTCCAAAAACTAGGCGCATCTTGTGGTCTGGTGCGTCTTATAGAGCGAAAAATACAGTACGTAGACAGCAGCCTTGGACAGCTTCCTCCTTTATCTGAGGCCACTGGCGGCCATGATTATTATGTTCTACTACCACTGTCAGAGGAAGTATGCCTCTCTTCCTGGGAATCACGCGTGGCAGACTGCTGTTGCACTCATATCCTGCTTGCAGGGTTCCCACAAGCATCTGGTTGGCTGTTGTGAAAACAGAATGCTGGACTAGCTCGGCCATTGGCCACTTGAGCAATATCGCCAAATGGGAAGCATTTCATCATTAGCTACTTTTAAGAGGAATACTTCCATTAAAGAGGCATCACCATACAGAATTGTTTTCTGTATGGAAACAACGGATACAGTGGTACCTCAGTTTTCAAGCGTCTTGGAAGCCTAACATTTCGGAACCCAAACGCCAAAAACCCAGAAGTAATTGCTTCCATTTTTCAACGCGCCTTGGAAGTTGAACAGCTTCTGCTGTGTTTTTTTTCTTTTTTCTCCATTGACTTTGCAAACCTTCCTTTGCGCCTCAGTTGTCGAACATTTCGGAAGTTGAACGGTCTTCCGGAATGGATTACATTCAACAACTGAGGTACCACGGTATGGAGATTTAATAATTGTGGATTAGTATCTTGGCTAGAGTCTGCTTAGTAGATGTAAGTAATTGCAGCTGTAATAAATTGCAGTTTTAGTGTGGTAGCACCTACACTTGGGAACTCCCTGTCTATTGGCATCAGGCAGGCATCTTCACTGTACCACTTTTGGGGTGCTTAAAACATTTTTGTTTAGGTAAGCTTATCCAGACTCATATGTGTTGACATGTTTTAATCTTTTTTTTTACTGTTATTTTAAATTATGTTTAAGTGTTTTTTATTGTTTTTAACTGTTTTTAATTGATCATTAAATTGAACAGTGGTACTTCGGGTTACATACGCTTCAGGTTACAGACTCCGCTAACGCAGAAATAGTGCTTCAGGTTAAGAACTTTGCTTCAGGATAAGAATAGAAATCAGGCTCCGGCGGCGCATCAGGCCCCATTAGCTAAAGTGGTGCCTCAGGTTAAGAACAGTTTCAGGTTAAGAACGGATCTCCGGAACGAATTAAGTACTTAATCCGAGGTACCACTGTACTTATAGGTTTTACTACACTCAAGGAGTATCTGCATTTTGTTAAATGAAGTAAAATAACTATCTCTTCAATGTGTACTTCAATACAGTAGCCTAAACTGATAATACCATTCATATGAATTAGGAGGTTCTCAGGTTTTTTGCTACTCAGAGATCTGTCTTGGCTAAAGTTTCAAAAATTATCATTCCTTACACTGGGTGCACACTCTTTCAAGATACCACATTCCCAGCATTTGTATGGATATTATTTTTAATGCTTTACTAGTCCTACTTCTGAACCAGTGTCAGTGGTGCAATAATCCATCTCTGCACAATACATGACATAAGACAGGAGTAAAGCCAGATCACTATTGCAGGCCATGTTCAACTAATGAGTCCCACTAGCAGAAGCCAGCAGAAAGTCTTCTGCTAGCTCAACATGAATCCCCCCCTTCTCCCCGCTTTGACTGGGAGAACCCTCAGAATAGCATGCTGGGGGCGGAGGGAGAGGGTCGTTCCATCTGGCAAGCTGAAATGCTTGCGCTGACAGAACTGCCATAATGGTACGTTGAATTCCTCCCTTTAAGTAGATACATAAATTATGGGAGTTGTGCATTGCAAAGTAGAAGTGCAAGCTCTGCACCTCAGCTGCTATTCTGAATTTCCCTTGCTTTCATCCTGCATCATGTCCACTCTAGATTGTACTCCTTTAAGCTTATGCTTAGTATCTAGCGGTCACAGGTGCTTGTTAAGTATTAAATAAAATATTATTTATTATCATTAAGAGAGAGAGACCAAGAAATGGAAAACTACCAGTCAGATATTCAGTTGATTAATAGTGTTATACCTCCAAGCTCTTTTACATTCAAGATGGCATTCTGGAATGGCACTGCTTTTATGCTAAAACCTGAAATCAGAACAAAAAAAGTTAGTAATTTTTGCAGTGCAGAGACTATCCAAAGCAGTATGCTTGTTAATAGTAGTAGTACTCCTCTCTGCTTTGGGCCTTCAACCTCTTGTGATCTTTAAGTGCCTGGGCAAGGTTTCAAAAGTTATCTTCTCCCTAATCCCTTCCCTAATCCCAGGCCCTTCCCTTTCCTCCATTCCTCCGAGAATCATTTTGCTGCCAAAAATATTTAGAATTACTTCAAAACATGAATCATAGAAGCAGGATAGTTATATAAAATAAAACAGTGTAACAGTATTTTGCAAAATTTTGACAGAATTAGGGGCATATTTTTATTTTTTGGAAAGGAAGCAGAGGAGACACACGCTTCCAAATTCTGTTTTCCATATTCTATTTTAGCTGATTGTAAAGTTTATCCTTATTCCATCCAGATAATAGGTACAACAGCAGTGGATTCAAAAGGCTGATGGAAGATTATCGGTTGCTTTCCAATTCTGTTTATCTCTCTACATTCTTTCAATTCATACCACTCTGTGAAATCAAATTAATCTCTCTGTAATGAGAAATTGTACAAACTGATATCTAAATGCAAAATTCAGAGCCTCCCAAACTCAAAAATAATTTATCATTACATATTTTCAGAGACACCTGGGGCACAACGTTTTTTTTAGGATTAGAACTGGATATACATTTCAGTAAACCTGAAGCAGTGAGTGGGTTAAGGGTGTGGCAGAAGACAAAGGATGGAAAGGTGCCAATCTAGAAACAGCTGCTCCAGGCGAGGTAGGAACAGTTCCTTAAACTGGAGCAGCTGGACTTCTCTAAAAAGGTATCTGCAGGAGGGCAATCCAGTAAACACTGCTTCCTCACATTCCTTTAGTCCATTCACCTGCTACCCAGTACCTAGGATCAGGGCCAAATGATCGTCTACAGCGATGCTTTCCCAGTTTCCCTGCACCCCATTAGCTGCAGTGCAGACTACATGTACAGGCCTCTGTAGTAGTCAAGTTTTTCTTCAGGACAAGTTTACTACCCATATGGGAAGAGAAAGTAGTCAGTGATGTGTAGGGGACCTCACTGCCAGCTCTGAGTAACACTAGATGACCCTTGGGGTCCCTTCCAACTCTATGAGTCTATGGGATAGATTTGACCCACTCCTGGTGCTTCCATACCTAACCCTCCAGAAATCATTAAAACTAAGCAGCTTTGGTTACTTATTTCAATTGTTTTGAGTGAATCCCTTTAGTTTGCAAATGCATCCAAAGTTGCATCTTCTCCTGGGTATGAGTATACAAGGCAACATAATCAATTACCTACCAATTTTATTTTTATTGCTCACTGCCACAGTGCACATTTCACACAGTAAACGGTAAGAATGCAGAGGTTAGACTCAAATCCTGCCTTGGCTATTTTCTTCTTCTCCGAAACATTTATATTGATTTTTCAACATTAATAAAGTAAATCAAAATAAAGACGGAATTTATATGTCAGTACACATAAGCTCCAGCGTTCAAAACTCCCATTGTTTTAGGCACATTTTGCGAAAGGGGATTTCATTAATGCAAGCAGTTTCTGAGCTCTGGGAGCAGTACTGTGCCTAAGATTTCAGATTAAAACTGCCACTGCTGAAACAACAGTAGACCTTTTTCTGCCTCCTCACTTCCAGCTCTTAGGACTGCAGAAGAGACCCTCATAAGAATATTAGGGGGAAAGGCAGGGGAAGTATGGCTTTGTTTTTTTGCAGTTTTCAGAGGAGGACTAGACCATGTGAAAAATTAATATAAGATTTTAGCTGCAGTTTGTTCATTTTCAGCTTTGTATTCTTGTTATAAAAATGTGTGCGTAGACATTCCGTTGTGGCAGCCATAACCCAGGTTTAAGGTGCCATTCAGCTCCTAGCTTTCACATCTCAGTTTCTAACACTGTCTAAGATGTTCTGATAAGCACAATACTTTTCTGTACTGTACATATGTAGGACACTGAACATATTACACATATTATGTATCCATTTTGCAGCCCTTCCATAGATGAGCAGTGGTTTCATCTTAGTTGTCCATCCCAGTCAATTTCTGCAAATGTGAATAAACAAACCCTAATGTGTGTAAAGTAAGCTCCCTATATTAAATGCTTGGTTAAAATATACAATACTCAGTCTGCACCCCCTGCATTTGTACTGGATCATATAGACAGAAGGGTGTCATCAACCTTCTTCAGTGATAAGCATTCCTAAAGCACAATATGAAAACATACCAAAATTCCTACAGCAGCTACTAATTAACTGAAGGGCTTCTTTAGTATGAAATCTGTCTTGGGGTCAAACTACACATGATGTTGGAGCTTCATGTCTTTCTTTCGTTCTGAAAAACCAGCAGTGTCTTGTGCATGACTGGATCAGGACCACAGCACAGCTAAGTCCAAGTAACCCGCCCAAGAAACACTGCTATATACTCCAGAAGGGAAATTAAAAGGCTTAAAAGCTTAAAGTTCTCAGGTTTCCCCCTTCACAGCTTATCACAACCTGGAATGGAGAGGATTTAATTGGGGCCAAAGAAGAGAGATAAAGGATTTGAGCTTCTCCTCTTGTACTATTGCCCAAAAACAAACAGCTGTTTTCACATTTAAAACACCTAATGAACCCCGTCAACGAAAGCCCTGCACAAAGATTTCTGCTTGTGCAATGGGGCTTTCCTCCTATCTCCACCTGTACACCTCCAGCGAACCTTGAAATCAGCTTTCAAGGAAGAATCCCCAGAACAGTGCAAGGGGGGAGGCGAACAGGGTTCGATTCACTTGGCAAGCTGATATGCTTGTGCAGATGAAACATTTGTAATAGCCTGATGTTGAATTCCACATGATGTGTAGTTTGGCCGTCCATATTTTAGGTTTAATGCAAAGAAATAGAGATGTTTCACTGAACAGCAAGTTCAAATATAATAGGTAGATAATATCCTTGAGTTGTTATTTAAGGGGCATGCTGAGAAATGCAAAATAAACAGCATAGGAAGCCAAATGCTGGACTCCCAGCACAGCCAATAATTTGGGATAATGGCAGTTGTAGTCTAACAAGATCTGGCCTCCTGGTATACAGTAAATATATCCTGCCTATATACTTGATCACTACAGCTTCACATCTGAATTATTACCGTATTTTTCGCCCTATAGGACGCACTTTTTCCCCTCCCAAAATGAAGGGGAAATGTGTGTGCGTCCTATGGGGCGAATGCAGGCTTTCGCTGAAGCCTGGAGAGCGAGAGGGGTCGGTGCGCACCCGCTGCTTGCGGAGAGTTGCCTGCATGCAGAAGCCTGCGTGCTGAGCTCAGCGCGTCCAGGCTTCGGGGACCTCTCCGCAAGCAGCGGGAGCCAGCGCTGGGCTCCCACGGCTTGCAGAGAGCTGCCTGTTTGGGGGCTGTTGGAGAGTTTGGGGGCTGTTGGAGAGTTGCCTGCATGCTGAGCTCAGCGCGTCCAGGCTTCGCGGACCTCTCCGCAAGCAGTGGGAGCCAGCGCTGGGCTCCCACGGCTTGCAGAGAGCTGCCTGTTTGGGGGCTGGGGCGGGGGAAGCTCGTGCCTCCCCCGCCCCAGCCCCGCATCTGGGGGGGGGGAATAAATTTTTTCCCTTTATTTCCCCCCCAAAAAACTAGGTGCGCCTTATGGGACGGTGCGTCCTATAGGGCGAAAAATACGGTATTTATTAAAGGACACAACAAGCTGCAGCTAAATGGATAGACACTAAATACTCAAATGGGCAACTTTCATATTATTTGCACAGAATTACAATTCAGATATTTACCCCAATGGAAGATGTTAAGCATTCTTTAAACACACACTTTACTTTGGTTTGAAATAAGCCAAATAGTTTTGCCACAATTTTGAAAGATATATCTAGTTTAAGAAGTTACATAAAGCATTAGCTTACCTGTTGTCGATACTATATTATCTCTATTTTCACTGCAGAGCTGAGACAGTAGACTAGTCTTGCCAGAGCCAGTGAGACCTATGCAAACCAAGTCATACTCTGGTCGTGGTGGTGGAGGCCCTTTGCAGCAAAGTGCTCGAAAACACTGTTGAGGAAAGCATAAAGAAGAAGATTTAATATTTAATATCACACAATTTTAATATTAATAATTTTTTAAAAAAATGTCCAAGAAAGAAGACAAACAGAACTTTGGTAAAAGTCAATGGGATTACTATGTTGAATCGAGATTATTACAGATGAATTGGGCCTAAAGCACACCCTGTTTTTGCCATATCATTGCATTCAAAGAATTGTTCCAGGTACATTTCAGTATGTTTCTCAAAAAGATTTTTAGCCACTACATTTCACTACACACATAAGACTGCATTCTTAAATATGTCACTCTCTTTAAAGAAGACTAGGATCATTGCTTGTTGCCCAGCCAACATATTTCTTATTAGACTAGGAAAACAAGTAATCCATTTACTTAACAATCAATATCACATGACTAGCTAATCATAAAATGCACTACTCCATTTGATAAATTATACTGTATGTCCTTTCATAGAGCCAACAACTTAATGAAGGAAGCCCTTCTTGCCTCTTTTGAAATCCTTCCTCAAGTATGCCAAATCACACAACAGGCTTGAATGACCTAGTTCCCTCCTATTTTAATCTTTTGTTATGGTTGTCTCAAGTGAGAATAACTATCAACCATCTTCATATTTCCCATTTATACAGAAACTAAAGGCAAGATGCTAAATTCAAGATACTAAACCTCAGATATACGTTACATCATACAAAGAAACAATGAAAGCATAAAAGTTGCTGTAAAGATACAATCTCCAGATGATATATTAAAAAGCAGAGACATCACCTTGCCGACAAAGGTCCGTGTAGTTAAAGCTATGGTTTCCCCAGTAGTGATGTATGGAAGTGAGAGCTGGACCATAAAGAAGGCTGATCGCCGAAGAATTGATGGTTTTGAATTATAGTGCTGGAGGAGACTCCTGAGAGTCGCATGGACTGCAAGAAGATCAAACCTATCCATTCTTAAGGAAATCAGCCCTGAGTGCTGACTGGAAGGACATATTCTGAAGCTGAGGCTCCAATACTTTGGCCATCTCATGAGAAGAGAAGACTCCCTGGAAAAGACCCTGATGTTGGGAAAGATTGAGAGCACAAGGAGAAGGGGACGACGAGGACGAGATGGTTGGACGGTGTTCTCAAAGCTACTAACATGAGTTTGACCAAACTGCGGGAGGCAGTGAAAGACAGGAGTGCCTGGTGTGCTCTAGTCCACGGGGTCACGAAGAGTCGGACACAACTAAACGACTAAACAACAACAACAGTGTTAAAACTTAAGGGAACTATTTGAAGGTTCATTCCATACTATCACCAGGTCCTGGAGGCAAAACTTTGCTTAAGTTACATTTATGCATAATTTTGTACCTACAGCTAAATCGGTGATATTAAATATTGTGAGATGAAGTTCAGAGCCCTAACTTTCCTTTGCTGGTAGCAAGAATAGAACAAGAACACCAGTGCAAGAGTGAAGACTCTTCCACAGCAGAACAGTAATATAGAAAAATATGATCCCTTGCACTAATGACCACATTAACAAAACAAATTTGTGCCTATAATGGGCAAGGTGACTCAGACTCATTTATAGATGACTGGCATTCTATTCATTTCTGATAATCAGCCATTGGTTAAAAGTTTCCTGAGATGATAGATAGATAGATAGATAGATAGATAGATAGATAGATGTGGTCAGATATATTTATGGCATAGTTGTTGTTTTTTAATATAATTCAGCACCATTCCAGTTGATGTACTGATGTGGTATTCTCCCTACCATGCTTCAGTTGTTTCAGTATATAGTTTTCTTTCTTTAAAAATTATATCATTTCCCACTTTTCAATAAAAAACTATTTTTTAAAAAAGATTACTATATTAATAGCAATGTACTTGTGTGTATTATTCCTTTGCAATATCTTAAAAATCATTGGTCTTCTGAAAAACAAAACCTCATTTTTCCTATGGGACTTATTATTTTACCTTCTAAGACTACGTCAATTTTTTTTTAATAGATTTCAAAAGGCAAATAAATTCTCAACACATCAGGAGCCAAAGGTGGTAAGAATACCTCAAGAACCTGCTGCTGGAGTTTATAGTGCTTTAGAGAAAAGATTCTGAACATTAAACATGCAGTTATATAAAGGTTGTACCTTCATACTTAACAGATCTGCACCTGTGTTTATACAACACAGTATTTCTTAGCTTAATCACTACAGTTGATTTGTTATTGTAGTTAGAACCAGACAGTAAATATAGCTACGGGACAATAAACTGCATTTTTTTAAACGCCTCAACTTGTTACCTAGATTCATTATATAGAGCAGGGCCTTGCCATTAGAACAGAGCTTCATATAACCTGCCAGCTGGTGAACAAAGCTGAAGATTACTTCCCACGTTACAGATCATGGGTTGTATCTAACTAAGTTCAGCTCAGAGTCAATCGACTGAAATTAACATAAGTAGAAGAGAGGGCTATTGTGGACCTCCCATAAGCATCTGGTTGGCTACTGACTAAACAGAATGCTAGGTTAGATGGGTTCTTGGCCTGGTCCAGCAAGGCTCTTCAATGGTTCTCCTTTCTTTATATTGGTAATTAGTCTGTATAATGAAGCATGTATTATTTATTTTTAAATTTCAAAACCCAGAACATTTATTGAAAGTGTGTGTGATAGGTAGCGTACAGTGGGCTCAAGCCCCTGCTGCAAGGTATGTGGCAGAATTATACTTATCATCATTATATTAAATGGCATCTCACTAAAAATAAGGTAATTTACCGTACTTTTCCGTGTATAAGACGCGCGCGCCCCGCGTATAAGACACCCCCTATTTGGGGGGACTAAAATTAAAGGGAATGGGGGGGAATGGCCCAAAGTTGTTGAGCTCTTTTGGGGGAGAATTGACCAGAGTTGTTGAGCTTTTTTGGGGGGGATGCCCATGGTTGTTGAGCAATTATTGGTGGGGAACGACGAAGATCACTCACCCAACTGGCAAACGCTAACAAGCCAAACTGCAGAAGCGGCAGCCAATTCAAAGCAGCCCCTTACGCATTCACAAATAACACACACAATTGACAAAGCAGCAGCCAATCCAAAGCAGCCCTTGCCGCAGACACCGTTCACCCACCCAACTGCTAGATCCTACTCGCGGATGCAACTAATCGCCCATCCCCCCTCTGCACTACCCATGTATAAGATGACCCCCCATTTTTTTTACTTTATTTTGGAGTAAAAAACCTTCGCCTAATACATGGAAAAGTACGGTATATGGCTTTGCAAAAGGTTTGGGTGATTAAGCCCCTATACTTCAGCACTTGCTTTAGCAAAGTACATGTTAACATGTAATATTCCCAAGTACCAAACAAAATCTGCATTGTTATATGATACACAAAATGTTACACATCTTAGCAAATTTTATCCCCATTCTTCCTATATGTAGCCAGAGGAAGCTTGTCATGGATGATTTATATTATTGTAAGGCAGAGGCTTTGATTTAGCTAAGGATCTGAGTCAGCTGGGTCACTTTGGGATTCAAACATCATTTCAGTACAACATGAAGTGAGCAAAAGAATGTGAAAGACAATGGGGAAGGGTGTAGGAAAAAACTGTCTAATATAGAACACAGACAAGATAGTTCCTACCTACAATTCTGCCTCCATCTATTATTATTTTGTTGCTCTATGTTTTCATATTTCTACAATCTAATAGGCTCTCTCTGAACCATCTTATTCCAAGTGTTTGTCTCCACACAAGCCAATCGTAGAGAAGGAAGGTTAGGATTTCCAATTAACAGCAGAAGAAGGGTCGCTAGATTTGTAAGTGGATGATGTGCTTCATCCTTTGATAGCTCATTAAATCAGGAATGTCATCCCTAGAGCTGCATGTGGTCTGTTCCCACATTCCCTACCTGTTATAGAAAATGGTTTCAGTAAGTAGGGACATGGGCTGGGCTGGTTGATGCCTCTTTTTTTCTGAAGTATTAAGAAATTGGGCAATGAATCCTGGGAAAGTTGCACAAACCATTAAATGCTACCTCATCCCACACAAACTACCATACTCCCTAAATCCCAGATTACCAATTACAGATTCTCAAAAGCTCTTGTAATGAAAACTCAGGAGAAGATAGAAGGAAGCAAAACTAGCAACATTAGAGACAACATTACTTAGACTGAAGAGAGAGAAAACAAACCACTGATGGAAAAACACAAGAAACCAATGAGGAATATAAATATGGAGAAGCTGAGGAAACAGCTCCCCTTGTCATTTCCTGTTAAAATGAAAGATGGGCGCAGATTATTCAACAATAGCCTGGAGCACAAAGCTGTGCTAAAAGCCATCCTTTTACAGATCTTCAACTAAGCTAGAAAAGCTTCTTCAATATGATTCATGAATAAAGTATGCTACAAGCTTGGCTAACTGAGCCCTGTTTTGTGAGTACCATAGATGTATTGATAAATATTCTACAACTGCCAACTACAACCAACTAAACAAGCATTAATTTGAACACTCACACTTCCATTGTCTCCCGAGACAGAAGCATGCCAACCAACCATAGGACCATAGAACCAAGCATTTGAATAACATTTAAAGGGCTACTAACTGTATTTTAAAACTAATTTAGACACCTCTACCATCCCAACTTGTTTGTAAAAGGATCAGTTATACACCAAGCCTGTGAAATTCCATTTCACTCAAACCCTTTCTTGTGAGCATAGCCAACACAGGAGCCAAGCACCAATTTCATACTCACACAAACATGTAGCCACTATCATGTGCGAATCAGCCTAAGAAATGGTGGCATTCTTTAAGTATGGATTAAGGAAGAGCCTTACAAAATGAGCAGGAGGGCTCCCACACACAGCAGTGAAGGGATACACATCCCCATTTAAAGGGTGGGCAGCATATCACCAGGAAGTGCACAATCTAAAATTGCTTAACTGCACCAGTGTCTTCCAACAAGAATTTTGCAGGTGGAATAAAGGTTTCCTGTGCCTGTAATATTCCTCTCCTTAATTAGGAAAGAGCTGAAATTTCAGAAGACTGTTTCACAACTATTGTCCACAATAGGGCAGATTGTTAATAATAAAAAACCCTTATGAGAAACTGAGCCAGACAATGTTGTTACAAAGCATGTGTATCCTAGCACTTCCTTCTTTGAGGAGACCCCAGTTTTCCGCTCTATTACAGCCACTATCCACTTCAGTGACTAGCCCTTTCTGTTGTCTTGGTCTTTAGAAAAACACACAATATTTTTACAGTCTTGAGCCTGGGGTTTTTTATATTTGCTTATTCACACACAGTGCTGCGCATTAAGATTACTATTGTATGTTGACTGCAGAAAAACAACAATTTGCCAAAGGCATGGGCTTTAGAAAACAGATCACGGTGCCCTCTGCAATAGAGCAAGAGCTCCAATACGTCTAGGACAAGTAAATGAAAGGAACAGGGCGTTGTCGTTTTCTAAAGGGCACTGTTCTTTCGTTTGTTATCTAAAAGCCAGACAAGTACCACATCATATGCGGCTACAGAAGACTAGACATCTTGTTCAATGCAGGACTATAAAAATACAAAGAAAGAGATGCACAAAGTTTATTCTACCCTTTTTATTTTTATTTAGCTTTATATTATTGGTTTGGGGGTGCTAATGAGCAAAATAGATATTATGCCCTGCCAAATTAAATTATAGGCAGTCATAAAACCAATGTTTTACTTAACCTGACATGTCCAGATTAGGGTGAAGAGACATCCTGATGATAGTTTAAAACTATTAAAATGCAAGAATGAGGCTTCAGTGCTGCGAATTCTGTATGCAATGTACTATTATATTTGCAAGCAGAGTTTAGATAAGCCGTTGTTCAGTTCATTTTAAATAAACGGCCTCCCAAAAGCTTTCATTTGAAGTTGTACAACTTCCTTGTACAGACCAAGGTTATTTATTTACTCACTGCACTTAATATCCCATTCTTCAGTCTGAAGACTTCCAGGACAATTTGCAAATATTTAAGAACAAAACAATACAATCAGTTAAAAGCAGCAGCAGCAGCACAAAAATGGAATCTCACCAGACCAAATGAGTAAAAAAGAAAAATTAAAAAGCAAAAATATTTAAAAGGCCTGAGGGAATTTTAAAAAAAGTATTCACCTGGTTTCAAAATGCCATTTCCCAGGGACAGCATTCCAAAGTTGGGGTACCAAAACAAGGCCTCGTTTTCCCGTCTCTAATTGTGTGCCCCTCCAAAAACAGGGAGGTGCACCCAAAGCATGGCCTCTGAAGATCATGATGTTCAGAAAATTTCATTCATTCATTCATTCATTCATTCATTCAGGGTTGCTGCACACATTTTGCAACAACTCACTCTGGTTTGCCACCAAGTGTACAATACCAGCTTTCTGATGAGGATATCTGTATATGTGTTTTTTCATGTCTAGATGCTACCTTTTTACCTACCTCTTGCTTATACTTGTGCTTCAGACCTATGAATAGTGCCAGAAGGAGGGTCCAAAATATTACAATAACCAGAAGCAGGTGCAAAACAAGGAAACTGTTTTTAGAAGATGATTGAAAGGCAATAAATTAAAGTCATTTTAAGAATGTTCTTCAAGTACCTTTTTCACTCCAGCCTTTTTGAGTTATCTTTTCTGTTTACAAGAACATGGTGGGTACCAGCAACAGAAAAGTCAGAGAAGCCTAAATTTCCCTGAAATCAATGGGCCATAAGCACTCAACTTACAGATATAAACAGATTACACATCTTTAACTAGCTCTGGACTTCATCCAATCTCTTGTAAGGCTTAACACCATGATGTTCTCAATCTCCTAATTACTATAGGAATACTATTTTCAATTGTGTTGAAAGGGCAAGGCAACTGTCATTTTGCTAACTGCATTTTATTAGTAGTTCTTGTTTCTACTTCTGCAAGTCGTTTTTTTCCTACAAAGAACACAGCACATTCTCGGCCCATTTCTTGGTTCAAACCCGTTTCCTTAACTTTATCTATTCTTCAGGATGGAACCATAACTGAAGTTGTCAATTATGGTTTCTCAGTTCTGAAATCTTAAAAGTTCAGTTCTCCCCATTTTCTCATCAGCTTGCTTTTTTAAAAAAAACCATTTGTGCACATTTTTGAAAGCAAGCAGGCCTCCAAATTTGTTCTCCTTTCTCCTCCTTACCGTAAAGTCAAATTGCACCAATCTCATGCCCAGTGATCGCATAGTTGTTTATTATTGTAACAAACGGAAAATAAGTTCTGGAAGTAGTATAGCATTTCAGGTGTACTACCTGAATCCTTTTACACAATTTGTATTGCTGCTTGTATTACCCAGCCTTCCTTTTTCCACCGACTCTTTGTAGCTCCTGGTGGTCTCCAGCACTCCTTATCCTCACTGTTTTGTTCTATATGGTACTGCAACTGAACAGTGCAAAAAACATGACTACCACATGGAAACATGGTGGTGTCCATATCTGCTTGCAGGTTCTGGAGAACTATTTATTTAGCTTGTTTTGGCAATGGCTGCACAAGAAACATGAGAGAGTTCATTGACCAGGTTTGGTGTACTAGAAGCCACTGTCAGAAGCAGGTGCATAAGGCAAGTGAAACCTTGTTGCCAGTGACAAAATCTGAGTTTCCACGCTTTTCTTCTCTCTCCACAAGGTATAGATTGGGAGTATGTTTCATCAGCATCTGAATACTGTGTCCTGGGATCAGAAGTCACCTTTAAAATGTATCCACTACATGGGAGAATAGGGGGAAACACCTTTCTTACCTTTCACTTAATTTCATAAACACCGAACACCATGTATAAACCAATACTTTTCTGTATAAACTATACTTTTCTGTTTCATATTGCTACGTGGGAGAAAAATACAAAAAATAATCCCACTGTTTTACAATGCAGTGACTGGAGAAACTAGGAAAAGATACTTCCAAAATTGTAGTCTCCGTTAAAAAAAAAGCTAAACGTGCTTTAAAAAGTGAGAAGAGTGATACATCCACCATCTACTATTACATATTTGGATCAAAACAACAACCAGTCCCTTTCTTTGTCACCTGGAAAAATAAAAGTAGCCTGCAGTGTTGGTGTGAACAGAATTCTCAAACAGTCATACAAGCCATTAAAAAAAAACCCCACACTTATCTACTCCTGATTTTCTAGCAGGAAGGAATGATAGTCCCAGAGAGTTTTGTTTCCATTTAAACCTCTCCCCCCCGCCCCCGGCCCAAAGGCTCCCTACTCTCCAATTTATCTTTTGCTCTGGTCAACAGCTAATGGTTCTTGCCTTGCATAGTAGCTATGACCTCTACATTTGAGGTGGTATGATCAAAGGCACTCTGGCCAGACTTGGAAAAACATTTCCACTGAGAATGGACATAGTGCCTGTCAAAAGGTTATTCCCACTGTGTACAAGGAGCAGCTCATGTTACTTCAGTGTAACATGAAAGTTCAAACTCTAGCCGCAGTAATCCACATACATGTTTTTCTTTCTAAAAGCAGCATATGGGACACACTGACTAAAAGAACACACATCCGTCTTATCTGAAAGGGGAAATAAAAGGTTTCCTCAGTCCATCCAGCTGCAAGTCACTGATTTTTAATAATTTCTAAAACACGAACCATCCATCTGAAAGTGGTTCCTATTGAATCCGAGTTTGGGAAGGGGTGGGGGCTCTGTAAATAAATTAGGCTCCCTATATCTTGTAGAAAACAAAATAACTTGGCGGCGTAAATCTTAATGTCAGTGACAGGAAGGCTTTGGTGAACCATTACCATAAATCTGACAAACGCTAATTTGATGGGTGGCTGTATCTGTCTGCTACAAAGCCAGTCTAGACAGTCTATTGAGAAATCCTAAAACACAACTGTTTGTTCCCCGTAACACCATCTGGATATGGCAATAAGAGCCGACCCAGTGCCATTCACACATGGATCAAAGCGCATGCTAATGCCATCATGAAGTCATACACATAAAAAATTCAATCTGAGAACTCTAAGCAATTTTGCTAAATCCTCAGCAGAGAAACCTCAGACTTCGCTCAGACTCAAGCTAAGTGCATGAAGAGGGAAAGGCGGGGGTGGAAAAGAGAGAGAGAGAGAGAGAGAGAGAGAGAGAGAGAGAGAACAGAATATTTAATGAGCTTGGCCTTCTAAAGGAATGTTAGGCCACCCATTGTATTGGAAAAGGCTCATGTCACACTTCAGTCATGGCACCCATCAGGGAGCCGCCTTTACAAAACTGATCCGAGGCCTTTCGTAATTACCTGTTTCAGACCAAGCACACAGAAAGAGAAGAAGGGTCTCCTAGGTGTAACTCTTCTGTTTATTACAATAAGCTGTTAGATTGCTCTGTATTACAACAATATTCCAAACTTCTCTCATTAAAAAGTGTACTGTGGCATTAGATCAAAGCATCAAGGGCCCCCTATTGAACTTGTTTAAGTATTACAAATGTAAAGAGCAAGTCTGGTTGCAGAGGCAATTTCTTTCCCACCCCCCACCCCCAAATAAAATAAAATCTTCCCTCCAACTTGAATGGTGTGTCTGTATTACTGCAAGACATATTCGGACCATACTTTCCGGAAGACCCTTGCCCTGGCTATTTCAGTTCATCAACAAGATTCTAACAGGTAATTACTAGGATGAGATGGCCTTTTCCTCCAGACGGTTGTTCCCCACTATGCTGATTTTACATATTTAATCTCAGAGAAGAGTTTCAAGAGGAACAGACAAATTATGCTTGTTCAGTGAAGACACACATAATTCAAGGATGTGAGATAAAATGCTTCTTTAGGAGCTAGCAAATGATGTGCAAGTGTGGCAGTAATACTGTTCAAATGCTGTGGATCTAATGAACAATGTAGAATTTTCTTTTTTTTTAAAAAAAAAGCAGCATATTGTGGTAGGCTAGAGGAATTTGGCATTGTTTTCTGTGCATTTCTGAATCTCTTACATATCACATACAGCTTTTGAAATTTCTCCTGGTTTGCCATGTGGCAAAGGCCTCAAGATCCACTGGATTCAACAAACAAATTCTAAATTCTTTGGATTCTGGCCTGAGCCACCAGTATTGTCAATACCAATTTCAACTTCGAACATAAAGCAAAGTATATTGCAATTTAATACAGCAAAGAAAGCATGTGGCCAGAATTATCATCATTTGTCACTACAGGAGTGTAGTTCAGTTTGCAGTAGAACTTAGTCCCAAAACTCATGAGTACCATTTAACATGTACAGTGCATCACACAAGGGTAGTTACACTGGTTATTTATTAAAGTAAAGGGATGAATATGGTGTTTTATGCCAGAAATGTCTCAATTGAATTGTTTCATTCTATATGTTGTATCAAACTTGTGTTAAGGTTAATATTTAGCTATTACTTTCATGATACTATGCAGAAGTAAGATTTCATTACTGTAATATTCCACACAGTGAATCAGTCCAAGAAGCTTTTAAAAATGTCTTGACTATTCTAAATCAACAGTAAAATATCCTCACCTATATACAGTTATTTCTAAACCTGGGGTTTCCAAACTGTGATCCATGAACCACCAGTGAGATATAAGCTTAATTTAGGTGGTCCACTGTGTGTTTATAAAAAATACAATTAAAAACTATGCAACATTAGTACAGTACATTACAATTGCAACAACAGGCAGAATAATCATTAACTGGTCCACAAAGACCCTTGGCAATTTTAAAAAGGTCTGCTGGGGAGAAAGTGGGAACCACTGTTCTAAGCCAGCTGAAGTTTAATGCACTATAATTTCATCATCTGAAAAACTATTCTTGCAATCCAATAAAATAGTAAAGCTACTGGGTATTGCTAGGATTTTTGTTTCCTTGTTTTCTGTTTCCAAATGCAAGTACACCGACTGTAATACCCATGTTTGTTCAAGCTATTAGAAAAATATGTTTGAAATCATAATTCATAACCAGTCATAACTTGTGCAAACAAGTTGTTTTAGTATTTTCTCCTACACATATTCTAACCATATTGTAAACAACTTCTCTTTAAATTCCCCATGTGCTGCTATCAACTGACATTAAGCATAGAAAGATACACCCATAAAGGGGAGTGGGAAGAAAACAGCGGAGAGAAACCCATTTTGATTCATGAAATTTAATAAACAGCATAGTTTAAACTTTAGTCCTGCATGCAGGTTATGAGTCAAAAGTCTCAAATGCAGGTATAGCACAGCATATTGAAAGAAAATGTGGCGTAAAGTCAGTTCCTGAATAACCAGGTCTTGGATCTCAATAAAACAATGTCTAAGTAGAAGCAAAGAATAGGATGTGGGGTTTAAAGTCAGGGCTGAACTTTACAGAAGCTTCAGCACAGCAGAACAACATCGCCATCTACTGCTCAGTATCATTACCTTTAAAGTCACGCCTGAGATAAACCTAACCGGAGAATCATCGTACTGTAGTGTGTTCCTCAAGTTACTGAACTAGGGAAATGTTGACAAATTTAAAGAAGTTAACACACTGTTGTTGCTACTACATTCCAGCAGTATGTCAGTTACCCAGGACAAGCAGGAATCACAAGTGAATAAGAGCCTGTGAACCTCAAATGAACTCTAGGTTCCTAATATTTTGTGGGATATTGCAAGCAACGGTGCAAAAGTTTGTTTAAAAGTTCACAGTTCTGTAAAGTTTGCATCTTGTTTTATTCTCACAACTTATGCATTTTAAATCAAGCTCTTAAAAAGTGAGAAACTGAGGGTTAAAAAACACGCACACAAATGTTATTGTGTGGTTAAGCGATCTTCTTTCTTACTCTAAGACAAAGTGGTGAAAGCTAGCCAAAGCTACTCAAGAAAAGTATAGCAGAGGAAAGATCTGAAACCAGGTCTTTTTGGTATATATTCAGTATCTAATCATTGGATCACACTAGTTCTTAATATCTTCAAAGCTGGATGTATACAGCCACAAAATTGCTCTTACTGTGTTTGATAGCTGAAACAGTACAGAAATGTCTTTTAAATAATGAGCACAAGAAGCAGGGGCTACTCAGTGGTTGCCTCCTGCCTGTGGAACTATCTGCCAACAGGTATTTCCTTTGCTTCATATTGTATGGCTTTTAAACAGGCCTTGTTTCGAAGCTGCTTTTAACAGAGACATGTTTGAGGGAAATGTCCAATTTTGTTATTCTGTAATAGCTATACCATTGCTGGTTCTAACTATTTCTTGAATGGTTTAAGTAATATAAATTTCTAAGATTGAATTGTGAAATATTTAAAATGCTCCTTTAAGTTATTGTTTTGTTGAAATGATATATTGTAGTTTTCTATTTAGAAGCTGCCTTAGGAGGGCTCCCTTTCCTCAAAGAGCAACCTAGAGATACTTCAAACAAATAAATATTTTTGCTGGGGTCAGTGCGGTGTCAATGCTCAAAAACTCCCATTTAATATATGCCAATGCTGAATAACTCCAATTTAATATATGCCAATCACCAACTACGGATTAAAAATGTAAGAAAAGTTCACTGCACCTTCTTAAATACTGTGCTTTGATTATGATCTTATCCATATGCAAAATTCCAACCAATTCAAACAGTGTAATAATATACAATGGTACCTTGGTTCTCAAACGCCTTGGTACAAACAACTTGGAACCCAAACACTGCAAACCCAGAAGTGTTCTAGTTTGTGAACTTTTTTCAGAAGCTGAACATGCTCCGTTTTGAGTGTTACGCTTCCGGTCTGAGTGCCACACTTCCGTTTTGAGTGTTACACTGAGGTCTGTCTGTTTTTGCTATTTATGTTGCGTTTTTGTTTCTGTGGGTTTTTTGTTTTTGTTTTTGTGACTGTGCAGAACCCAGTTCAGCTACTGATTGATTGACTGCAATGCATTGTTTATTACTTTTATTTTATGGATCAATGGTCTCATTAGATAGTAAAATTCATATTAAATTGCTGTTTTGGGATTATTTTTAAAAGTCTGGAACAGATTAATCCATTTTGCATTACTTTCTATGGGAAAGCGCACCTTGGTTTTGGAACGCTTTGGTTTTGGAACGGACTTTCAGAACAGATTAAGTTTGAGAACCAAGGTACCACTGTAATACATTTGCACTAGTTCATATTGTGTCAGCAGCACTGGTTCTGCAATTAAAGCCCTCAAAGGAGCAGGGAATAATTAAAATTTCCATGTGTTTTTTGCTCAGACCTAGAGTTAATGACATACATCCCCATTCAAATGGAACTTTGCTATACAGACAGAATTAAAGTAGAGAGGCAGAAGATTGATCACGATTGGCTGATTGCCTGACAATCTGTGTCAGGCTGGCTACAGCAGTCTGGGCTGCACCCAGCTCTGACAAGGACAGTCAAAGTGATGAGAAACAAGGACTAGTTTCCACTGTGCACGACTGTAGCCCTTACTGCTTTACTGATGCTACCTCGGTTTACATACACCTCAGGTTACAGACGCTTCAGGTTACAGACTCCGCTAACCCAGAAATAGTACCTCGGGTTAAGAACTTTGCTTCAGGATGAGAACAGAAATCGTGCTCTGGCAGCGCGGCGGCAGCAGGAGGCCCCATTAGCTAAAGTGGTGCTTCAGGTTAAGAACAGTTTCAGGTTAAGAACAGACCTCCGGAACGAATTAAGTACTTAACCCGAGGTACCACTGTAATCGCCAGACCTCTTTATTCACATGAGGTTGTCAACAAGTACAGAATGCTCTGATGATGAGAACATGGAGAACAGTTGGATCAAGTCCAGCATGCTGTTTCTGACAGTGGCCAGTGAGATGCCTTTGTGAAGACCACCAGAAAAGCAGAAAAGCAGCTACCCCTTCTTGCTGATGGCATCATATGGTATTCAAAGAAACATTCCACATGAAGTTTCCATTTTGCCACTCATCAGACTGTATTTCATAGATTGGCCTACCTCCCCCCTTTTAAAGGCCTCTAAACAGGGAGCCATCAAGGCATCTTGCAACATTGCATTCCTTAAGTCAACGATGCATTGTGTGAAATACTTTGTTCAAAAACTAATTTGGGTGACACCCATTTATGGTACTGTGAAGAAGGAAGGGGAGAAAAATGATCTTCCCACTTCTTTCATCATTAATAACTTTATGAATTTCTATTATGCATCCCATTCATTAGATATTAATGAGACAGTTGAAAAGAATCCTGCTGAAAGACTTTGAACATTAACAATAATTCTCTAGTTCAGGGGTCAGCAAACTTTTTCAGCAGAGGGCCGGCCCACTGTCCCTCAGACCTTGTGGGGAGCGGGACTATATTTTTTTTGGGGGGGGGGATAATGAACAAATTCCTATGCCCCATAAATAACCCAGAGATGCATTTTAAATAAAAGGACACATTCTACTCATGTAAAAACACGCTGATTCCCGGACCGTCCACGGCCCAGATTTAGAAGGCAATTGGGCCGGATCCGGCCCCTGGGCCTTAGTTTGCCTACCCATGCTCTAGGTGTAATGTAGACAAGTGCTATCCCAGAAGGCACATTGCATCTGCAAATAGCGTATATAGAGTTGAACATGGTTGCAGAATCTATGCAGAAACAGCTACCTTTCAGCATGTCCTGCTGGCAAGTTCAGTTGCCAAGGCCACGGCTTGTCTAAACCAGTCTTTGACATCTGAGTTTGCAACTGGAGGGAGGAAAATTTGGCCCAGGCATCATTAATTGCTGACCCATATAATAAACTTTGCTCAACTTGTTCTTTAAAAACAAAGTGTCTACAATCTTACATTGGCAAACGCGTATGTGGATTTTACAGACTACAGTCCAACTGATTTTGTTCCAGACAAAGCACTGTGGGACGTTCATCTTTAAGACAGTGGGCTCCAAATGGAGGATAGTTACGAAGATGTCAAATAAAAATAAGACCAGGTTTACTGAAACACATATTCCCTTTCCCCAGCAGAGCTCTTATTACAGAGAAACATTGCCGTTGAGAAACCACTAGCATGCAGCATTGGAACAGATTAGTGAGAAGTGTTTCCTTGCTCCTGCTGGACATTTCTTAAAACAATCCCAGCTCCTCTTAGCACATAAATCTTGCATAAACAACAAATGCAAACAGCAAAACAATCAACAGCTTTTGTAGCTTCCTACACCAAGCAATTCCAAAATGGTGGATTAAGAACTCCCAGTGAGCCCTGTAGAGACTGCTGGTTGCTAGTTCGCCAATAGCACAGAACCAAGGACACTGGGGCAAGATTCATACATTACTGGAAACACTGGCATGGAAAAGAATCATTCTGCTTACCGATACGGTTCCTTTCTACAGATGCTAATGGAACAGTGTAGGACCAGAAGTCAAAGAAGAGGCTCCAATGCCATTCTGGTAACATTTGAATCATGCCCAAATAGGCCTCCATTCATAATTACAGCAGTACCAGTCCACATTTGCCTGAAAAAGTGGGCTCTTTGCTTTCTGCATTGCACTGCACATTCTAAATTTCTCAGTAAGGCTTTTGACCTCCCATAATTCTGCGGGTATGTGTGGAAATATTCACACAAGGTTTGCAAAATGGTTTATAATTCAGAGGGACATTCTGTATCCTGCACCTTCAGCCTTTATTTCTGCTTTTCTCCAAATGATATCAATGCCATTTGCTATTAAATAAATTGCACACAGCTTCTATATCAAACATACTTTTATAAGTCTCTATTCAGTTGGCATCAACCTAAATAGCAAGTCTTCCTAAAATTTTGTGAAGGACAGGAGCTGACGTTAAAGTTCCATAATTCTGTGGACACCATGGGGAAAACTGCCATGCTTTAAAAAAATCAACTAGATTTTAAATCACGAAAAGCTGGTATGAGGAGTAGGGCTTTGTCTGGTTATCTTAGTGAGCAGTGACATACACATGGGTTATCTAAACTAGGTAGCATTGCACCAAAACATAGTATAAGTAGACAGATTTAGGTACTTTCTGCAGAGAATAAATTAGAAATAATCGTGGGGCAGGGGGAGACTGCATCTATAAAAGTTAATTACAGGTGTCCTTTCCTGAAATTTGGAAGAATTGAAATTGTTGATCTCTTCCAAATTGTCATTTATAGCACAGACATTGTTTCACAGCACTTTACTTAAGGCCAAACTTTTCATGGGTCTTATGGTGTCAGCAAGGATGGGGTGGGGATGGAAGAAACTGTCGCAGGAAGACCTCCGAGAGTGGAGGTGGTTCTGGGGACCATTCTGATTTTGCATGGGTTTGCATTTATGTGCAATTAACACCCCCCGTGTTAATTGCTGTCCTACTGTATGTATTTCTTTATTTCCCACAACCAACAGAAATGAAAGGGTCAAGGGTCTTTATATAAGATCCATCTTTGGCTCCTGATAGCAATTGTTAGCAGGTAAGCGATATGTGTTTAATGTGCATAGAGCACTGGCAGGAAGCTAGAAAATAGTTTGCTTCTTATACAGAGAAACACAACTGACACTAGATTGTGAAAGAAAAGGATAGGAAGGTATTGTGGACTTCTATTTTTTTGCAAGAGGTAGCCAGACTGGTTGGAATGGGCAGCATATATATTTATTTGGGACATTTTGACTTCAGCAGAAAGTAAGTTCAAAGGCAGAACTTGAAACTTTGAAATCCTGGGAAAAGAAAAAAGTCTTCTTCTGGTGCCAAGAAGATAACAAAGTAGGTGCACCAGGTGATTCCCTCCGGGGGGTGCGGGGGTGGGGAGTTCCTCAAGACTACCAACACCAGGCACTCACTGTCTCTGGATGCCACACACCTCACCTCAGAAATATTGGTTACTCCTGACAGATGGAAGGTTTTTTCCAAGTGGGGCTTTCATTCTAACTGGAATTTCCATGCAGTTTTCTGTAAACTGCTTCTTAAGTTCCCTGGAGTTAAAAAAAAAAACCCAGAAGAAAAAACAGCTTGAGATGTGGAAGAGAAGAGCTGATAAGAAGAGAAAGAAAACATGAAGATCCCACTGGATGTGCAGAATTGGTTGCGCAACTCTCTGGATTGTGGCCTGACTCTGAAAGACAATTCTAGAAATCCAAGTCTTCCCAGCTGGCTGTGACACAATGCTATTGTCTCATCATGATGAACCATGTCCAGAGACCAGGGCTTTTTTTAAGGCCACCCAATTAGTTTGGTGGTTGGCTATTCTATATCACTGAGGCCATGAAATCTCAAAATGCCATTAAAAACAACTATTGATGTTTGACAAAGGTAATTGTGCAGACAGACAACAATGCCAAAGCAAATCCATTCAGTTGACATGAAGTGCAGCCATCTTGAAATTATCTACTCATAAGATAATGTAATATAAGCAACTGTGCTTCCCCCACTCCATCTGAGTGAGTAGTGTGTGTGTGTGTGTGTGCGTGCGCATTGGTCAAATATTTGTCATTCCTTGGAAACATCAGGATGCAACAAAAATATTTATTACTTTAACAGATAATAGAGACCTTTCTCCCTCTCACAGTATTAGGGTGGGGCATCTGAAGCACAGAGTTGGGTGACTGCCTTTGTAATTCTTTGAAAATTTTAAAAATTTAAACAACAATAAACAAAGCCAAGAAACACCACATGTAGTGTCTTTGTTACACTCATTTTCCATAAATCATAGAGAGCACAAATTCAGTCCCCAGACACCTCAAGAATCTCATTATTAATCAAACAACAGTCCCCTCAAGGTAATGGGTGTCTCCAAAATAAATGGTGACCTAATGGCGGCCTGTAGCTTTCCCCTTCCCCCTGTCAATAATGTGAAGAATGGAAATCAAATTCCCAAGACATTATCCTGTTTTACTAGCCCTATCAGCTATCTACTATGGTGTGTGAGCTTTTCTGAAAGGGCTATCTGATATGTTCTCCCATACTACTTTTCTACTCAGAAATCCATTTTTGTTTTCCATTACCTGGGTATCTCCATCCTCACCACCACCAAAAACAGCCACACCCAATCCTTGTACAACACTTCCCCTATTGTTCCATATAACATTTGCAAAGCTGCCTGCCATAGCCTAACCATCATCGATTTTAGGCAAGCTCCTAGGGGCCGAGGTTTCTTCATTCCCGATAAAATATTTGAGGGGTGAAGTCCCCCAAGTTTATAGGCATTGCTATTCAAATGGTGTGTGTGTGCTATGTCATGTAGAGCAGGGCTTACCTGGGGCCCCCTAATACTTTATTCAACTTGGCAACCCTGGCTGTGGCCCATTATTCACAAGAAAACTGATGGCTAGATATAAGGCATTCATGCAAATATACCCAACCTTCTCTGCAGGTTCTTTAGGCTAGAATAAGCAGGCGTATTGCAGACAAAGGGCTTCAGGTTTTGTTTTCTATTATGATCTCAACTCTTTTTGGCCCTATTTCTCTTTTATGGATCCTAATCTCCAGTAAGTCTTAAGGAAATTGCCTCCTTTTTAGAAAACCAACGTCCAGATGTGGTGGGATGTTGGAAAGATGGAACCATTTTTCAGCATGACCATTTTAATATACCAGCATATGCTGCTTCCAAAGAATATATTTGGGTTCCCACTTTTAGCAAATGATGCTCAAATGACTTGGACAGTAAAATGTCTACCATCAGGCATCAGCCAAAAGAAAAGAAAACAGTTCAGGAATCCAGCCTCCACCTGGTCTAGTGAAACAAG
This sequence comes from Podarcis erhardii, assembly GCF_964252035.2. Taxonomy (NCBI): domain Eukaryota; kingdom Metazoa; phylum Chordata; class Lepidosauria; order Squamata; family Lacertidae; genus Podarcis; species Podarcis erhardii. The sequence continues at coordinate 37,690,255 of NC_138501.1, read as the reverse complement.
CTCACATAGTGCATTTCTCCCGTGAAATTGCTTGAATTGCTGCCAGACGATGGAAGCATCTTCTTCACCACAGTGTGGTTGTTAGCTGCCTTTCCACAGTGGAGGCTTGCAGGGAATCTATCAGTGTGAATGGTTTGAAAAAAATACATAGCTGCCCCCTGCTGCAAATATTTGGCTTAAAAATAGGCCTGCCAGGTATGTACAGTGGTACCTCAGGTTACATACGCTTCAGGTTACAGTCTCCGCTAACCCAGAAATAGTGCTTCAGGTTAAGAACTTTGCTTCAGGATGAGAACAGAAATCGTGCTCCGGCGGTGCAGCGGCAGCAGGACGCCCCATTAGCTAAAGTGGTGCTTCAGGTTAAGAACAGTTTCAGGTTAAGTATGGACCTCTGGAATGAATTAAGTACTTAACCTGAGGTACCACTGTAGTTTCAGGACAGAGGTCATGTGGAATTATTAGAAAAAGCTCCTTGATCGCCATCCCAACATATTATTTCTTTATTATTTCTTTAATTTAGTACTCTTAATCTTAGGGTGCATGGGTCTGAGCCCCACATTGGGCAAAGGATTCCTGCACTGCAGGCAAGGAGTTGGACTAAATGACCCTTGTGGTCCCTTCTGAATTCTATGATGCTACGATTCTGCATGTTTCTACTGTACTTTCTTTAAACTTTTCAAGGTAGTGTTCACAGTTCTCAATCACCCTCCTTTTATTCTCATGGCCACGCTGTGAAGTGATTAAACTGAAAAGGAGTGTAACTGGCTCAAGGTCGGGGACATGTGAAATTAACTGGATATGATCATCTACCTATTTAGACAAAAAACATATATTCGCCATCCCCATTCTGCACATTCTTTCTCTTTCTAGTTCAGGTAAACCACAGGAAAATAATTAGTTACCCCTGTCCCCCTTCTTCCATACATCTATACAAACATCCCGATGTTTACGCCGATGCTTTTTTCATGTTCAGACTTTTTCCTTAGAAAGTTACTGGCCTGGTAACATTGCACATTTGTAACATATTACTGCAAACTTAGGAAAACATAGTGTTAGTTTAAGACACAATCAACACTGTAAGCAACCTGAGACGCCTTATTTTCTCTAGCTACAGTCTGCATTTTGCTATTTTACATTTTTTAGATTCAGATACAATTACAAAGGTCTTATCTAGCATAATATTTATAATCAGTTTACCAAATTCATCGAAAGAACAATATCAAATTTCATCTGTGTTTACTTGTTTCTCAAGTTAAATGATATCATTTAATGCATGGGTCTAAATTAAAACTTTGTTCAAAATGCTGAAAATCATAATGACATATCTGAATATAGTAAATTATTATATAAATAAAAAGATTCAAATTATTAATAACACCCTCTTGCCTGTCTAATCATTCTTTTATTGAAAGTAGAACTTGCAAACATAGAACAACTTCATCATAGTGACTATAAAGGAAGTTAATTATCTGTGCTCTTAATTGTCCCGAGCACACCCAGCCCTCAGTGAGGACATGCAATTGGAAGTTTAGTTCTTTAAAGGCAAAGCCATGGGTAGGCAAACTAAGGCCCAGGGACCGGATCCAGCACAATCGCCTTCTAAATCCGGCCCGCGGACAGCCTGGGAATCAGCGTGTTTTTGCATGAGTAGAATGTGTGCTTTTTATTTAAAATGCATCTCTGGGTTATTTATGGGGCATAGGAATTCGTTCTTTTTTTTTTTTTCAAAATATAGTCTGGACCCCTACAAGGTCTGAGGGACAGTGGACCGGCCCCCTGCTGAAAACATTTGCTGACCCCTGGACAAAGCAGTAGATTACAGCAGCTCCTAAACTGCAAGAATCACATGCACTGCTCATGCTAAATTGCGGGCTAGGAATCTCCTTCTTCAGAATTATGCTCTAACCCAAACAGTTGGTACAACAGCACAACCACTCCTCCAGTACGTTTAAACCCCCTATTCTGCCGTAGTGCGCACAAGCAACTGGTGACTTTCCTGAGTGGCAGCTCCAGCTGCTCCTGTCGCTTTAAGACCCTCCTTGTCCCTAGAGACACTGGTGCAGGGGGTGGCCCAACTCTCTCTGGGGCTGTCTCTCCCTCTGCGACTGTCTCATCCACCTCTGTGCCTTCCTGCAACTTCTTCCCCTCTTCCCCCATCTCTGACTGCCCAGACTCTTCCTCTTCCCCCTGCCTCATAGGCGGTACAGAACCTGACAAATCACTGGCCCCTTCCACTGGATCATCTTCCTGCCCGCCTGCCTCCTCTGCCCACCCTTTGGACTCCTGCCTGTCCCTGACATCCATAGACTGAGCCATCCATAGTTGTTGTTTTTTTAAATAGTGGATCTAGTGGGAACTTGTTTCCCAAAACTGTTCATCAAGTCATTACTTTTAATTCAATACTTCTCAGCTTGTTCTCATTCCCACCATATATGGTAAAAGTCCCCCCCCTTTTTTTTTTTCCTTTCTATGTTTTACATCAGATGGACAGGAAAAAATGTATGCATCTTAGTTGTCTGCATTTTGCATTAAAAAAAAAAACAGGGACGCCATTTAATAAGCTTGATAAAACATCAAGCAGGTGTTTTGTTTTATTTTTGTATACTCTTTAATATGAGCATTTTAAAAAACTGCAGGTGACACTCGCCATAGAATCAACACTTGTTATCCTCAATTCTCATCCACAGTGGAAAATGTCTATTCAAATATTACCCTTGTCATAAAATAATAACATATGTGCGCAATTTTAAAAAATAAAGGAAGGGTACAATCCTAACCCTTAATCCAGTTAGGATCCAGTGGAAGCTCTGCAACAACCACAGGAAGTAGAAGAAATACTACTGCCAACAGTGTTTCACACAGTAGCCAGCAGAGGCCCCCCAAACGAGGCATGGGGGTGGGGGTGGGTGGGAGGGAGGGCCAGCTAAGGATCTGCTTAGATACTATGCCAGTCCAGGTCCCAGACGGAGGACTGACACAGCTGGCACAACAAAATAAACAAGGAGAAAAATACCCTCACACCCCTCGTGCCCTTGGTTGTTGCAAGCAGCAATGTTTCAGAGGGGGCAGTTAATTTAGGGTTCGAATCTTGTGCAGTTTCTGGACCAATGGTCACTCTCACTCACAAACTTTGAAGGAGGTTTGTGAAGCAGGTTCTGCTTCTGTTCCTTTCCCAACAAGAGTAATCTGCTTCACACCTACATTAGCTAAGCAATGTAACTCCTTATCATTTGCTAGCCTTTCAACCAAGCCTTTTAGCTGATTGATATTCCAGCCTTTAAAATGTGTTTGTAAGAGGGTGGTTATTCTTTTGTTGTTTCTGTCTTAACAGTTTATTTGTGCTTTTATCTTGTATTTTTATCTTGTGAACCGCTCTGAGATCTTTTGATGAAGGGTGGTATATGACATAAATAAGTAACAAATAATTCCTAAGGCTGGGCCCAAATCACCGTGCACCCATGGTGATTCCCCTTTCACGTGATAATGGCAGTGCTCCCCAAGGACTGCTGCTGCAAAGGAAGAAAATTGGCCGCCATCCCCTCCACAAGAGCACATGGAAGTGATTTACATACATGCCTCTCCTGGCTCTGGCTAACTGTTTATATATACCGTATTTTTCGCTCTATAAGATGCACCAGACCACAAGATGCACCTAGTTTTTGGAGGGGGAAAACAAGAAAAAAAAAATTCTGAATCTCAGAAGCCAGAACAGCAAGAGGGATCGCTGTGTAGTGAAAGCAGCAATCCCTCTTGCTGTTCTGGCTTCTGGGATAGCTGCACAGCCTGCATTCACTCCATAAGACGCACACACATTTCCCCTTACTTTTTAGGAGGGAAAAAGTGAGTCTTCTAGAGCAAAAAATACGGTACATGCATTCTGTCTTATTTCATTTATTAATAGCTTCCTATAAAACATCCCAAAGCAATTCAAAAATAAAAACATTTAAAATATACACAAAAAAAATTAAATTATTGTAACCCACTATGGGACCTTGCAGTGAAGGCAGGCAAGAAATCAAATTAATAATAATAATTTCTAGTCAATAGTGACAGAATCTGATAATATATCTCTACTTAAAAGGCTTGTTGGTTACACATAGCCTATAGTATATTGTATCTGCTACATAATTGTTTATTTTCTTTCACTTGCAGTTTTAAAAGGATAATTTAAAGAAAAGGAAAAAAATAGAATGCAATTGCAACCTACAATGCTATATCAATCCATGTAATGTTGATCCAGGTTTAGGAAGATCGGGGACTTTCCAGGTGAACATACTCTAACGTCTATGTTTCACATAATGTCAAAGTATTATGAGCTGTTTACACCAATTAACTAACAACTGTACTTCAGTTTGGGCAAGAAGTTATTCACATGCCATTCAGTTCATTAAAGATTAAATTGCACCCTCTAGTGGTACAATGAAAACTTTGAAAAAATGTAAGTAGCTGTGCAACTAGCCTTGTTTTAAGATTATAAATGCTCTCTTGCTGATAGAAATTCAGGTTGTTAATTCCTTACCAAGTAAAAGGTGTGCGCCTCAGATGGAGTTAGAAGACATTTCAAAATAAATTGCATCTTGAATTTTAAAAGTTATCGAGTCTACAGTACATGATTCTGGTTAGTGCTTCAAAGGAAAGAATTCCTAAGGTTCTTGCTTTCTTTGTTCATTCTTTCCTGCAGTTTGAAAAAAGTACTCCTCAGCATTGTGATGTATTACATATTTATTTGTAACACACCCAGTAAGAGGAAAATAAGGCTGATGTCCTGAATGTGTTTACTTGGATAAAAGTTTGAGTCAGTTCAATCAGACTTATTTCCATGTAATCACACAACATCTAGAGACAGAGGTTAGATCTCTCTTTTTTTTACAATTTTTCATCATTAAAAAATACCTTGGAATTTGTATAAATTCAATTTAGTTTGTTACATCTATACCTTTCCTTAATCCTTGGAGCTCAGAGCTGTATGCCTGTATTAAGGTGGATATACAATCAATATCAGTGCACACCATAACAAATCCTAGCCAATGCACTGGATTCCAACCAAGGTTTGAATTTTGCGAAGTAGCAACCCAATGGAATATGGAGTACAGCTTACACAGCAAAAAACCCACACACTCCTGATTGTAACTGCAACAAATCACTCAATTTATTGATATAGAAAGTTAAATAGTATTATTAAATGTTATGAAAATGATATGAAATGGAATTATGAATGTTTATAGAACTTACACAGAAAATAAAATGTATAGAAATAGAAGAAAAGATAAAATACTTTAAGATAAAATATTTTAGAATAAAACAATCTACAAAGAATTGAATTTAAAGCAACAAACCAATTGGATACAATATGTAGGAATCACAAAACAATCAACCAGTGTAAATAATATAATCTCCTAACTCTCTCCAGCCCAGGCTTCCGCAAACTCCAGATGTTTTTGGCCTACAACTCCCATGATCCCTAGCTAGCAGGACCAATGGTCAGGGATGATGGGAATTGTAGTCTCAAAACATCTGGCGGGCCAAGTTTGATGAAGCCTGCTCCAGCCCATCTAGCTGTGAAACAATTCTAAGTTCCCTAACATATGAGATTAATAAAATTCAGTGTTACCAATTAAGAGCAGTAGGACAGGCCTTGTAGTCTTCATCTTGAGCAAGGCAGATAGCAGGTAGCAAGAAAGGAGGAGAACTTTACAACCCCTGCTCCAAGGAACCAATTATGCCTTATATATATAGATCAGTAATGGGATCAGGAGCTGGACCTTTCCATTAAATTCCTGGTAACTTTACTACTCATGTTGGTAGGCCCACATAAGACGTAGACTATGAATTGCTATAATCTAGCTGAAATGAGGAGAAAGTGAGCAACTGTCAGCAGAACTCTGGCACACTCCAGCACTGGTCTGCAAAAATACGTTATGCTGTCACCTTTGTTTTGGCTTCATTCCCTCCACATCGCTATTCTAATCAAGATCTCAATTGGTCTTACCTAAAGCAGCAAAAATGTGCACATAGGCCCAAGCAGCTTATGCAGAAGAGACACAGCTCAGAGAGACAACTACATCAGGCCACCGCAGTTGCTGATGATATTTAAATATAACAAAGACAAAGGTCAACAAAATAAGCACAAAGTACATAATATACAGACGTGTGCCACCCTTTTTAACACCTGAAAAATGTAAAGCATTACAAATTACTGGAAAGAAAAAGAGCAACAGCCAGGAAAAGTAGTACTGTATCTATTTCCTTCCTGATAATGCCCTTTTTACTCAATCACTCATTCTTCACTATAACTTTGGTCACATTGATTAGACAATGCAGCATTAAATATTAAACTTACAACCTGCAGCTGCAGGGCTTCTGATTGGATAATCGTGTACAATCAAACCATTTGCTATCTTGGTGAATGCTGGGAAGTTACAAGGCTTGATCTCTTGGGAAGCAGGTCACTTGACCATTAAAACCAGGATATGCTGAGAGGTTTGCCTACCTCCCAGCTCTCAAAATAGGTTTATTTGAAGATTGCCCTTCCTGCTGCTCTAAAACAGGAAGAATTACAGCTTTGTTTGCTGCTTCCTGGAGATTGTTCTCTTTCTTCTTTTCCCTGAAAGTTTTAAATGAGAAATGCAAACCTCGATGGCCGAGTCATTGGGCAGGAGGGACACTGCAGCAGAATGAATTGTAGTGGTGTACAATCTGAATCCTGCCCACCTAGCAGTTTGAAAGCACGTCAAAGTGCAAGTAGATAAATAGGTACCGCTCCGGCGGGAAGGTAAACGGCGTTTCCGTGCGCTGCTCTGGTTCGCCAGAAGCAGCTTAGTCATGCTGGCCACATGACCCAGAAGCTGTACGCCGGTTCCCTTGGCCAATAAAGCGAGGTGAGCGCCGCAACCCCAGAGTCGGTCACGACTGGACCAAATGGTATGGGGTCCCTTTACCTTTTTACAATCTGAACTGTTCTGAAGTTATTCACAAAATGAGTTCCCCTTCCCCATAAACACCTATGGAGTGTATCCAAAGCACAGTAATTATTTTTTGTAAAGGAAATCAGGTAATACAGAGCCAACCCGCCCCCCCCCCACTATTATTCGGAAAATGGCATCAAAGAGCATTCACTCCAACCCCTGTAAATTCACGAAAGCCATGACTACAGCATCCCTGACTACAGCTGCTTCTCTGGTTCATGCAGTCCTTTCCCTTCTTTCACAGTCTGAAATAATCATAGATACACAATCAAGATATCACAACAAACTGTGTTTGCTACTCACCACAGTTTAATCCAAACCAACCAAGAAACTTCCAAGTGTGGTTTCAGTCCCTGGTTTGTAGGCAGCTATGCCCAATTCAGACACAATATTCCCATATCATAGCAAACTATGGCTATCCCAAACCATGGAAGAGTGGGGGAAGACAACCATGGAGACACTCTGAAACATCCAGCCATTGAATGAGAATTGGCTCCATGATGTCTGCACTGAGTCACCTAAGATTATTCAGTTCTTGAACACATTACTTATCATTAACTTATGCTTTAAATTAATTTCAAGTACATTATTGCACTATACCAGGGGCGTCCAACTCCAAAGAGACTGCAATCTACTCACAGGGAAAAAATGGCAGTGATCTACCCCTTTTGGAGGTGGTTCAGGTGAAGGTTGCTGAGCTTTTTTTAGGGAGGGAAGTTCCGTTTTTTGGGGGGGGGTTCTGGCAAAAGGAAAGGGGAAAGGGGATTAGTCGCTCACCAAAAGAACACTATGAAAACCATCAGCCTCACAGCAAAAACTCCGTCTTCTGTTCCAGCGATCATGCAAAAATGGAGGGTCAGGCGAAGGGGTGGAGCCAGATGCTCTTAGGCAAAAGCAAAGGAAAATAAGCTCGATCAACAATGATCGACTGGAACCTCCTGGGAATCAGTCAGTCGATCCCGATCGACCTGTTGGACATCCCTGCACTGTACAATCCATTGCTATTACATACGCAAAGTAAAAAGCTTTTGACACCTATAAAATAGGCAGATACATGATTCTCCTTCTTTATTAGAATGTAGGCATATTCTTCCTTACCAATTCAATATTGGTTTGAGTAATCGGGGTCCGTTGCTCGCTCCCTGCTCCTGCTAACCTAGCAGTTCGAAAGCACATCAAAGTGCAAGTACATAAATAGGTACCGCTCCTGCGGGAAGGTAAATGGCGTTTCTGTGCGCTGCTCTGGTTTGCCAGAAGCGGCTTAGTCACGCTGGCCACATGACCAGCTGTAAGCTGGCTCCCTCGGTCAATAAAGCGAGATGAGCGCTGCAACCCCAGAGTCGGCAACGACTGGACCTAATAGTCAGGGGCCCCTTTACCTTTAGCTTTACTGCATATTCTTCCTTACCAATTCAATATTGGTTTGAGTAAACCTAACAAAATGGGATGAATAAACCAGCCCTTTCAATCACAGTTAATTTTCTCTTGATATGAGTAATATAGCAAGAGGGATGAGAGTTGTATGTGTATGGCAATCACCAGCAGCACAAGATTGTAACTATCTGGAAGAAACTCAAGTGGAGGCAAGACACTAGAATCATAATTCTTCTATGATAATAACTGTTTTACATTTACAAAAAGAAACTCTGTGTTCCTGTTTCTGGCTTGGTGACTAGATCTGCTGGCATCAACATGACAAAATACCTATCATGGTACAAACAAACAAGTTTGGACTCCCGGAGCTCTAGAGGGCTTAGAATATGAAGAGGCTGAAAATCCCTGCTGAAGAAACAATGCTGTAAAAAAAAAGTGCATGAAGTGACTCAAGATCTAAAAAGAATGTTCTGTCCTAATAAAAAACAAACATAGATAACTGCTTTATAAAAAATTAAAAGACAAATGTCAAAAATACTTTGAATGCATGGCTTTTTATAAGCGACTTTATAATGCAAACCATAAGATAAGCACATTCCACAAACTTTTTAATGGAGTAATTTATGTGCTTATATGCCGTATGATTGAGCTGGTGTAATTTTTCAGTTTGTTTCAATTACAGAATTACATTGTGTTGACAAATATGGCTAAACCCAAGTGCTTTCAATGAAACTAAAATTACCATTAAACAATTCTATTCAATTGACAGAAGCCTGGAGTTCATTTCAGTTACCCTAAAACCAGAGGCTCTGCCCCTGATGATAATGGGATTTGGACCGGGCCTGATATACACTGGAAACATACATAACTGCTGCACATAGATGTATATCCTAGGAGACTTTTGCTTCCATGTTAACATTCCTGGAGTTTTATATACCATGAAACTAGTATGTTAAAATCATGAAGAACTATACTGAAGAACCATGCAATGTTTGCACTAATGTTACCTCATTGCAAGCAGTTTTGAAGCACTTGAAGTCTTCATATTTCATAATACACGCAAGAAAACACTAGGTTACAGTAATGTAGTCAATGAATTGACACACTTAGTAAGTGCTGCTTATCATGCATTGAGAAGCCACTGTAGCTGGAAGATGCGTGGATTATGCTTTGAACATTTATGGTGTGCGTGAGAAAGTTCCTACAAATTCAGTTTGCACTGGATTATTTATATCTGCATCCTGTTTAGAGAATGAGTCCAGTCCTGTTTAAGCCATTTTTGTATATTCTTTACTAGAGTTATTTCTTACTGATGGAGGCCTCCAGTCAGCACTTGCTTCCTGTCATTCACACCCCACAAAGCGGATTTCCACCCCAAGCAAGAAACATTGTCTTTTGAATGCATAAACTTTTAAAACAAATGTCTGCTCCTTTTATACAACTTTAGTGGTTAGAATAAAAGCAGACACTGAAGCATTAATAACCATAGTTTCCTCATATTTTTCATACACAAGAAATCATTTTAGACCCAAACTACATATGACAGCAGCAGGCCCCCATTTCTACACAATTCTAAAGGATAAGAACCCATCTTGGCAACCCCCACAGACACACCTTCAAGGAAAGTCTAAGCATACCCAAAAAGAATCCAAACACAGATGGCTATGTTGGCCCATGATTTTATTTTATTTATAAATTCTTACTTGCCTTTCACCTGAAGTTCCTAGAAAGGATTAAAGCAACATCAAAATCCAGTATTATACATACGGCAGGAGTTTATAGCACCACATCCAGAGCTTAAACAGACTTCAGCCCGCTGAAAGCAAACTTTTAGCTTTTAATTAGAAATGCAAACAGTGTTACCATAAAAACTAAGCATGAAGTAGAGATTCCATCAAAGAAAAGGAAAGAAGAACCTAGCCTGCCCTTTTTAATCAGTCTCTTACATCCCCTATGCTTATCAGAGACAAACTTAAAATAAAACCTTGTTATCACCTCACTCACTTACCAGAGCAATGGCAATTCATCCATTACTATGACTACTGAGCAACAGCAAAATGAAGAGCCACTGCATTTCTCATTGTCACTTAATGCTGCAGTTGCTACTGCCAGGCAGAAGGAGAAAAACGAAAGAGCTCTTTGGCTGAGTATGCTAAGTTGAGACCAGATGAAGATCACTGAAGCAGAAGTTTCATTCATTGGAGAATGTGCCTTTAAAACACCCAGGAGCTTCTGCTAAGATTTTATGGGAACACAAGAGTTCAACCACTGTTCTTCATGATCAAGTTGACAATCAGTTGCACTTAGACCCAAAGACCTATTTACAAATTCTTGTCCATCCATATGTTCCTCAGATAACTTTTAGAAAAGGTTTTTCCTCAGCCTCAAACAAGAGTCTAAAACAGGGGCTGGGAACAAATGTGGTCCCCCAGACCTCTTTATCTGGCTAACTCTACCAAGCAAAAAAAACCAAAACCCTCCCCAGGCCACAACCCTCACTGGCCCTGCTTCACACCCTCCTCAATGTTTTTATCTAGCTGGAATATGTCCTCTGGCAACACTTCCTGCTTGCCTAGATGGAGGGCAGAGAGCTGTGCAAGAGAGTTATAAAAGCTAACCTACTGTTAAAAGGTAACATTTATTTTACATTTTAAAGTGGGTGCACATTTGCCTTTGGTGTGTGGTCCTGAGAGAGTTGCCCAGAAGTGTGGCCTTCAGGCCTAAGGAAGTTACGCACTCCTGGTCTAAAATGAATCTGCAATGTTACCTTGCCTCCAGCATATATACACAATGCTGTGAATGAGGAAGTGGGTTATTATCTGGCAAGGACAGGCAAAATGATTGCTATTGAGCATACACATCAGTTACACAGAAACAGGATTTTATCAAGTTTCTCACTGTATCCATTGAGATTTACTACCTCTCACAGGTAATTTTAATGCATTGGTTAAACCACAGGAATTTAGGGTGCAGGAGAAAATCCTATTATTGCCAGCCAAATCATTGTACGCCAAGGCTAACTACGACCGAACAGATGGATGGTGGAATGCAATATGAAGGGGGGGTGATTTTCCTCTGTTATTATGCATTTGGGGGGGGGGTTTCCTGCTTGTGTCCATCACACAATAGGAAAGGGAGGAGTGCACAGGATACAGCCTAAAAGCTATGATAAATTGTAATTTTATTTTCCTTTTCCCCCCACAATGGGAAGCAATGGAAAATAGCAAAATGCAGACTTTTCCATACGGTATGAGTTCACTCCAAAAGCATTTCATTATATTGGCTTTAAAAGATTGACACTACATTCAGAACTATTCTCTTTATAGTGGTAGCTTTTTCAGTGCCTTTATTGATTTTATACTGCTTTGTATGGCTTTTAAGCTGACTTTTGCTAATTTTGTGCTAGTGCCACCTTTATATTAGTCTGTTTGATTGCATAAATATGTATATATTGTTATAAGCTAAGTGCTTATAATGAGTGAATAATTTCACCAACGAAGTACCCTTTCATAATAAAAATTCAAGTTACTTATAATAGAAGGCCAGTCTTTGTGTTCATCACAGTGTGTGACAGTACACAGAAACAGTGGTTGTGGGGAAATAAATCCACAAGGTTGGTTACAGTAGATTGTCACTGTTCTCAGAATCTAGAAGGAAAGCATTATAATTCTATCACCGACCAGAGGCTGCGAGCTGCAGGTGGACAGTGCTGTGGGGCACTCATGCCCCACTTGCAGGCATCTCACAGCCATGTGGTTGGCCATCCTGTGAGAACAGGATGCTAAAGTAGATGCCACCCCTGTGATGGCCACTTGCCAGTGGCTGGCATGGTTAGTGTGCATAGGCACACTATACATATACAAGGCGTACACACATACCACACTCACGAGACATGCAAGCATATAGCACTTTCTTGTTCTCCCTCCCCCCTCCCACAGTCGGAACCTCATACATATACACAACAATTCCAGCTCTACCTCAGGTGGGAGTGGCTGGATATAGAAATGAGCAAACCAGTGATATTTTAGGGAGCAGGCTAGCAGGCAGGGCCCATTACTTACATCATAGGAGCCTACACAACATAAAACACTGTGCTGTATGTAAGTTTTATCTTATTTGTTTTTTATCTTATATTTTGGAAATGTACATGCGGGTTTTTTCCCCTTTTAATTTTTTTGGGGGGGCGAGCAAGAGAGTGGGGCCCTAAGCTATAGCTTCTTTAGCTTATACATAAATCCGGAACTGCCCATACTTAATAGCAAGCTGAAAATAAATAGTTATGCTTTCCTGCAATAATATACTGGGTTTTTTAAAATCTTGGCTATAACGTATTTCTGGTGAATATCTGTTTGCTCATGTATTTTTTTCTTCAATGTGCAAAGTCTATAAGGTGCCACTGTAGCCCCTTTCAGTAAAAAAAAAAAAAAAGATTCTGTACTCTGCATTTTCCATGAACAGTACTAAACAGGATTTAAAAATGTATTTCTTCATTTCCAATGCACATTTTAAAATAAAAACCAAAAAGAGTTAAATAAAACCAGGCCATATCCCATGTTTGCAACAGGGGGGAGGAGAGTTAATATAATTTTTGGACAGAGTACCAATACTAAAATGACAGTCATTGGCTTAATAGTGCATATTATATATTTATAGTCCCTTCCTTCCAATGCTAGATGTCAGCTGTTTAATCAGCACAAACACCACCCTCCGCCAAGACAAAGGGCTGCACATATTCACACTTTCACCTAAGCATCCATTAGTTCTTTGCTCATATGTTCCCTCATCACTTTCCCCATGACAGTTACTGGGCCAGCCTTTGGCAGAGAACACACACAGGTGGCTCACAATCCTGCTCTGCCCTTATGGCTTTAAAACTCCCTGCTGTAATCCTGTCAATTCTTAGATGACAAACACAGCCCAATTAGATTAGCATTTAGCAGGGAGACTTCCAAAGAAGTTTGAAAGCTGCAGCAAAATGAACTGAGAAGTCAATAAAGAGGACAGGATATGGCATTCCTCTGCCAAACTGCCATAGAACCAGACAGATTCTGGAGTGCAATTAAGGACCCACAACTGTTCTTTAAGTCAACAGCTGCAGTATCTTTTTCAAATTATTTCTAACGTTTTCCAAATTAGATAAGCCTTCAACAGCAGCTCACATCCAAAATGTCCAGTTGTGTTGGAAGCTGACCTTCTTAGGCCTACAGTTCAAGGAAGGAGGAGAATCTACATTGAAAATTATTATACAAAGGTACAATGTCTCAATTTGAGATGCAGCAATATCTAGAGTAATCCTTTAATGTGCCTGTGCCTACACAATTGCTGGACATCTGCCCAATCTAGGATTACACTCTTCCTCCTCAGAATACGAGTCTGCACCGTTTATGACGCATTACTTCTGTTGGGAGCTGCCCAGAGTGGCTGGGGAAACCCAGCCAGATGGGCAGGGTATAAATAATAATAATAATTATAAATAATAAATTAGCCCAATGCGGCCTAGGACCCATGTACCTACAGGACTGCCTCTCCTGGTATGCCCCGCATAGGACCTTAAGGTCCACAAATGACAACACTTTGGAGGTCCAAGTCGCAAGGTGGTTAGATTGGTCTCAACTAGGGCCAGCGCCTTTTCAGTACTGGCCCCGACCTGGTGGAACGCTCTGTCACAAGAGACGAGGGCCCTGCGGGATTTGACATCTTTCCGCAGGGCTTGCAAGACAGAGCTGTTCCACCTGGCCTTTGGTTTGGACTCAGTCTGACCTTTATGTTTCCCTCCCCTTATGGTTTTGATCTATGGGCTACTATTAAAATGAAGCAGCATTTTAAATTGTATTTTAACCCATAAGTTAAATTGGTTCCCCCCCACCCATTATGTTTTTATTGTAATTTTACTGGTGTTAGCCGCCCTGAGCCCAGTTCTGGCCAGGGAGGGCAGGGTATAAATAAAAATTTATTATTATTTATTATTATTATAAGCTGCCTCCTTCCTGTAATGTTCCTTTATTATTTATGTGCACTGTGGTCATAAGCACTAAATACTGCCAAGGTAAACTGAACAATCACAAGGAGTATGTGGACATTGCTTCCAAACTACATTTGTGCATACCATCATGTGTAGGCAATATCCACATCCACAATTGGGACAAGTGCTCCTGGTGAAGGCAATGCACAGCAGTGTCTCAAAGCTGACTGCTTATGTGTGATGGGTCCCAAACTAAATGGATAACATATGGAATAGGGAGAGAATGTGGGATGAGCCAAGAACAGTTCCTTCCTACAGCAGTGCTTCACCTTCCAGGAGGCTGGCAATGTTGGCATAGAAAGTAATTGTATGATATACCCATGCCATTGGGTCTCCCCATTTTAAATGCATGAACTCTCATGTGAAAGCAACAACCATGCTGCATAGTAATATAAGAATCAGTAATCAGTTGTCTGTCTATAGTTGGTGAGCCAGTTGATATTGAATACACAGAAGACAGAGATGCTTATGGTGATTGGAGAAGTAGATATTTCTGTCCTGGATGAAGACACACTGCCCCAAAGCAACAAGTTCACAGCTTGGAGGTATTTCTGAAATCCAGAAATACAGGTGCTGATGGTGGTGGCAGATAGCTGATGATGCTTGATTCTGATAGAAAGTGCTATGCCAAAATGTACCCCATCCAGAAAATAAGGACATTGGTACTGTTTTAAATGCCCGATTTCACTACGGTAAGGCACTTTACATAGACCGGCTCTGGAAGACAGTCCAAAACTGCAGTTGCTTTAGACTGAGGTGGTACAGCTTTTATCCAGTGCTAATACAATTCAATAATATTACAAGAGCTCTACTGGTAACCACCTAGCTTTCCAGGATCGATTCAAAGTGCTGCTTTTCACCTTTAAAAAACCAGGACTCTATAAAACCTTAGGAACACTATTTCCATTCCAGCGCTTTCAGTTCAGTTAACAATGCCCTATTGCAGGTGTAGTCATCAGAAGCGAGGATGCTTGCTACAAGCAGTGCAACCCTATTTGGTCCCCTCAACAGATAATTCCCCCCCCCCATATCAATCACGTGCAAGATCTGTTCAATCAGTGCTTTTGGCAGAGCCATAAATATTGTGGTGTGTTTGGACACGTCTTGGGTTATAACTGGGGCAGCACTAGTTTGCCTTTTGCTCAATGCTTGTAGGGTGTGATATAATTGCTATGATTTATAGATATATGGGACGCGGGTGGCGCTGTGGGTTAAACCACAGAGCCTAGGACTTGCTGATCAGAAGGTCAGCGGTTCGAATCCCCGCGACAGGGTGAGCTCCCGTTGCTCAGTCCCTGCTCCTGCCAACCTAGCAGTTTGAAAGAACATCAAAGTGCAAGTAGATAAATAGGTACCGCTCCGGTGGGAAGGTAAACGGTGTTTCCGTGCGCTGCTCTGGTTCGCCAGAAGTGGCTTAGTCATGCTGGCCACATGACCCGGAAGCTGTACGCAGGCTCCCTCGGCCAGTAAAGCGAGATGAGCGCTGCAACCCCAGAGTCGGTCACGACTGGACCTAATGGTCAGGGGTCCCTTTACCCTTTACCTTTATAGATATGCTCTATTATAGCTGTGTAATTTATATTTCTAGCTTTAAGTCAAAATGTTGTGAATTGCCTTGGAAGTATTTGTATCCTCAAAAAGGGAATATACATGAGTAATGATGGAATACTGTAATAATAACAACAACAACAACTTAAGGAACTTGTGTAAATGTATAAAGCCAAACACTTCACCACATGAAGCCAACTTCTACAGGACACACAACTTTAAGCACAATACACTGGCTGGAAATACGGAATAGCTACAACAGAGGATCTAAGGCACAAATACTAGAATTCACTTTGCAAGACTCGAGCATACATTGCATCAAAAGATGGCATATTGCTTACCGTGTAAATGCCAACTCTACAAACAGCATATGAAAGCTGGATACATCCAGACATTCTCTAAAGAAATTGAAATACAGTATTACCAAGTATTATTAGTGCTGGGGGAAGGGACGGAATGAGAAATAAAAGTGTGCTTTTTTTCTTCTGAAACACAGGTTTATGCCACATGTTTTTTCCCATCGTAAGTTTAATCTTGGGAGGCTGCAGGAATTTTTTAATAATGGTGCACAAAGGTTGGCCAGAATAACAGGCTCCAATTCCTCCCACTGTACCACCATATTTTGAAAGAAGGTGTGTGTGCCTATTCTAGTTTAAAACTGTGTTTATCATCACAGGGCTTTGTTTTGTTTTGTTTTTACCGCCCATAAAAATATTTTAGCTTTCATATGATTACGTTTTGCAGTGAACCTCTGAGCACCTAAATACGAAAGAGCGACATAGAAATAAGTTATCCACATTATTTTTCCATACGGCACTACTGAGGCAGGCTCATAAAAGCAGTTAATTCCAAGAAGTGTTATGTGAATAGTTTGTCCCAAACAAAAAACATATATATGTACGCATGCAGACATCATATGCCATTAAGTTGCCTAGAAGAAGGAAAGGAATCTTAGATCAGAAGCTCAAACACAGCCCTGTCAGGGGCTACTATATTCCTTGCTTATATGGCCTCATCCCCCCCCCAACTCCTGCTAGAGCTCTGCTTCAAGTGGTTATATGAATGAGACAATATATTTCAGAAAGACATAAACGAGTTTTCATAACCTGGTTTGGCAATACCATGTATTTCTTAAAGATAGACCTGTTTTTGAGAAATGTCCCACTTTCAGGGACAGCAGAAAACTAAAAATCACTTTGGTGTCTTAAAAATATAAAATTTTCTCCTTCACAGTTTGAAAGTTTAAGCTACCGTTTTACATTGAGATTTTATGTATGAGTGCAGGCCTGATAGGTGGCACAGCACACAATACACTAAACCTGCACAGTGTGTTGGGGAGTCCATGATCTGTGCTACTAATTGCTTCCTTAGTAAATGTGAGAGATATCACAGGCCACAAAAATGGTTCCTTTTTGGTCCTGATTGATTGGTTCATTTTTTATCCTGATTTTATTTTGATCCATTTTGCCTGACTGACAGTTGACAAGGAGGAGGAGCAAATATATATTGGTACACAAGAGCAGAGGATTACAGAACGAATTTGTGCCTTTGAAGTTGCAGCCCTACTTAGATTGTTAGCTCTTCTGCAGCAGGGAGTTAACCTTCTCTTCTGTTCCTGTGCACTGAAATCATTCAATAAATAGTATCTCTTTCAGTTGTATGCATACCAAAACAAGCTGTCTGTTAACTGTAACAACAATCTGGCTAGCTAAAGAACAATGCGTTGTATGCAACTAATCTTTACTCAGAGTAGACCTACTGAAATTAATGACTCTTAGTCATGTTCAACCATTTCAGTTGGTCCATTCTGAATAAAACTTAGTTGCACCTACAGTTATGCTCTGGGGGTTTTTTTCTATTTAGGAATAAGATGTGGTTTAGATGCAAAACTATAAAGCTGAACTTAAACGGTACTTGCAAGACAGGAAAGTCCTATCTAGTACACTAGCTTACCTCCCTCTGTCTATATATTTCGATGTTAATTATGTTTTTGTTTATTACATCATCTTTGATAGTGTGTAATTAAATAAGATATAATTAACAAACCAAAGTTACAAATTATAAGTTAAAATCAAACTTTTAGATTATATTGTGTACTGACAATGACTTTCCTGTCTTCCAAATATAATTAAAAGTTGAGCTTTAAAGACTTGTATCTAGCATGCATCTGATTTCTGGATGAAAAAACCCAGATTGTAACTGTATTAGATTGTTCTAAGGCTACTATTAGCAATTGCTTTAGTTAGTTGGATTGTTTGCTGTCACAGAAAACAACTTGCTTTTGGTGTGCATATTTCTGTTAAACAGGCTTTTAAGAAAGAAAATGTAGCAAGTGTATGCAATACTGAGATTTCTCCCAGCCCTCAATTTTCCAGTACAAGGAAATTTCAGCTAAATTTCAACATGACGAAGCTTAGTACGAGAAGTTTAGCGTCATTGTTTTAGTAGGGAAGCCAACACATACAACAAAGGTTATGTAACTTCAGTTTGAATTCTTATTCAGCACACAATTAATTTGCTTTTGACCTTTAGCAAATGCTACAATAATAAGGCTTTTCAGCTGCAAACAAAACCAAGATAAATACAAAAGGAGTGTAACTTAAATATAAAACTTACTGTGTATCTGTACAACACCCTTGTGAATAACAAGACTAAAAAATGTAATAAATATATTCAGCCATCACATACAAAAGGGAAAGGTTAAGTTTGTAATTAGTTTTACAAGAGGGCTGAAAGAACAAGTACAAGCAAGACGTAGCTTCTCTATAGTAGCTCCTTAATATAAAAAAAACTATGAAAATGGTTTTTTTATTTTAAAAAAAGGTTTTGAAAAGTACATTGAATTTTGCATAGCTCACTCTCGCCATCTAGTGTCACATTTGTATATTGCACTTTGCAACACATTTAAAACGTTTTATTTGGAGCTGTATAGCTGAGTCCAGAGAAGTTTATTGCTTTCAGCAGCATTTTTGTAAAAAGGGGGGAAACCACACAGCTAAAACATTATTAAAGGTGATTCCCCTCCAGAAATGAAATCAGCCTTATATAGAAAGTATTCCATATCTGACATATGTCACTATCCTAACTTTTCTGCTAAAACAAGCAGAAAAATCATTGTCTGCCAAGACGCTTGGCAATTTTCAAGTGGTCCATGGAGAAAAGAGTTTGGAAACACTGATCCATCTCAATTAGACACTTGAATCCTACACTAATTGTTCTCCATGCATAGCTCAATAGCTCACAGCTCACTAGCTAAGTGTGGCGTGCCTGTGTCCTATGTCAGGTACAATCCTGAGTGTAGTGGCGGGGGGGGGGGAGAGAGATGTCTCTTGGCAACTGTAGGACTTGCAAAAACCACTGTCTAAACCTCATATCCAAGGTAAACTGTATATCAACAGATATCTTTTTAAATCTACAATTTTAATCCAGATGACATGGGCCATTTCTATTTTATCTTGCTGCTTTTCAATTTTTATCATACTGTTTTTACTGTCCTAAGCATTTGTATTGTTATCTACTCCAACAAGCCTTTGAGCTGAAGAGTGGACCACTACGCATAACATAAAGTACCTTACATTGCACTATAAATCACCTGGAGATGTCCCATAGGAAGCAATTCATTAATAAAATAAATAATAAAAGTAATATTCTTAAGTATTGATGAAGAACCAGTATTTTTAGTATCTGCTCTTACTTTAGCAGTTAATAATAGATTGATTTGAAACAGAGGGTCAGATTCCACTTCAAATACTTTGGATATACTGTTCACATAGATTATGAAATGGGTGAACAGGCCCATCTAACAATTTATCTGCAGCAAGCGGCTGCTATACCCATTAGCACAGTGGCTGAAACGGCTTAGAAATATCTAACCATATCCATAGGTGGGCTGATTCAATGATTGCACTCTCAATGCATATACTGTAAAAATGCATAAGAAAGCCCTGGGGTTTTTTTTCAGTGTGAACCACAGGCAACAGCAAACAGCTAGTGTGTGTGTGTGTGTGTGTGTGTGTGGTGGGGGAACTACGCATCACAAACCTAATTAAGAAACAAAGAGAAGTTATCATAGAAAAGAATTTCTTTTTTACTGTTCAGCAGGCAGATTTGCTATGGTCAATTTTCACAATAGTATGCTGAACCACTGCAGCTTACGGTTTTGGAAAGACACATTAAGAAAGCTGGCAATATTTGCACAGGTATTATCAGTGAAACAATTAGATGTACCAGCAATTAAACACTATGGAAATATATATTTTTAAATGTTCCTCATATGGTAACCTCAGCTTTGCAGACTATATATGTAGGGCAGGCCTCACCTATCAGAACAGACCAACTGTCAGGGCAACATGGACTGTTCTCTAGCTTCCAACTGTAGCCTAGGTAAGAGCCACTTATCTTTTCTAGAGATATTCCCCACAGCAATCTACAGTGTCCAACAGAGGACAGATCTTAGGTAGTCTGAACGCCATACAAATAAATGCTTATTGCTAAAAGTATTCCTGTGGATAATGGGGTGCGAATTGCAGTTTTAGCCATGGATATTTATATTTTAATGTTTGTATATTTTAAGCAGATTATGAAGAAAATGAGTGAAGACTATCAAAACTATTGCAAGAAATTCCTATCAGCCTATGATGAGAAAATTGAGAAAGGGCAGGATAAATGTATGGTTATGAAAAGTAAGCAAGGCAATCCTTTACCCACTATTATAATTAAGGAGCATACAAATGTATACTGTATTTTTACATGCAACACAGATTTCTAAAGTTATTGTCCTGAAACAGTAAATAATTAAAAGGTACCCTTTGCCACAGGCTACAGCAAAGGGTTGCAACAGGTTTCAAAGAAAAACCATAGTAATTCATAAAATATTGGGTGTGTTTGCATGCTATGGCAAGCCATGGTTAATGGTTAACCATGAATGCACCGATTACTCCCACTCCAGTTCTCCCCTAGAGCAGGTGGAAGAAACAAAACACAATCCTTGGCATACATCCAAACTAGGTGTTGTACTCTGCTGGGCTCCAAAATAACCACAATGTAAGGCCAATGTCTGTTCATGGCTCACCAACTGTGGATTGTTTGGAGAAAAACAAACCAAAAGTCCAGTTTGGGGTGTAATAATGTTAAGCCAAGGATTGTGTTTTGTTGTTCCCACTTGCTCTACAAGAGGAGCAAAGTGGGAGCAATCTGCTTAACCATGGCTTGCCATGATGTGAACAAAGTCAACAAAGTGTGGCCATGTGTCCTACTCTGGAGAGCCTAAATCTCTTGTGATGATAAGAAACTATAAAAAGGGGGAGGAGTGGCAAAACATAGCTGGCCACCCTAAGCTAAAAAAAAGTTCAACAACTCTGGTCTGCCCCAGGCTTGCTATGCTGCTGGGGAAAGCAGCAGAAAATGCTAGACGTTTATGACCTTTATGATATTTTTAAAGTTACCTGGGTGGGGGGCTGTGTATAGCAGCAGTTCAACTAATTAAGGATTACATGGAATGAAAAGAGCCAGAAAATAACAAAGAGTTTCAGTGGATGGTGGAAATATGTAATGGGAGACCTGTTTCCTGATTACAGTTACTTTTATTTTATTTTATTTTATTTTATTTTATTTTATATTTTAGGACTTTCATGCTCTAAACTTAAAACAAAAAGACAGGCTTTGAAATGGAATATTGTGCTGTGTGTAAGTTAGGATTTCTTAAGAAAAGGTTCAATAACCAGCCAAAGTTTTCAATGGTGGGCCATTTTTAAGTTTCATTTACTTACAGTTTACTGCAGTTTTCTGCAAGGAGTTTACATGGTGAGCATGAAAGAGAAAACAAAACATTTGCACTCACAAGTTGTTTCAAGTTAAACATTCAAGACTGTCAGGCACCTTCATTTGATGCTTAATCAAAGCCTTGGAACAAGCAACAGGGAACTAAGTCATGATGCTATATTGTAACTATCCACACCAAGGAATGCTCTCAGAAATCATGCAGGAATAAACAAGCAATGTGTATCCACAGGGAGCCAGTGAGAGACTGTTTCCCCTGCAAACATAAAACCTAAGTTATCACTCCACAGAACTGAAGCCGATGCTTGATTCAACAGTAGATAAATATTACTGTTCTATAATGTTACTTAAGTTCCAAAGTCCAGCCTGAAGATTCCTCTTGCAACGTATCCCATTATAAAATAGCTGCACTTTAAAAAACAGAAACAAAAAAAATAAAATACAATGCATACATATCTCTATAAGCTTTTGATTTAATTTTACTTGCATAAAAGATAAAGATTTTTTGTTGCAATTCCTAATCACACAGGTGTGCACTGATTTAAGAACAGCCACAGGGGTATATCAGTAATAAAGTAGCAGCAGTATTTTCGTATCAGTATGCATTTGACTTTGGCAATGTGGGCAAGAGTTCTTCACTGGGAAAACAGGCATCAATTGTGTCTGGCCATCAAGGGGAATATGCTCCCATACCCTTAGCATTTCTTAAAATGGCCATAGGCATGAGAAGAAACACAAAGGTGGAAGTTTGATCCTCTTTTACCACCTTCCCTCCAGCAAGATGTAGAAGAGTCTGAATGCAGGCTATAGCCAAAAACAAACAAAAAACAGACAGGTCTCAAAAACATTTGACAGTGGTACCTCTGGTTACATACTTAATTCGTTCTGGAGGTCCGCTCTTAACCTGAAACTGTTCTTAACCTGAAGCACCACTTTAGCTAACGGGGCCTCCCGCTGCTGCCACACCGCCGGAGCACGATTTCTGTTCTCACCCTGAAGCAAAGTTCTTAACCCAAGGTACTATTTCTGGGTTAGCGGAGTCTGTAACCTGAAGCGTATGTAACCTGAAGCATATGTAACCCGAGGTACCACTGTACAGTGGTGCCTCGCAAGACGAAATTAATCCGTTCCATGAGGCTCTTCGTATAGCGGTTTTTTCGTCTTGCGAAGCAAGCCCATTGACAGCTTAGCGGATTAGCGCTATTAGCGGTTTAGCGGTTTTAGCGGATCAGCTGATAAGCGGCTTATCAGCAGATCAGCTGATAAGTGGCTTAGGGCTTAGGAAAAGGGGGGGGAGGGGAAAAAACCCACAGGAACTCGCAATACATTTCGTCTTGCGAAGCAAGCCCATAGGGAAATTCGTTTTGCAAAACGCCTCCAAAACGGAAAACCCTTTCGTCTAGCGGGTTTTCCGTCTTGCGAGGCGTTCGTCTTGCGGGGCACCACTGTATAGTACATATGATTAAAGTGTTGTAATACACACCACAGATATACAGAAATGACCAAAAACTCAGAAAAATGTTGGCCATGCCCTAACAGGCATGCACACTAGCTTCTGTGGCAGACCTCTACACCAAAAATATCTTACTGGTTTAATTGAACACAAATGAGACTCAGAGGTCCCCAGTTGAGAGCTCACCGGGTGTCCTTTGGCAAGGCAGCACACTCTCAAGCCTCATCTGCACTATAAATTTAAAGCATTATCAAACTACTTTAAACAGTCATGGCTCCCACCCCACCCCCAAAAAAATGTCTGAACTGTAGTTCACAGACCTACAATTCTCAGACTTGTTTAACCATCAATACCTCTTCCCAGGGAACTCTTCCTTGACATCCAAAACAGGATAATCAATCAACATTATCATAAAAAGAAAATTATTTATGATACTCTGAAAATTATTATGTCTCTTCCAGCCTCCACAGTGCGAAGCAGACATAACCAATCATTTCTATAAAAAGAGCTGAGGAAAAAGAAGGGGGGCAAAGAAACTCAATGAATACTACATGAAATTTATTTAATCTTATTTTCTGAGCTGTTGCTGAGTCTGCTTCTTCATATTTGTCATGTTTATCAAGGACTTATAAAAAATGAAGGTTTGTCAGAATTAAGAAGAGCTGCTCTACCCTTTCACATGTCAAATTGTCTCCTGATTTGATGTATTTCAAAACATGCATCTGGGTCTTATATTCAAGAGGTGTGCTCTCAGTCTACAAATCAGGACTTTCTTGTTCTCATTGTACAAAAATTATAATGATCCAATACTGTTTTATGATGATGATTTTCTTTATTAAACTGGTATGCCACCCTTCATCTGAAGATCACAAGGTAGTTCACAACACAGAACTACAAAATGAACACACAAAATACATAACCAAAACAACAAACAACAAATAACCCTCCTCCCACAAACATATTTAAAAGGACATTGATTATTTAATCAGTCAAAGGCCTGGTAATTGAGAAATGTTTTTACCTGCCACCTAAAGGTATGCAATGAAGGCACCAGACAAGCCTCCTTGGGGAGAGCATTCCACAAATGCGGGGGAACCACAGAAAAGGCCTGTTCTTGTGTTATCACCCTCCGAACCTCTTATGGAGGAGGCACACAAAGAAAGGTCTCAGTTTATGATTGCAGGGTCTGTTGTTGTTTAGTCGTTTAGTCATGTCCGACTCTTCGTGACCCCATGGACCAGAGCACGCCAGGCACTCCTGTCTTCCACTGCCTCCTGCAGTTTGGTCAGGCTCATGTTTGTAGCTTCGAGAACACCGTCCAACCATCTCATCCTCTGTCGTCCCCTTCTCCTTGTGCCCTCAATCTTTCCCAACATCGGGGTCTTTTCCAGGGATTGCAGGGTCTAGCTTGGTTCTTATGGAGAAGGGTGGACCTTGAGGTATTGCTGTCCTGAGCCATTTAAGGCTTTATAGGTCAAATCCTGCACTTTGAATTAGGCCTGGAAACTGATTGGCAGCCAGTGCAGTTGGGCCAGAAACAGTGATGTATGTGCCCAAACCATCTGGCCCTGGTAAGCAAACTGCCCACCAAATTCTGCACCAGCTGAAATTTCTAAACTGTCATCGGAGGCAGCCTCACATATATAGTGTGTTAAGGTAATCTAACCTAAAGGTTACCAGACCACTGACAACAATAGTTAGGCTATCTTTGTCCAGATAAGGGTGCAGCTGGGCCACCAGCCAAAGCTGATGGAAAGCACTCCATGCCACCAAGGCAACCTGAGCCTCAAGCAACAGTGATGGATCCAGGAGTACCTCCAAGCTATGCTACTCTCATTTTCCCATCTCCTGCCCTTGTGTTTTGCCAACTGACTCTTCAGAAAAGCCCTCTATCAAAAGTGTATCTGCAGTTGTCCAATTTTCCTAACTACAAACGTGTAGCAAGCCTGCTGCAACCCCTCCACCACTCCCAAGGCAGATCACCAGTACTTTTAAAGAATTTGAACAAGGATGGCAAAAGCTTTGCCTGCAGATTTATTTTGAAGCTTTAAAATACATAGGAGCCCTGCAAGAAGACCAAACTTGATAGCTGGGAAGCTTTTATCAGGAGTGTGTCCTGTTGACATATTATATAATCACAAGAATAGTACATGAGTATGGGCATGTAAAACATTCCAGACCTATCACACACCATTTATCCGCACAACTTGCAGCTTAAAAATGCTCTTCATCTTACTTTGTCAACAATGTTGAATTGTGGTTAAATCACTCTATAATACCAACCTAAGATCAACACTGAATATATTCATTCTGCCATATTAACAGCATCTTTGCACAGTGTATGCCACGTGTGAGAAGGATTTGAAAATTACATTGTTGTAGGGAATTCCCACTCTTCCTATTCTCAGGAGTTGTTATTTTGATAAAAAGTTTCTGTTATTTAATCAATATCCCTTACTATTTTCAATCTTTCTACTTTCATGGAACCATTTCCATGTTAACCAGCTTACAAAGGGGAAGGCTATCCTAGAGCAAATATTTCAAGCTTGAAGGATCTATTTAAGAAAGAAACAAAAATCAACAGATTCAGGGCCAACTGCCTAAAGCATAGGTAGGCAAACTAAGGCCCGGGGGCCAGATTCGGCCCAATTGCCTTCTAAATCCGGCCTGCGGATGGTCCGGGAATCAGCGTGTTTTTACATGAGTATAATGTGTCATTTTATTTAAAATATATCTCTGGGTTAGTTGTGGGGCCTGCCTGGTGTATTTACATGAGTAGAATGTGTGCTTTTATTTAAAATACATCTTTGGGTTATTTGTGGGGCCTGGGAATTCGTTCATATTTATCTTCCAAAATATAGTCTGCCCCCCACCCCAGGTCTGAGGGACAGTGGTCTGGCCCCCTGCTGAAAAAGTTTGCTGACCCCTGGCCTACAGCAAGTCATAAGCCTGGTTTTTATTTGCCACTTTTCTCTGTTTCATGGCTTTATTAGAGATATATTTTTGTTCTTGCATTATTGAGGGTTGACTAGGAATCAAATTTACATTAGTGAGTGTAGGGATGGGGGCTTCTCAATCAGCATCCTTTTCCCCTCCCAAAACTACAAGCCTTTTAGAGCTCTGGGGATTCTCCTCCATGACTCTAATCTTGCTGTTTGCTTCCTCTTCCATGAAATCAACATAACTGATGGCAGTATGAGGTAGATGTCACCATCACCATGGTGACAGAGCTGGTGTCCAGGGCTACTCTGCACTCACCTCAGGCACAACGATGAGTGAATGAGTGAATGAGTGATCCGTCATAGCCAGGGGAACAAAATCAACACTTGCCCTGTCATCTGCCCCTACAACAAGGATACAAGACTAGACATGAACTCAGGCATCACTCTCCTCCTTGTGCTCCACCTCAAAACAGTGATCGACTGTAGGGTCTAATTACCAATTGGTGTTAACAATATGATTAGCATTTACAACATGTCCTTTTTAACAACTAAAAGCCAGGTCCAGTGGTGGGGGAGTATCTGGATTGTAGCATCCAGGAGACGAGTGCTACCCTCTGCAGCAGACCTTTCCAAACTTTTCATGTTGGTGACACACTTTTTAGACATGCATCATTTCGTGACACAGTAATTCAGTTTTACTAGCAAACTGGAGGTTAGACTAACCCCTTTCCAGCCCAGGGAGGAGTATGGGGAGCGTTTGCAAGACACACCTACACACTGCAGCCCACACACTAACATCACGACACACACTTTGGAAAGCTCTGCTCTACAGTCACAATCTTCGTGAAATCCCACACACACACACACACACACACACACATACCAATATGAGTTTTCTTTCAAAAGCTAACTGCAATATTTGGGGAAGAAATCACTTCATTGCCATCACAAGTAGATGGACCCTGTGACACACAGGGTGACACACTGGCCCTCACCATCATCTGCCAGCTGAGATTATATGCTATAACATATCCAACACTTCCCAAATACTGAGTATTTTAGGGGGAAATTGGCAGCAGTAGCCAAGGAATGTTTCAAGGATACTTGGCTGCTGTTACCAACTACTATTATTCCTACTGAAGAATACTTGATCAGCTTCCAAGGGAACCTCGGATTCCCTTCGGAGACCATTTGAAAGCCACTTCTCTAAATTATTCTAGATAAAAACATGGCTAAAAACAGTTTTATAGACAAACTTATATTGGAAGCTGTAAATCGTTCATGCAATTATAAGTTTCTTGATTTTGAAGCCCAACTATTAGCACAAATTTATCCATGAAGCTTTCTAGACAGCTTTTTAAAACAAAAGTGAGGCAATTTACATGGCCTAGGCAACCAACATTTAAAAAGTGTTGGTCATCCATCACTAGATACGTCCAACATTAGCATTATTGCAATCTGATTCTATGGAGTTAGGTCCACCAAAGCCACGGCCTGCTGAACATGCAACGGGCTGAATCTGCCATTTTGAAAAAGATGGCAAACCTGTATCATTAAGAAAAATATGTACATGCACAAGTTATGATTATTGTTCTGTTTTTAGTTTTGTTTAAGAGGTCGGGGGTTTTGTTTTTTTGGCAAGAAGTGGGAAAAGAAATCATATTAAAGTTCCAAACTCTATTCTTCTGTCTTTCCTTACATACATAGCAAATCAAGCAGACTACCAACCCATAACAACTAGACATGTCAAAAAGTAGGGATTTGAAATTCTAGTCTCACATTTCATAAAAGGTATCAAATATAATAGGGTACCATCCTTTGTGTGAGTTATGGCAGAAAAAGAACTGATGCAGGTACATTTTAAGAACAGCAAGAGCAGGTGCTGAAAACATTTTAAAAGAAAGAAAAGCAAGTATGTCATATTTTCACAACACACACCATTAGCAAACAGTGAGGCTGCATGCAGTAAGACAGCAGAAGGGAAGGGCAAGAAGCTGAGAAATAGGTCAGTCTGAGCTCAGCTAAGAGCATTTTGTAAATTTCCCACATACATGAGCCTATTTCAAAATCAGTTAAATATACTAAGTGTTCAACAGAGTTCTGCAGTAGTCATGCATTTCAATGTTTCCTTCAAAAACATATGAGAGACAGATTTATCTAGATACAAGTTTCCAGAAAACCACTTGAGAAATTTCCAGGTTTCCAGGGAGCTGCAGCATGCTTGCTCTTGGAACATTCAAGTTCATTACTAGTGGTCCATTAACTAAGCTCTTAAAAAGAAACATACCATTTCGTTAAACATCTTCTTTCCCAGCATAAATACTGAACACAATCTGTTCAACAAATGTTTTGGAGACAAATGAATCCTTTACACATAAATATAATGTGCAAACTCTCTCAGACCTCACCATTTTATTTTTTTCCAGCAGTAAACTGTTCGTTTTTGTTTTCATTTTAGGGAGATGCAGTAAGGTAGGCTAACCAAAGAGCTATAGAAATCTATTTCGGTCAAATACTGCTCCCATTTTAAACAACAGAGAGTCTTGCCGAACCTTAAACACAAACCAATTTATTATGACATAAGCTTTCACAGACTACAGTTCACTTCATGAACTAAGATCCTAAGTTACAGGTGAGGTTGGTGTGTCTTAGTGTGTGAGAGAGAAAGAAAGAAAGAAAGAAAGAAAGAAAGAAAGAAAGAAAGAAAGAAAGGAGAGGTTAGAGGTAAATGAAATGTGGGATAGTACTGAAAGTGATAATTTTGTGATCATTCACAAAACAGTCATTGGTGATCAATGACTGGTAAGCCAATCAACAAATGTAGCATTAATTTTTAAAAAACACACACCTTTGACAAGCTCAGTCCAGAATTGATAGAACTGAAACTCCTGGTGAACTGTGAATGAGCTGTTTCACATTCCAGTTTCTCTTTGAAGTTTCTTTGTTCAAAGATTGGTACTTCTAAGGTCAGTTACCGAGTATTCCAGATGCCGAAGTCTCCCCCACCCCCGACCCACCCTGGTTTCTTAACATTGTCATTTCTGATGACAAATTTCTGTCTGCTTATTCCTTTGTACAAAGACTGGTTTGTTTGCCAAGAAGAGCATTGCTGGCAGAGGGTGGCATACCTCATACTGCAAGACGAGCAGGTGAATGAATCCCTAATGTTGTAAATGACATTGTTATGTCCTGTAATAGTGTTGCCACAGTTGGCAACCATGTCCAATAAATAGAGACTAATTTCTTTGTTTGTATTTCTGTTTTGTCAACTGCCATTACTGGTGAATAACTGTTTTAGGTTGGTGAGCTCTCTGGAAGCAAGCCCTAAAAGAGGTTAGTGCCATTGCCCAGTATATGTTGTAGATTAGTAACAATACAGAACATCATAACAAAAAACTTCAAGGAGATTATGAAAGTGCCGAATTACAAGGTGACTGAATTTATGGGGTTGGCGGAGATGACCGGCAGAATTCGAGACCAGAGGAGAAAGTCGGTGGAAGAGGACTGGGAAAAATTTAAAATTTATCTTAAGGACGTTTGTAATATTATGGAATGCTAAGATGTCAAGGGATTAGACACAAGGAATTACAGTTGTAAAATTTGAATTTGATAAACTTTAATAAGAAAGATATTTAAGAATTGGATGAAAGAATGCTAAAAAAATTGATAAAATAAGGATGCAGCGAAGGGGAGGTTTGGGGAAGTCAGTTTATATGTTTTTGTTTGTACTTTTGTTTGTCGAAAATTAATAAAAATTATTTTTTTTAAAAAAAAGAAAGTGCCGAATTACAATAAGTACGTAAGAGGAGGATCCTGGATCAGGCTGATAGCACATCTAGCCCAGCATCCTGTTCTCACAGTGATCAACCAGATGCCCGTGGGAAACTTACAAGGAAGATTTGAGCAAAACGGCACTCCCTTCATGTGATTTTCAGCAACTGGTATTCAGAATCATTACTGCTAACAGCTCATGGCTAGTAACCTTTGACAACCCTCTCCTCCATGAATTTGCCTAATCCTCTTTTAAAGCTATCTAGGTTGGGGATCATCACTGGCTTCTGTAGGAACAAGCACCATAGTTTATGTGTTGTATGAAGAAGTACTTTCTTCTATCTGTCCTGAATGGCAAATGCAGTTCAATGTAAACAAGTGTAAAGTGATGCACGTGGGAGGAGGGGCCATTAATTTCACATATCTGCTTATGCCGGGGTCTGAACTGGCAGCGAAGGACCCCTGGTCTCATTTCTAGTCCTTCACTACTCAGTTTGGAGAGGTCCTTTTGGAAATCTTTGTGCTCCTTTTGTTTTAACTACTCTGAACAATTTCACTGCTCACTTCTAACTCTAGATTGTTTATGAACAAAATGAAAGCTTTTTGAAAATACACTATGTCAACTTCTATCTAAATGCTTCTTGACACTGTCAAAGAACTTGAATAGGTTCATGAGATAGGATTTTCCCTTGCAGAAGCAATGCTAGTTCTGCTTCAGTAAGGCTTACTCTTCTATATGCTTGGTTATTTTATCTTTATAAATACTTTCCAACAGTTTTAATGGGACAGATGTTAACTGGCCTGTAATTTCCAGGATCCTCCCTGGTTCCCTTTCAAAAAAATTGGTGTTGCATTGGCTGTTTTCTGATCCTCAGGTATGGAGGCTGATGTAAGAGACAAGTTACATATTTTTGTGAGAAGGTCAATTTCACATTTAAGTTCTTTGCAAACTCTTGGTTGGATTCCATCTCCTGTGAATTGAATTGGGACAAAGTAGTTGTTCTTTTATTAGCATACTACATGTGTTAATTGGTATACAAATACCAGGATATTATTCACCAAATACAGTTTTGTTAATTACATAATTATCACTGTATCTGCACTTTCTACATCTCATTTCCTTCTGAGCTCACAATTACAATTCTGCCCCTCCTCTCAAATATGTTACTATATACCTGTAACTCAGCATAACACTTCATACATCTGGTGAAATGGACTGTTGTCCACAAAAGCTTACAAATTTGGTCTCACAAACAGAAGCACATTCCACCTCAAAATATCAAAAAGTAAAAAAAAATTCTAACTCCTATTAGGATAATTAAACCAATCTTACACATAGATTTTATGGGCCAATTTATTCACACAGGCCTTTCCTATGAGGTTTTGACAATTTGAGAACTCAAGCAGTGAAATTTCAAGAAACTATACTATAAGTTTCACAGGTGCAGTCTGCACAGATGTTGGTCACATAAGTTGGCATCTCTTCATATATTCCTTTACTTATCAACTACTTTATAAGAATCTGAAACCAAGGAGATATAGCAACTCACACCTCTTCCATGCAGCAGCATATCAGAACACTAACACTTTATGACTAAATAGCTTATAATTTACTTTAATTACTTGCAAGCAAGTGTTAACCATTAAGTGGCAATATGTATTCTGAAATGCAAAGAAGTGAGTTGTTTGAAAAGCACAGAAAAACATCACTGCTTCTTTATACTCCAGTCATAAATCCAGCAACAGAAAGTATATCAACACACAAGCACACCAAACCATGTGTGTTTGTTTACTACCAGTTAGCTAAACTTTGTTTTGTTTTACTTTAGATTTGAAAAATCATCCAAGCAAACACGTTACTGTAAAGTTCTTATTTCATATGTAACCGCAATTCGGATTTGTAGTTGCCAGTGTTTTCATGAACCTGAAAAGTCATTCAACCTTGGAGCAAACACCCGAGATAAAAATCTCTTTCTGTACAAATAAGGGCAACAGTCATTAAAGACTGTTAAGTGTTACTGCTGAATACCAAACTAGTCAGGTAAAGAACTACAAATGCCCAATTTCAGTTTGATGCATTCAAGCGTTCCCTCTGTTTATACATTTAGGAGGAAAACTAGTGACCGAGGTCAGGCATTTAGAAGTCTAATAACCAAATGAGTGGGACTATAGTCCTCTTTAGGAAAACCACTCTTGCTCACTGGCCTTTAATAGTTTTAAGTCTGATAAAAAACCCTGGAGCATGAGGAATGCAATTTCCTAATCGAGAGCTCACAAGACACAATAGGGAAAGCCTCTTCCCATCACCCTACCCTGTCAACAATAGAGAGAGAGAACTCAGGTTTGTTTGTGAAACTGATGCTAAAAGAACCTTCACAGAACAACTAAGTTTCACTTATTCAAAAAGCACAAACAATTGTCTGTTAAATCCAAGAGTCCTTTTATCATGTGCTGTCACCATGAACCATTATTTAAAATAAAAAAGCATACAGATATCAAGACGTAGGAACGTGCAGAATTGGAAACAAACTAGAAATGTATTGGGAAGGGCGATTTCATTCAGTTTAAGTCAAGTACCTACCAGATAATCCATGAACCAGGGTAACAACTGGGATTAGGCGTTAATAGGTCACAGAGTAGCCTGCTTCTTATCAAGCAGTCTCAAGGTGGGTGAAAACGTCTGGAGACTGATAAGAAGTGGCTGTCGTCTCAGCGGCTCCTAAGGAAGGCAAAATCTCAGGGACTACGGTATGGAGTTGCTGTCGCTGTGAGGAAGCTTCCCGGGGGGCAGGAATCAGGGAGATCTCGGTCAGCGGTCTCAGTAACTGTGGATGGGCAAGGACTGGATCTCCGAGGCTGCCAATGCACCGCTGCTCGCCCTGCCCCGTCTCTGCCCGCGAGAACCCGGCACGCTTCCCTCTTCGCTCAGTCTCCGCGAGCAAGCACTCGGCAACGGTAGCAGCGCTGCTTTTGCAGCCAGACCCAGCAGACGCCTGAGAAGCAAAAGACGAGCCCAGCCCAACCAGGCGCCCGTGCAACCCGCTGCAGCGCCCGATGTTTCAGGAACAGGGAGAGTTTCCCCCTGTAGCGTCACTGTCAGCTGATCATACACGTGAGACGAAGAAAGAAGGCTCTTAAAGGGACACACATGCTTTCCCAGGCTCCCTGCTTGGTTGGGGCGTGGGGGAACTCAAGGCAGATAGCAGGAGCGGGGGGACTTGAAGGGGGAGATCGGGAGGCGGTCGAAGGGGGCAAGCTGTGCATCAAAGGACGAAGGGGAGTCGACGGGAGGAAGGCACGAGAAAAGCGGCAGGAGGGCAGAGAGGGGAGGAATGAATGGGAGGGCTGAAATGCAATAGGAGCGGCGAGGAAGGTGGGTCGGGGAGGATGCAGCTTTCAAAGCTGGGCCGGTACAGACCAGGAATGGGGAACCTGTGACCCAGATGTCATCAGTCCCAGCCAACATGGCAAGTGGTCAGGGTTGATGGGAATTGTAGTCCAGCAGCATCTCGAGGTCCACAGGTTCCTGATGCCTGGCACAGACTTTGCAACACCACGAGTAGTTTAGAACAGGAAGAGGGGCATGGAAGAGGAACTTAGAAAGGGATGGAAGATGCTGTGAGATAAGCTGGTCGAAAAGGAAGGCATGATAGACTACAGGAGGGAGGGAGGCCAGTCGTATGCATGTTTACTCCAAAATACGCTCCACTGAAATGAACGTGCATGGGATACGACTATATATATATATGCTTAGGCAGTGCACTGCATGGAGGACCAGGAGAGTAAATAGCAAGTGGAAGACCCGTTTTACATTCTGCATCCTATTCCTCCGCTAGTTAACCGGCATCATAAGCAGTATTTTCTCCCCTTTTTTTCTTTGTCTGTTTTGAAAGAGACTACATTGGAGGGTGATATAGACTGACTTCTTGTCACTTCTCTCCAACCCACCACAAGATGCGCAGGGATTTGGCAGCTTGGGGTGGGGCAGGAACCAGAGCTGCTGAAAGACAGCGACACAGTGATGAATTGGAAGCAAGGCAGTTGGGTTACATACATACAAGAAAACTGAAAGCTGCACCTCAAATCTCCTGCTGTGCTGCTGTTGGGGTCCTCCCAAAATTACATTACCTATCAAAAGCACTCATCACTCTTTCGTCATCAATCCCCTGCTTGTGGCAGCAGATCCCTGCAGCAGATCCAAACTGTCTTTCTTGTAACTTTTTTACACCAATACATTTTGTATAAAGTCTTGCTCTCTCTGTGAATGGAACCTTACCTATTCTCCCTAAATGTGAATATGATCTGGAGTAAGAAAGCTCATGACCTCTCATTGCTGCTTTCTTTCGTTTTTGAAACTACTTCCCAATCACAACCACACTAAAATCCTGAATATCTGAGTTGTTTTCCATTGAGTAGCATAAGAACGTAAGAGCCCTGCTGGATCAAGCCAATAGCCCATTTAGTCCAACATCTTGTTCTCACAGTGGCCAACCAGGTGAACCTAAGCGCAACAACACTCTGCCCATCTGCAATTCCCAGCAACTGGTATTGATATTGTAACCTTCTTCTCTACTTCTCCACCAGGGAAGACCAGCAGAAAAGGCTTAAAAACAAAACACATTGGATGTTTCACTCTTGCCTTCTCATTGGTCTAATTGGTGAGATCTGCTTTTCCTAAACTCTGAAAGTTTCTCACCAAAAAAAAGCCTTAAGAAAAAATGTATTCTTATTTATTGCATAGTACCTGCATTTTGCCTCATGTCACAAGTTCTACAAACATTAGAAAGTTACTCTTTGAAAAATGAAGGCTGGGCTATGGATTACAATTCATGTGGGGAGCACTCCTTGCAGAAGCCCAGGGCTGGTGGCACTGAAGAAGCCCCAAGGTCACAATAGGCAACCCTCTGCCTGCTTAATCATCTTCTCAGTGAAGTCTTGCTAAGTAGGCTGGAGACAATACTTTCCACCATCAATTACATAATGCATAAGTAGGGTCTCTCTTGCTAAGATCAGCAGCAATTAGATAGGCACAGACGTTAATTGCTTGCCTCAAGTTCTGTAGGTCCTTAATTTGCAGCTGCTAATTTGAGTATTTTAACACTGCATTTAGTGGTATGTGGAAGAATACATGATTGGCCCTTTGCTGCATAGTCAGTATTATGCTTGGTGGTGGTGGTGGGTTGTTGTTTTTTTTAAGTGCTATTCAGTGTGCAATTTTTTAAAGCAGCAATGTACATGAATAGCAGCACAAAATACATCATTGTTTAAAACACACACCCAGAGTTAAGCAATTCTACATTATTGCCTTTTTAAAATGTGCACTTGGCCTGTAAAAGTGCAGGGAAGGGCTCCCTTCATATAGATGAGACTGCCTTATATTGTTAACTTGTCCATAAAATCAAGTATTGTTCATTTTCCAGGGTTTCCAATGGGGATCTTTCCCAGTCCTGCTGGCCAGGCTCCTTAACTAAAGGTGCCAGAGAATACACCTGGAACCTTATACATCCAAGGCATGCATCAACTACAAATCTGTGTATGCACAAAGAAACAAACAATTGTCAGAAGTGTAAAATTATGTAGTATAATTTGAGGACTGACTGTCTTCAGATGTGCCTGCCCATACGCTAAGAACTACAGCTGAGGCCCTTCCTCAGGCAGTCCCATAATATTAGGTGTGCTGTGGCTACCAAGAAGACATAGGACTGCACTTGAACCACAGCTGTTGTTTACAGAAGTAACTTGGACAGGCTTGCCACAGCAGTTAGTTAGGATACTTGAGAGCAGCAAAGTATTAAAGAAAGCTTTACACGTGTGTTTTAATGTGTTCTAACAGGCAAGAATAGTAAAGGAAGAATTTCCATAAAATAGAATGTGTCATGGTACCAGGGGAAATACAGGAAGATAACAACAACTTTATTATTTATACAGTGGTACCTCGCTTTACGAACAGTCCTGTTAACGAACTATTCGGTTTACAAACTCCGCAAAACTGGAAGTAGTGTCCCGGTTTGCAAACTTCATCTTGGTCTATGAATGGAAGCCGAACGGTGGAAGGGCACCGGCAGCGGGAGGCCTCATTAGGGAAAGCGTGCCTCGGTTTAAGAACGGATTTGGTTTAAGAACGGACTTCCAGAACGGATTAAGTTTGTAAACTGAGGTACCACTGTACTCCGCTCATCTGGCTGGGTTTCCCCAGCCGCTCTGGACAGATTTACAGCATATCTAAAAATATCAAAAACATCAAGCATTAAAAACCTTCCCAATACAGGGCTGCCTTCAGATGTCTTCTAAAAGTTGTGCAATTCTTTTAACTCCTTGACATCTGAAGGGAGGACATTCCACAAGGAGGACGCCACTACCAAGAAGGCCCTCTGCCTTAACCTCTCCTTTTCTCCTCAGAATTAGTGCTCAGTTTCTGAAAGGTACTAGAGCCAAAATTGGCACTAAAATCACTTAACTGCTTTAGAAACTCTTTAATTTCAGGTGTGGGGCAAGTTTGGAGTACCTATTAGTATTTTATACTTGCCTCATATCATCATCATGTTCCAGGGTTGAGCATTAGCCTTAAAATACATGTTTGGGAGATAAGGTCTGGTGATGCTGCCTCAAACTAAATCAAACAGATCCCATCCACACAAGGATCTCCACATAACTTTCCTGGCTTTGTACACCCCCCTTTTATCTGAGGGAGGGTATGGCGGAAGGAACAGAAAAGTGGAAAAAAGGAAGCTGGAAAGCATTTTCATTTCAAACTACCCTCCTCCCTGTCCACATTTCCTGGAGTGATTGTTTGGCTTTAATAACAGAATAACAGCAGGAAATGTAAAAAACAAAACAGGGTTCAATAAATAGAGGCCAAAATATATGAGAGGCTCAGATTTTATACTCTGCCATAGCAAGTGAATAATTATTAATTCTAGCATTGAAGAACAGCTCATACAAAATGAACCTCGGTGTTTTAAGAAAGAGTAAGTGCAAGTTGCTAGTATTACTGCATTGTTTGCTGTAGTTACCAGGGGCAGTCGGTCTGCACACTCAGTCAAGTTAATCAACCTCTGTTATTGCTCAACAAACGGGGGGAAAGTTTTAGTCCCTTGAATTTCTAAATTGTTGGTTCAGGCTTCATCATTAGCAGGTCATTTGATTGGTGACCCTTAAGTTTACCATTTCAACTGAGAAATTGGAAATGCAGATACAGCTGTGATCCTCATGGAGATTGGGGTGGCATGTAACAATATTATGAAGAAACATTAGAAATGCAGGACTCAAAGACTTGTAAGGGTGTTGTTGGTTGTTATGCTGACTGAGTCAGCAAACCTCATCTCCCACTTTTATACCGTACCTTTCCTAAGTGTTAGAGTGGAATTCCAGCAAGGGCTCAAATAGCTTTTTATTGCTTAAGGGTCTGTAATATTCATAATACATCATTTTCACCCACTTTCGTTTCTGATAAGATACTAGAGAATGAAATATGTACTATAAATGGATAATTTCTTTCAATTTGATACTCCAGAAATATAAATCAGTTCCTTTTTTCTACACTAGGAAAAAGAAAATTCTGTTCCTAAACCTCACTACCTTGCGGCTATATTCATTTGTGAGAAAGGCTTTGGGAGTAAGAAAAGAAAAATCTGTACCTGCTGTCTTGCAGGACATCTTCAGGAAAGGAAAAGGCTAAGGAATAAACCTAGTACTTTTTTCCAGGGAGTACTCAAAAGTACACAGTCCCAGCACTTCTCTCTTTTTTGATTAAAAAGTGCGGCACTTACTGCAACAACTTCATGGTGAGTGTTATGTATTGAAGTTCTCATCCTGGCCACCAGGAGTATTGTGTATGTAGTTTTTACTCAGGTCCACGTCAGTTATTTTAGGCGGGAAACCCTGGGTTGTTGTTGCTACAATGTTGACAGCCGGCTGCCTATAAAAGCAGGCCGGCTGAGCTGTTTGCAGTTCAGTTCTGTTCCAGCTTACAAATAAAGAGATGTTCTGAAGAATCGCTGTGTCGTCTGATATGTCTACCCGGTATTCAACACTGGCGACGAGGATTGGATCGATGGACAACAGAGCACAGCCAGATGCGGCCACCCTCTGAGATGAGCTGAATCACGGAGCTGAAACACTGAGCGAAATCACGGAGCAGAACCAATTCAGAGCTGACCGTCTGGCTAGAGCACTGTGTTCCATCCATCGCCCTCCATTTCGGCATTGGAACCATGGCTTCACTCGTGCCTCTACCGCTGTTTGCCCCAGCCTCTGAATCATGGGACTCCTACCTCGCTCAGTTTGACTGCTACCTCCAAGCAAATGAGCTGACAAGAGCAAAAGCAGGACCTCTTCTTCAGCCTTTTGTGGCCTCGAAGTGTTCGTGACGGCCCAAGCATCGGTTGCACCTCTAGCAGTCCAGGCAGAGCCGTGGGACACGATTCAAGAGAAGCTCCGCAACCACTACGCCCCAAGATTGCTCCCCGCCATGCATTCTACCACCGGAACCAGGCAGAGGGGGAGTCAATTAACAACTATACCGCCACCCTCCGACAGGCTGCAATGCACTGCGAGTTCCGAGACTTAGATGATGCCCTCATGGATCAAATCGTCTGCGGGGTCTGGGACATCCGTCTGCAACAGCGTCTCCTTGCCAAGCCAGACCTCATGCTGCAGAAAGCCACTGAGGAGGCCGTGGCCTCAGAAGCTGTTGAACTCTCCGCCCAGGAAATCCACAAGGCCAGTAGACCATATTTAAAGGACTATGTTATTGGACATGTAACACTGTTGGTCTAATGGAAGTATATGAAATGTAACTGATATGCTTTGTGCCTAATTGAACCATTACGTGTAGTGCTGTATATAAGAAAACCATTACGATTGTAACTAACGCCTTATCTCGGTGGGGAGGGGTGTTATGTATTGAAGTTCTCACCCTGGCCACCAGGAGTATTGTGTATGTAGTTTTCACTCAGGTCCACGTCAGTTATTTTAGGCGGGAAACCCTGGGTTGTTGTTGCTACAATGTTGACAGCCGGCTGCCTATAAAAGCAGGCTGGCTGAGCTGTTTGCGGTTCAGTTCTGTTCCAGCTTACAAATAAAGAGATGTTCTGAAGAATCTCTGTGTCGTCTGCTATGTCTACCCACTATTCAACAGTGAGTATCAGTAAAATCCGGAGTGAAGTCCTAAGATGGTTGAATATTGTCTTATACACCTCCTTCTGGCAACTCCTGCAGCCTAGCTGGTGCCACATCATTGAGGTCTTGTCATCTGGGCAGCCCAGGACCTCTGTACATACTACCCAGGCTTGCATCCCAGAAAGGTCTCTTTGGTGCTGCTAATGCAACAAAAACAATTCAGGAGACAGCAGTTATGAGTTACTAAACTTTTCAGTCACAACAGGTGCTGTGATTATCCAGTGGTTTCACTTCACCCCTGGTGGATGGATGCCAACACAATATTTGTAGAATGTTCCTTGGAGTCAGGACACTGAACCTGATCTAGGCATCTGGGTTTTCTCTGAGAGCAAATCTGAGACAACAACACTGAGACAAAAAATCTGCTTCCAGTAGTTAAATGCCTAACGAAGTGTATAAATTCAAATCACTTGATGAAAGTATTTGAAAGTATTTATTTATGCATCAAGTTTGCCTCCTATTCACATTTTCAACATGTTGTAAAAAAAGAAAACAGATTAAGCAACTGTATGTCAAGCTAAGAATGCTGCTAGTCAAGTTGTTCAACTTCCTCTCATCTATGACACTGGATGCATATGATATATTCATAATGTCTGTGTTGTAAGGAGATTTCATTTGCAGTAGATGTTCCTTAGGACACCTCCCTAATGGCCAATTCACATAATCAGGGTTTAAAAAAGAAGAAATTAGAAGGTCAATGTGGAATGACCTTCAGTTATATCTTAAGCTGAATCTTCATTCCTTGTCCAAAATATGGCATGTATGCACAATACACACACGGCAGAATGAGGTGATATAAATATTTTTCCAGGACATTGTGATTTGCAATCTAAATCACTGCAGAAACATTAATAAAATGGGCAATATACCAACAGGTTATGTGTTCTTCACAACTAATTGCATTAATGAAATCAGAATCCATGCCCACTTTGAATTGTTGCGCATACATGTTAGGCACATTTAAACCTATTTATTTCAATGGTTTTAAATAAGTTTAACCATGCTGGATAGTGCCAAGCATCTTTTTCCCCACTTAGTAACACAAACACCGTTTCCTCAATTTCCCACCTTCATCTCTGTCCTCATTGATGCTTCGGAAATGTATGAATATGCTATTAACATATTTAATGTCTGCATTATTTTATTTATGAATAACATGTTCATTCTACCCTTCCCCCAAGAATGTTCAGGATAGTATACCTTGTTCTCCCCTTTGCCTTATCTACCCACTCTGATTTTGTCTTCACGACAATCCTGTCAAGGTTGCTCAGGCTGAGATATACTTATGGTCACAGTCATGGTCGCAGTGAGAACAAGGGCTGAAGATGGATTTGAACTAGTCCAACATTCTAACATAATATAATAATTCCAGCATCCATTCTCAGGCTAAGTAGCAACTCTAAATTAAAACACAGCCGGAACAAGAGTCTACAGAGCTTCCATTGTTTAGCCTAGCTTTGTATCATTCCTTTCCAGGAACACTACTTTGCAGTCTAAATATTCTCATTTGCATTGCTGCTTATCTGAGTTATATTGCTTCAGTTGATATCAATTAAGTAAAATCAGAGTACTTTAGCCAACATTTGTTCCATTAGTCAAAATTCTGTGGCAAAGATAATGGGTTGTATTCATATTTCTCCCTCTGTCAATGAAGGGCATTTTCCATGTGTAAATAAAACTCTAATCCAGCAGAGCCTCTCTGTCTGCTTATTGGACTCACTAGTGGGAAGGAAGAGGAAGCAATTTTCAGCAATCCCCCACTTCCCTCTGCTGTACTCTGTACCAACTTCCACACTTTCCCAGGTGATCCAACAAACCTCCAGAGCAGATTTGGGCAGGGGGGGGGGTATGGGACTATTCCTGCCAGTGCATCCAGTTAGTGGAGTCCCATTGATCCAGCCTAGTATTCTTATAGGTTTCAAATTCACCTTAGCCCAAAGCGACCCACCACCAGCACTGGAACCTAGAATGCAAGTAAACTTGTACCTAACTGTTATTAATCTCAATCACAAGATATTATTGAATTGAATAGAAAAGCTGAGGGGAAGGGAAGGCATGGTCTCAAAACACACACACAGTAGTAAAAACTGAAGAGAAACTGGGACACATCGGCTATATCATGATACCAAGTTGAAATTGTCAGCATTCCAGTTGTGACACCTCACTCACTAGAACCCATCATTTGGGCAATTATTTTCTCCTAGCTTATAGTACTTTAAGTGTCAGTACTTTAAGTGTCAGGGGGAAGGACAAAAGGAATCCTTGAAAACTAGTTGATAAAAGGACTACTGTAACATTTTAAATTTTTGTTGCCTTTTAATTCATGGTGTGTTCTGAAAGCAACAAGCAGAATACAGCCCTAGGCAAAACAAGAACAGCAGATAACTGTGGCATCTAGGTGAATTCTGGGTGTTAACGAGGCACAGCATATTCAATTATAGGCAACAAACTAGGAAGTATGGTTTGTTCCTCTACTCTCAAGGTAACAGGAGCTTTTAATTGTGGGACAATATTTTGTAAGTTACTACTTTCTACCGTAGCGGAAGCAAAGGCTACATTGAGAAAATTATCTCATTAATTTAATACTCTGAAGAGTCATGTCTGGATATTAATTTAGTTTAACAGCTCAACTAGAGCCCCTCTCATTCAGGAATTTTCTTTTCTCTTTATGGAAAATGTATGCATGCATGCAGCAGTTCTCAATTTGTGTGCATGTGGTGTCTTCCTTCCTATATTACAGTAAGCCCCTGAGGGCATTACAAGTTTGTGTACGCAAAGCTCACTTCCAAACATGGACTACAGCTGCAGGACTGTGACCTCAGCATCTTGGTGTATTTTTCCTTTTCTCTATGAAAAGGTATTTTTACTCTGGATTTACCCACATTTGGAATAGAACAATCTACTAACTGAAA
Source organism: Podarcis erhardii (assembly GCF_964252035.2). Classification (NCBI taxonomy): domain Eukaryota; kingdom Metazoa; phylum Chordata; class Lepidosauria; order Squamata; family Lacertidae; genus Podarcis; species Podarcis erhardii. Next base: position 37,648,310 of record NC_138501.1, on the reverse strand, counting down.
CAAAAGTTATAAAATCAGTAATATATCATATAAGACTTTAACCATGGCCAATAATAAATTTAAATAAATATATATCATAGTATAAATGTCATTAACCATAACCATTTTTTACCTGTCATATACAAATTAGATTTCTGATTTATTCTCCAGAAAAGGCATAACACACTTTAGTTAAGGAAGGAATGAGATCAGGCAAAGAACATTAAGAGCTGAAGATTTTCAGTGTTGGAAACGTATTAAAGCCAAGAGGGTGAAGTGAACTTAAATGGAACCTTGGGGAACACCAACAAAAAGTAGAAAAGAGAAACATAGAACCATTAATAGAAACTTAAACAATTGGTGAAAAAGAGCATGATCCATGGTAATTAAAAGCAGAAGAGAGATCTCAAGAAGAGAAAAACAGGGGGAGAAAGAGACTTAGCAAAGAGTAGATAAATTGGAAACTGGGCAAGAGCAATTCTGAATGAATGAACAGATCAAAAATCAGACTGATGCAAATTAATGAGAAAACAGTGGTAAATTTAGGAGTCAAGAGAGAAAGCTTGCCTCAGGAATGGCATATATTAGTCCTACCCCAATCCGCTCTTCCAATACAAACTGTGAGTGAAAACGTGTGGCTATTCTAGAGTGGTGAAATAGCCACTCTAGTCTCACTCTAGTCTGAGAAAGTAAGAGAGAAAAGGGTAACCCATAAGCAGTAAAGAGTGGGGAAATCTTTAGTTGTAAGAAAGTGGTATATAAATCTAAATTTATCTTTAAAAACCCAAAAAACATAATGGATTCAATCCAGACTAGTGAACTCCGATACATATCCACTGAAAAGTACGCCTCATTTAGAAATAGGATTATCTTCCAGGTAAGCATGCATAGGACTGCAGCCTAAGACCTACTTCGTTCCCATTAAAATCTATGAGAACTATGATACAGTCGTACCTCGGCTCCTGAACGCCTTGGAAGTCAAACATTCCGACTCCTGAACAATAGAAAACCGGAAGTGAGTGTTCCAGTTTCTGAACGTTCTTTTGAAAGCCGAATGTCCAACGGGGCTTCCACGGCTTCCGATTGGTTGCAGGAACTTCCTGCCGCCAATCAGAAGCTGCGCTTTGGAAGTCGAACGTTTCAGAAGTCAACTTCCGAGGTACAACTGTACTCATGACTTGTTTAAGTTCTATACTTGTTGCAGAAATGAAAATTGCTGAATATGATTGCATACTAAGGGCAGATCTACACCATACATTTAAAGCACCTGACTTTTCCCCAAAAGTCTTGGGAACTCAAGTTTCCTCCTTGCAGCTACAATTCACATCACTCTTTAACATAAAGTACAGTTCCCAGGATTCTTTGGGAGAAGTCATGTGCCTTGAAGTGTGTAGCATGTGTTTAAATATATGGTATGGATCTGCCCTAGGTGTGACTAACTTTTTCAGGATCCAACCCAATGAAGTTTATTTTATGCATTTGTTTTAATTATACTTTATCTATCTTTTAAAAAATCTCACACACTCTTAGGCTGCATGAACAGAAACATACATTGCAGATCAGCAGTAACAGTTGCCCTCAGTTCTGTGCTGGTCAGGCAAAATCTAAAGTACTGTGTCCAGTTCTAAGCACCGCATTTTAAGAAGACTGTCAAATTAGCTTAAGAGCAGCAACATTGTGTCCTCTACTGTAGGGGTAGGGAACCTGTGTTCCTACAGATGTTGCTGACCTGTAACTCCTATCAGCCCTGATCATCAGCCATGCTGGTTGGGGCTGATGGAATCTAACATCTGACGGGAGGCCACAAGCTAACTGCAACCTACTAGGAATTTTAAAGCCTGTGGGCAAAGCTAATCAGCTTCTCATGCCTACCGGCAGGTCAGCAACAACTAAATGTTGTCTTTGCAAAGCTATTGTGATTTCACAATACCATTCTCATATTAGGCAAAATTAATTCTGTGCTTGTCAGACCCTGCCCCCCTTTTGGGAATGAATTGCAAGAATGAAATTGTATCTGTAGGCTTGCCGCAATATTATTGACTAGCAGCTGCAACAACTCACACAAAAATGGCAAGATATTGCTAGCCTCGTTCTCCACAGCAGTCTTTTAAAGATAAATTGCCCAAAGTCACAATTCTACAGCCTAATTACACCATACTGAAATCTTATTAACGGAAAATGTGTCTCCTTGTGCATAACTCAAAATACAAAACAAATTTAATAGATACAGCTAAGTGCAGTGTGCCATGGCACCCTGGGGTGCCTTGAATGATGGTCAGGGGTGCCACAGGCAACACTGGCCTCTGTCCCTCTTCCCTTCCCTCCCTCCCTTCTCTGATGCCCTCTCGTGCCTCTGCCTCCCAAAGGCTTGCATAGATATTTGTTGCAGTAGCCCTGGCTACAAGCTCCCCAGGTAAATTGTGCCTCTGGAGCCGGCCAGCAGATGCTGGTTGCCTGGAGCTGATGTGGCATCAAAGTAAGCAAGCAAGCAAGCAAGCAAGCGGGAGAGGGAGCCCAGCCAGCTAGTCTGCCAGCCCTTGCTGCTGGGAATGGACAGACAAGTCCCAGGCCCATGTGGGGCAGTGTAAGTAAGGGGCATCTCTCTTTGGGGCAGGAGAGCAATGCTGTTCAGAGAATCAGCAACAGCAGCAGCAGCTGCCCAGAGGACTCTCAAGAAGAGGAGAGGAGGTTGAGGGAACACTCCACAAGGGAGGATGTTTGAAAAAAGGTGAGAGGCTGCCAGCTCTGCAGGAAAGGGGTGACATAACTGGGCACCTGAATCCTACAGGGGTGCTGCAGAAAGAATGTAGTCGGTCAATGGAGCCATGGACTCGAAAAGGTTGAAAACCTAAAGTATTCCTGTGGTATTTTTTCCAAACCACAAGGTGTCAGTATAATACATTTTCCTGGGGATGTGTTTAGAATTTACAGGTCAATTTTTTGGTAACTGTACAGGTCCCACAGTATCAAAATACCAAATTGGGATTACATTCTATAAAGGCCAACTAACATTAAAACAAAGAGTGAACTTTCAAATAATACAGAATTGTTCTCCAGACTGAATGTTCAAGAAACTTCTATTTCTGAGGGTGCCATTCATCTTGTATTGTCTATGCTTACAGTTTTGTTTTGATTTTTTAAGGAGTAAGGCTGCAGAGCAATGTAATGCTATAAAATTTAACAACACAGACTCATTAACAGACTCTAGAGGTAAATAGACTCTATTACCTTTTGCAGGCCATGCCTCTTCTGTATTCCACAGATCCTTTCTTATAAAGGTCTTTTAAATATCCTAACATGCCCTTTAGAACTTGTACTACATTTCAAGTACAGTACTGCATCTGCAAGTTTTCAATATACTGGAATCCAGGAATCTTGGTAGTGTTGTTCTAAGTTGACGGGTAACATCAGTAAGACATGCATATTACTATCTTAAGAATGTCTGAGCACTGCAACATATTGCTGCACACATCCCAATCTCAGAGTGGTGCAAGATTCCAGGGTTCCAGGCGCTTACCCTGGGTTTGGTTTCCTCAGAATAAGGCACAGCAGAGACTGTGGTGTATTTATGATATATGGTTTAGTTCATAGAATCATAGAATCATAGAATCATAGAGTTGGAAGAGACCACAAGGGCCATCGAGTCCAACCCCCTGCCAAGCAGGAAACACCATCAGAGCACTCCTGACATTTGGTTGTCAAGCCTCTGCTTAAAGACCTCCAAAGAAGGAGACTCCACCACACTCCTTGGCAGCAAATTCCACTGTCGAACAGCTCTTACTGTCAGGAAGTTCTTCCTAATGTTTAGGTGGAATCTTTTTTCTTGTAGTTTGGAACCATTGCTCCGTGTGCGCTTCTCTGGAGCAGCAGAAAACAACCTTTCTCCCTCCTCTATGTGACATCCTTTTATATATTTGAACATGGCTATCATATCACCCCTTAACCTCCTCTTCTCCAGGCTAAACATGCCCAGCTCCCTTAGCCGTTCTTCATAAGGCATCGTTTCCAGGCCATTGACCATTTTGGTTGCCCTCCTCTGGACACGTTCCAGTTTGTCCGTGTCCTTCTTGAACTGTGGTGCCCAGAACTGGACACAGTACTCCAGGTGAGGTCTGACCAGAGCAGAATACAGTGGCACTATTACTTCCCTTGATCTAGATGCAATACTCCTATTGATGCAGCCCAGAATTGCATTGGCTTTTTTAGCTGCCGCGTCACACTGTTGGCTCATGTCAAGTTTGTGGTCAACCAAGACTCCTAGATCCTTTTCACATGTACTGCTCTCAAGCCAGGTGTCACCCATCTTGTATTTGTGCCTCTCATTTTTTTTGCCCAAGTGCAATACTTTACATTTCTCCCTGTTAAAATTCATCTTGTTTGTTTTGGCCCAGTTCTCTAATCTGTCAAGGTCGTTTTGAAGTGTGATCCTGTCCTCTGGGGTGTTAGCCACCCCTCCCAGTTTGGTGTCATCTGCAAATTTGATCAGGATGCCCTTGAGTCCATCATCCAAGTCGTTGATAAAGATGTTGAATAAGACCGGGCCCAAGACAGAACCCTGTGGCACCCCACTAGTCACTCTTCTCCAGGATGAAGAGGAACCATTGATGAGCACCCTTTGGGTTCGGTCAGACAGCCAGTTACAAATCCACTGAGTGGATTACACTTAGTTACACATATATACAACCTGAGCCTACAATGGATGGGTTCACAGCATTAAAATGCCAAAAGCGCCTTGCTTCTCCCATAGCCACAGCCTTTCCAACAGAAATCAGATATAGCTGTGTCTCCCAGCTGCCCAGCCTCCAGCTGACATAGCTCAAATCTTAACACTGGCTTTTGTCTTTCCAAGTACCAGACAACTGAGGGAGAGGGCCCACCCATTTGCTCTCTGGCACAGAGTCACTTCCTTTGTTACCTCAATGACCCATACTTAGGTCATTACTTCACCAGGAAGCTAGGCTGGCTATTCCAGGAACTGAATCTGTGCTGGATCATCAGCAGTAACATCTAGACCTGTTCAGCCCTGTTCAGGAGTTTGTTCAAAACCCAAAACAGCTTTATCTTGTATTCCTTTCTTTGAATTTGTGCCATTTAGGTTTTTAAACCTTTTTGTAAAAGCAGCACTAGAATTTTCACAGTTCAGTCTTCAACCCCTTATTATTGTGCTTTGCCTTCTTCACGTTTGGCTTTGTTTAATGCTTGCTATTTAGGTTTTCAAACCTTTTTTGTAAATTCAGTATTAGAAACTGTACTTTTGAGTCTTCAATCCTTTATTACTGCGTTTTGCTTTACCTAGGTCAACCTAGGATTATAATACGTCAGAATTTTTGGGGTTCTACCCTTGTTTGAATTTTGGTCATTTAAAGTTTATGATTTTTCTATTTCCTTCTGAGGAAATTGAATAGTTCAGTGAAACGAGGTTTGTAGCCGGCATCCCGTTAAGGCTTTGTTCTATCTTAGGTTTTTCTAATTTTTTTCCTTAAGCTTTTTGATTTTTATTATTTAGTTGATTTCCACAAGATAATATTTCTAGTCGATTACTTCTCGTTTCAGGGATTTTCATGGTATTTCATTTGTTTTGTACAATTTCTCAGTTCCGTGACTGTCTTTTTTCTATTGGTTTCTTACACTAATGCAGCAGAACTGTGGCTGCATTTAGCTGAGTAGCCAAACTGTAATCTGCATTGCCTATTATTATTATTATTATTATTATTATTATTATTTTAGTAAAGGAACAAAATACATTCCTTTTAAGAATGCCATCACTAGACGAGAATTGTTAGTAATATTTATTTATTTACTTATTTATATACTGCTTACATACCAAGAGATACACAAGTACAGAGGTCATTTGATGTCAATCTGTTTTAGTGTATCTATCTCAAATTTCCTGCAGTCCCCAGTTCTAGCCCTACTACAGTTCTCATTTAAGCCTTAAATCCTCTTGTTTTTATTTTCAAAATGTGATGTACTTACAATCCATTGGCACAAAAGAACAGTAAACAATCAAAGGCAGCAAATATTGGTCAGAGAAGATGTTTCTAACAGTCTGATTCTATTATTGAGTTTCATAGGGTAAGTTCCACTTACAGTTTTTCCCCCGTGTTTAAGATGCTCCCATGTATAAGACAACCACTATTTTTTAGAACCCAAAATTAAAAAATCAGTATTTTTAACACCAAACAGAACAACTTTGAGCTTTTTTTGCAGAGGTCACCCAAAGTTAGGGTTAAAATATTTCAAGAGCCTGAGCCCAAATCTGAGCCCAGACTGCCTGCCCAAACCCGAACCCCTGTGCATTCACCATCCATGTATAAGACCCTAATTTTTTTAATAATATTTTTGAGCAAAAAACATCATCTTATACCCAGGAAAACATGGTAAATGTCTCGCGTCTAATGCTACACTAGAAGTGGGGAACCTTCTTGCACTTATGGACCAGACTTTCTCAGAGAGAAGTGACTGGGGTCGTGTATCAGTGATGGTGGGGTCAAAGCATAAACATTGAACTATCCATTCATTGATCTATTCACACATATACATATACATATACATATACATATACATATACATATACATATACATATACAAGCTTCACTTGCTAATACAATTGTGAAGGGGGCAGAATGCAGCCTTCAGTGAGGAGGAAGTAATGTGGCCTATGGAGAGTGCCATAGGCTGGATTGACGGGCTAGATTTGGCCCATGAAGCAAATATTTACCATCTCTGTTTTATATCATAAGTGTGTGTCATAACACCAGTTGTCAGGCCAAAAATACACTTTCTTGGAAAATGCATAAAGAGATATCTTCACAACACTTCTAGTGTGCTTTTATTTCCCCCTAGTCTCTGCATGGCACAGCCATACAAGGGCCATTTCATCCCACTCATAAGGCCAGACAAGTAGCATTTTGGCCCATGGGACCTGAGGCAGCTGGTACAAACAGCACCAGTTATGTCTAGTATAGCTATTTTGGGGCAGTGGATCATTGAGTCTGTCTGTTCTACTCTCCAAATAAATTGTGCTTCTCTTGTAACCACATTTTTCTTCACATCCCAAACCTTAACGCAATTCAGTTACAATCTTCAGCCTATTTACTTTCCCAAATTGCATGAAAGTCACTTTTAAGTAAACATTATTAGAATTGGAGTGGTATTTAGAAATATATGTCCTATTTATTCCTGCAGCACTCACCACCCTGACTTGGGTGCCACATTATTAAGGAGGATAACTGTTAACTGACCTTGCCTCATACCTTTGGCAACTTCCTAATACGAGAAATCAACTGAAACTGAAAGTAAACTCTGGCATGTGCTTGATCATTTGTGCTATGGATACATGTTTCAAGAAAGTATAAGTAAATAATTCACTTATATATCAGCGAACATTTGAAAACCTCAGTTAAGGAAATGTGTAGCAGTCAGACTTTGGAACTCTCTCCCCAGAGAGATCAACTTTGCCCTATATAGACTTAAAACCTTTATGTTTAGAAAGCTCCTTGGCCTTTAAGGGCCTCTATTGACCACCACACCTACATTGCTCTTTTTGAGGTGGCGCTTTTTAGTAGGGTTTTATTGATATTTCATTGCTGCTGTCTCAGTTTAAAATTCTTAATTCTTAATTTTAAACTGCCTTGAAAATCCCTTTGCAATATCTTGGATCTGAGCTATCGGTTCAGCTTTATATTAGGGCCAGTTTAGCCATCTAAACTGCATTCCATAAAACATAAAGGGTCCTGTTAGGTCAGACCAGAGCTCTATCAAGTCCAGCACTTACTTCCCACAGCAAGCAAGCAAGGTGATGCTTCATGGTAGTCCACGAATGGGACATGAAGACAATAGCTCCTCCTCCTATTGCTGTCCAGCAACTGGGATTCTGAGACATAGAAGTGCCATATAACCACCATATAACCATTACAACCAATAGCAACTGATGGACTTATCAATCATGAATGCATAAATCTTCTTTTAATGCTAGATAAGAAGGCTGCAGACTCATGTGCAGGTATGCTGGGTTATGTGTTGTGGGATAGGATGAGAACTGAACAGCAGAAGGAATGAGTGGATGGGTGAGGGAAAATGAACCCTGACCTGCCACAACATATTTCTCCATAGCCCATCATCTTTGATGTTTTTCTCTTCCAAGGGCTCACTTCCAGTCCTGAAGCCTGTGAGGGAGGAGAAGGAGTTCAGGCAATGAACTACAAGGAGGTAAGCTATGGAAGGGATAAGGTTTTAGTGCACTCATTTTGCTCCTTAATTTGGATGCCACCTGTTCTTACAACTTGAGTATCAGAGATCCTAGATTCAGCAACTGTCATGTCTAGTTTGGCATTTCCGGTTGTGACAGGAATTCAGCTAAATGGAAGTGGCCTCTCTACTGAATGATCTCTGCTCCAGCCATAACAATTTACCCCATGACTCGCTGCCATTATGAACATCTCCATATCAATTACTCCACAATCCTGGCAGCTACTGATGAGCACAAGTAGATCTAATGTGGAGTTCACTCACCATAGGAAGAGTGGCCTAGTGCTTAATATCCAAAAAATCAAAGTGCTGAACCAAGAAGCACAAAAGAACCCCTCTGCACCACAAATCCAACTTAATGGCATAACATTTTAAAGTGTTGATCACTTTTCCTACCTGGGCAGTTATCTTTCCAACATCACCTGAGCTTTCTCCCAAATGAAATGCAGAGTGTTTGAGGACCGGGACATTTGCAGGGAAACCAAAATGCTTGTTTACAAAGCTACTATATTACCAACTTTACTGTATGCTTGTGAAACATGGACCACTTATAAATGCCATCCCCAACTCCTCAAATGATTCCATCAACAGTGTCTCCAAAAAGTTTAAATATCACTTGGGAAAACAGGCGAACTAATGCCAGGGTACTAGAAGAAGCAAAGATCACCACTAGTGAAGCAATGATTCTTCAACATCAACTTCATTGGGCTGGTCATGTTGTTTGGATACCTGATTATCATCTTTCAAAGCAACTACTCTATTCCCAGCTTAAGAATGGGAAGCAAAATGCCAGTGGATAACAAAAGAGGTTTTAAAAGGCTCTCAATAGAAATATTTTAAAATGAAATAAAAGCACAGATAATTGGGAAACACTGGCCTGCAAGTGCTCCAGTTTGAGAATAGCTTATACGAAAGCTATTCAAAGTCATCGACTTGGAAGAAGCACAAACTCAGGACAAAAGGGAGAAACAAGCTAAGAAGAAGGTACATTTGGCAAATCCTCACCGTGATCAACTCCCACCCAAAAACTTATGTCCCCAATGTGGAAGGAGAAACCCAATCAGATGGGTGGGGTATAAATAATAAATTATTATTATAAATTATTATTATTATAAGGATGCGTGGACCCAGAACTGGCCTCCACAGTTACTTACGGACACACTGTTAAGATCATATTCATGGAAAACCATGTTACTTGGCAACAAATGATCACCAAAAAAGAGAAGGAAGGGCAACCTATCTATAGTTATTGTAACATGTGCTTCAGCCCTTAATTAGTAAAGCAGATGAGGTCAGTTTACTTTCTGCAAGACTTAGAAGTGCAACAACTGAATTTGCTAGACCCGAGCAAAAGAACTTTTCAAAACAACCTACTTGACTTTAAAGCTTTTAAAGGAGCTGAAATACCCATATACTTTATACATTACATTTTAATGTGTATCACCACCTATCACGTATTTGACATGGATATATTGAGATATGTGCATTGTTCCAAGTATTTGTTGTGGACACAAATTGCAGGGATCAAGACTGGCCTGCATCTCTCAGCATTTTTTGAAGCAAACGCAAGTTTGTTGCTGTGTAAAATGAAGCTACTTCATTCACACAATTGTTCTGCCATTATTCATATATTTAAGGATTCATGTTTCTGAGAATGGTGGTTGAGAGACTACTTAAAACTGAGAATGGTGGTTGAGAGACAACTTAAAACTTTTCCATATCTTACTAGGTGGCCTTAAGCTTCTGTATATTTCTCTGTCTCTCACAACACACAGCATAGGGCTATAATAGTACTGTAGTATGGCATTTATGCAAGGATTACTGAAATGTATGCAAAGCACATAAAACGTTTTAAGTACAAAGTATTGTTACTATGTATATACCAGTAACTTGTTTTGAAACTTGCGTCACATCATCCTTTAGGGCACATAAACTCATGATCAGACTCTGAAATCTGCAATACTTTGCATGACTGGCTTGTAGAAATATGTCTCACACAAAACAGATTTGGCATCTGGATACTTTTCCTTCCAGATTCAGTGCTTTACTGTGGCCTGCACAGACCTGCCCGTTAATAATTTCCAGAGTGCTATCTGCTCTCAAGGATTTCTGAGCAGCAAGACGGTATGCTACTTGAGTTCATTAGAGCAATCACTGTCATATTCAAGCTAAAATAATTTGGACAAAACATTCAAGATGCCATTAAGCCCTATAATGGGACAGCCTGTGGGACATACTAGATGGTCTGATGTTGACAGTTTTTCTTTAAAACATTTGAAATAGCAAGCTGACTGCCAAAAGTAGAGAGAGTTATTTTTACAGTTTTCTATGAGCATGCAGCATATTCTGTTTGTTATCAGATGTTAAGTTCCAGTTCTGTCCTGTACTTCAAAGGTGTCTCTGCCTCAACAACAAATATAAGAAGTGAAAAAAGCAGCCAAGTAGAGCTGCAGATTGCCTATGTCACTGGAAGGGGCTGTCACATTTTCAGTTGGTTGGAGTAAAAAAAAAATCTGTGTTTTCCTCACACCAAAATACCTATAACCCTGTCACCAAACCCAAAGGGTTGTATCCAAGTGAGTTTTATTCAGAAATCAGTCATATCCATTTATTCAATAGGTCCATTCTGAATATGACTAATATTGGATACAATTCTAAGTATTTATATATATTATTGTGCCTTGGGATGAACTCCAAAATGCTCTTAGAAGGGAGTATGCCCCAGTGAACACACTGGGACTTAACCTTTGAAAAATAAGCACATGGTTACACTGTAAGAGTGCATTAGAAACATTAAGTTGAAAAAGAATACTTATTTTAAGTTCAAAAGCTTTTATCTACTTACAATTAACATATTCCTTAAATTATTACCTCTTCCCCCCAAGTGATATTGAAAAAAATATACCCTTAGTTAGGGGGAAATCTTAGGTGGGCAACCCTGAGTCAGTTGAGAGGAGTTGGAGCAGTACCACTTTTGGAAGGTGGTTGCAACCACTGATGTTTAAAACCCAGAAATTTTTGTATTCTAAAGCAAGCTATTCTTTAAATGAATATATTACAAATGTAGAAGTCTGGTTTTATTTTGTTTTTAAGTACTAGATGGGGCAAATCAATATTGTTGGTGGGATGGTTTATGTGTATGGACTGAGCCCAGCCAACCTATGGCCTGCAAACCTTGAAAATCTTGGTTTTCATGATTGCAGTTCACATGATTTATTGCTTAATCAAATGGCCGCTACAATAAGTAAAATAAGATTTAATACATTGCTGATATGACTCAGCAATCATATCATGCATTTCAGTGTATCTGTAGAATCAAACCAGTCTCCTAGACAGTTTGTTTATAAAGGCACCTCTCAGTTTTTGTGAAGCTATGGTTAACTGAGCTAATGTAAGTAATAATGTTAACACAAATTTTCAAAAAGGACTTCTTTTTATAAGATTGTGACATTTGATAGCCCAGGTAACTGACAAAAATCTTCTCCAGGGTAATTTAACAAATAATGGTTAACAGAAAATATTTTCCATTTCTTTATAAGAATGTAAAAATTCCTTTGGTTCACCAGGCCTTTTAAGTTCAAACTATCTATGTACTGAGAGCAAAGGAGCTGGAGTAAAGCCTCTATGCAATTAACACACTGTTATCTCCTGAACACAGCTTTATAAATTGCATGGTTCTTTAATGTAAGGATAGCAAGGATACAATCTAGCAAGCATGTTTGTTTCGTTTGGTTTTTTATTTTATTCTCTCCCCCCCCCGCAATGTAGTAGAAATACCTGGCAAAATCTCAGAAGCCAGGAAGAAGGCTCTGGAAGACTGGCAAAGGACAAGAGCAGGATTTCAGGTTCTTCATCATCCTAATGACCATAAGAAGCAAATATAAATTATCTTTGTATTTCTAGTCTTGCATTTAGTGAAAACCTATCCACCCCCAAATTATTGGAACCTTGGCTTCCCCTGAAGTGCTTGAGACCCTGGTAGCCTCAGTGGATCTACAGATTCTTCTCTTCACCTCCTAGGGCTAAAAGAACTCACCAGTTTCCCTGCTGATACCAATGGACTGATGGGTTATAAAAATTTATAAATAGAATGTTAAAACAGTTAAACTGAATTACAGTCAAGAAAGTAGTATGGATCTTAAAATATATATCTCAGCTGCCAAAGGCCAGGGTAAAGCATACGATGAAAACTATATAACAAAGGTGCCAAGTGCACCTCTGTGCGGAGAAAATTCTACAACTTAGGGGCTGCCATAGAGAACCTCCTCCTTTCCCAGGCTGCCCCCAGATTTCTGAGGGTGGTGGAATTACTAAGATAGCCTCCACTTCCGATTCTAACACATGAGAAATTCTGCATTGAAGGAAACAATCTTTCAGATATTTGGCTCCTATTTTATTTAGGATTATAACATGATCCTCCGTGCACCAGTACCAGTTTAGTCATGCTGGCCACATGACCTGGAAAGCTGTCTGTGGATAAACGCCGGCTCCCTCAACTGGAAAGGCAAGATGAGTGCCGCACCCCATAATAACCTTTGATAGGACTTAACCATCCAGAGGTCCTTTAGCTTTTTATCTATAACACTAATTGGGCCCAGAAGCAAAGAGCAACTGGTATATCGTTTTTTTTAAAAAAAAAAAACAGGGATTATGCAAGTTTTAAATGGAAACTCAATAACCTGACTGCTGAATTGCAAGTTTTAAATGGAAACTCAATAACCTGACTGCTGGATTTTGGACCAGTTGAAGTTTCCAAGTCATCTTCAAGGGCAGCCCCATGTAAAGCATGTTATAATACTCCAGCCTGAAAGTTACAAGATAAATTACAGTGACCAGGAAACCTCTATCCAAAAGAGGGTGTAGCTGGCAAACCAGATGGAGCTGGAAAGAGGCACTCCAAATCATCAAGGTCACTTGAACCTCCAGTGGCAATGTTATACATCCATTCAATAAACAGATTCAAGCTTTGTACTTGAAGAAAACATCCAGAGAAATCAACTTCTTGCTCATGATGCAACAGCATAAATAACTTGAATTCACTGTAACCGTATAGTTTTTAAAGAAATAAGAATAAATGGGGGGGGGCATATACCAAAATATACTGATGTACCCTGAATCATAACAAAAAAGAGAAAGTGTAGAATAATGCCATATAAATGCCAACTAATGAAAACGACAACCTTCAAAGCAGCTCAAGCACAAGTCCTATAAATAGTGGTCAATTGTCAGCTTGTCAAAAGATGCAGCATGCCTCTGGATTTGAGTCACACCCAGTGAAGCAATAAGCTCTGCCAGACCTAAAAATAATACACTATCTCAACTGATAAACTAGTCTGTAAGTGAGTGTACAACTGGAAAGGGTACACTACTCTGTTCAAGACTGTTCTGTTCCAGTTGAACAAAACAAAGCAGCGGCTTTATCAACATTGTTTCAGCAATGGAAGGAGTAGTTATACGGCACTGGGTGGAAACGCCAATACGTTATCAGGAGCATTTTGCTGATCAAGATTTGGATGCGTGCAAACTAAACCACTCTCTGTATGCCTTGCCAGGCCCAGCCTCAGCCACTCAGACAAAGAATATACATACAGTCAAGAGTACTGCTGAAAAAGAGCAGAACCATACAGATGAAGAAAAGCCTAAATTTCAAGTCTTACTAGATGTTGTGCAGTTCCGTCCTGAAGATGTTATCATTCAAACCTTTGAAGGCTGGCTCCTGATCAAAGCTCAGCATGGACCCAGGATGGATGAACATGGCTTTATAGCCAGAAGCTTTACTAGACAATACAAATTGCCAGACAGAGTTGAAACAAAAGATCTGAATGCTCTTTTCTGTCATGATGGCATTTTGGTTATTGAAACTAAGACCCTGAGCAAGAAATGAATTATAGACTTTTTGTTACTGGTGAGACAATATTGTTCCTACTATAGCTTAAGCAATTATGTACTGTGGTGCTCTGCATGCAGAACTGCATTTACAATGAAGATAAAGACAAGCCTTTGCATATTTTACCCAGTTTGATTGTTTGATGTGAAAGACAGTATTTGCTCCCAACAGCTGCTGATGTACGGACATTCATAACAAGGCTATCTGACAGAACAGCATGAAGGCTTGAAAAGATGTACAAGATGGATGCAAAAGAATGTGTAAAGGGAAGGTTTTACTAAAGAAGAGCAGAAACAGGAAGCTGCATTTGGAATCTGAAGGCACTTGTATTCAAGAGGCAAAAGATTTAAGCCTAGAGCATACTTTTTATTGAAATAGGATTTTCATGCTGGAAACTGCTGCATTATTAGCACTGTGGCCATGATCCGAAGAAGTAATTTGTGTATAAGTAAACCAACCAGACAGGTGGACCTCTCTTTAAAGTTTGCCCTATAGCAACTATAACAACTCCTACTCCTGAAGAGGTAAATCAATTTCTAAACCGAACATTAACTTCTCAGTCCCAGATATATTAATATACTGTATTGAACAATTGATCTTCAAAGTGTTTTTTTTTTCCTCCAGCAAAGATTTGTTATATATGCTCTTCTAAATACTTCAACATTCTGCTTTTGGGAGAACAGCAGCTGTGTAAGTAAGTCTGCTCCTTTCAAGTGTAGTTAAAATAAGTATGACTGCTGAGCTATGAATAGTAAAGGAATTCAAAGGAGAAAGAGCCAAGCTAAATACAGGCTCTCGTTATGGGCACCTGTCATTTGGAAACATTAAAAGATAAAATATTGTTGCAATTTATCTAGATGCTTTTTAATTTCATTACATTACCTGGACTAAGACTGTTGATGCAAAAGAATGCCAAATCAGCTCTTGCCATCAGCTACATGCACTGTTGGAGGACTTAATTGGGGGGATGGGAAGGAGAAAGGAGTGCCTAAACCAGCCCCCAAGACTACATCCCCATATCTATGAGGTGATCAGTATTGTCACTGATGTGGAAGCATGCTTGGAATGAACCACAGTTGCAAAGTGATTGCTGCCTTGAAATTCTATTCTGTCTCCACCTCAGCAGCCTTTTACACTCCCAGCAGGATGATGCATATATAAACACCTCTTTCTTTGTGTATCATTAGCTGGATCAGGTTAATTTTAAGTTTAAGATCTGCAAATTGTTCAGAATTTATGAAAGCAAACATGCATCTGCAACCATACAAAATGGGGAAAGCAACTGAGTAACTTAAGAGTAACAACAACAAGAAACAGTAGAGAATACTATACTGCTTCCAAGCAGGGGCTTAATCTGCAAACAGGTTGTGGAGAGATCACAAATGGGGTGTTGGGAGCAAACTTTAAAAAAAAAACTTTTTTGATCTTCTCCAGAAAGGAAAAATCTGAATTAAATCAGGGTGGGCATTTTTGATCCCTCTTTGTTTCTCTTTATGTATTTCCATAAGTCATTAGATTTTGGGGGGGACCAATATTAAATGATAATCTCAAAACATTTTATGAAATATCTGCAACTGGATTTCCAAGGGTTGATATATTACAGCAGGAATGTCCAACCAGTAGATCACAATCTACCGGTAGATCCCCGGCTGATCATGGTAGATCGTGGGATCCTTATTGTGTAGAAAAAGTTACGGGGGGGAGCTAAAAAAACCCTGTGCAATCCACATCAAAATGCAAGTAGATAAATAGGCACCCTCCCTTCAGATGTGAAGGAAATAAGCAGCTATCCTATCTTTAAAACACATCTGAAGGTAGCCCTGTTCAGGGAAGTTTTTAATATTTAATGATGTACTGTTTTTAACATTTGATTGGGAGCCACCCAGAGTGGCTGGTGAAACTCAGGCATATGGGCGGGGTATAAATAATAAATTATTATTATTACTATTACCGCTCCGGCGGGAAGGTAAACGGCATTTTCATGCGCTGCTCTGGTGCGCCAGAAGCGGCTTAGTCATGCTGGCCACATGACCCGGAAGTTGTACGCTGGCTCCCTCGGCCAATAAAGCGAGATGAGCGCCGCAACCCCAGAGTCATCCACAACTGGACCTAATGGTCAGGGGTCCCTTTACCTTTTTTAATCCTCTCCTGAAAAAGGCTCAACAACTCTGGGCAATCAACCCACCCCACGCACACTCCTCCTCCCTCCAATGACAATGGGTAGATCACTGCCAGTTTTTTAAAATACTGGGAGTAGATCAGTCTCTTGAGAGTTGGATGTCCCTGTATTACAGTATAAGTGTACATGTGACACTTTCTAATCTGATGAGACACAGTTATGAGAGGTCTGTAAAAAGCACCACTATTGCTCATAAGCAGCACTGTGACATGAGTTCCATATCACTGCATGACATACATAGTTTAAGGCACAGTCTGACACAGTGATAGTCTTTTGAAAGTATGTGTTTGCTTTCTTCAAGTGCCTGGGCTGATGGATGCCATTGTATAAATTGCAAAGCAGATGTCATCAAGCCATATAAAACTTCCTAAGCAGCTTATATTTATAAGCAATCACAAAAACTGTTCCTGACAGTATATTGTTTCTGCATGTTATACTAAGCAATTTGAAAATATTTTCTTTTAAAGTTCTTAAGGCCAGTGAACAATAATGCTCCCCATTCCAAAAGTATCGTCCTTCAAACCTTATGAACAGCAAGATTAGATAGTCAAAACCACCCAGTGAACAAAATGTTTACAAGGCACTTCTATTTTTAGTTCAGCATGAAGTAGATCACATGAGGTTTCCCTTCAAATTAAAAGACATACATTGTGTACCTAACCTTATTAAAGTTTCACATTTTATTCACAACTGTTGAGAGCCTTGCCTCCTATCATCTGTTACCCCCCAAGGGAAGGCCTTTTTTGGCTTGGAGAAAGTGGGGGAGAGTGGCAAAGAGAACCTGACACCAAAATCTCAGACACATTGGTAGAATAAAAACCTAAAGGTGGATAACTTAGAAAAAGATGTTTTTCGTTTTGTTTCTCCATCTTCCACTAACTTAAGTAGACATCTATTCATTGAAATCAAACAAAATTATTTGCACACAAGACTTAAGTATTTCAATCAATGAGTTTAGCACTTTGAACTGAAAGATACTTCACAACAGATTTTTTAGTAAATCAAGCCTTTTCACAGTTCTGATTCTTGGAACTGAAGCTAGTGTTATCTGCAAAATCCACATATTAATCTGATTAGCATGGAAAAGGAAGTGACTTTAAATGTATTTCATCAGTCATTTTGGCTTGTAGTTCTTAGATAATGAAAGTAAATCAGCTGACATATTTCACAGCTATACAATCATTAAAAAAATACAATCATTTTTAAAAAGAAGCTTTAAACAGTACCTTGTTCACATTTAAGAAAGTTCAGCTGCTCTCAGTTCCCCAGAGAAACTGATTGATGCAACTTAAATCTTAGAATGTGGTAAGAAGAATTTGCTTAATAGCAACAGTACAAATGAAGCAATTTAGAAACAGAGGTAGCAAAAATTTTAATACGTACAATGTGTTACCTCCCTTATAGTACCATTCGTTTCTGACATGTGCTACTATGTTCTCCCACTGTATTTTATCAGGAAAAAATATTAAAGGAATACTAGTGGGAAGAACTGATGTACCAACAGAGGTTTGTTTATAACAAAACTATAGATTAGTGGTGGACTTCCCCCCCCCCCCACAAACACACACAATTACTGTTAGCTTTAATGTAATCACATATAACACTTCATTGTGTGCAGAAATGCACTTAATAACATATTGTTGTGAGTTGGGGGGCAGATTCCCCTAGAAGTCCTGGGTACCAGATTCCTCTCCCCTTAATTTCTAGACTAAGTAAATGTATAAGATTACTAAATACTTGAAGTCTTCACCCAGATGTGAGACAACTTAGCAGTGTAAAAATTCAGACTGAATCAGTTTCCTGGCCTGGAATTGCCTGGGGAGAAAAACCATCTTGTAGTACAAGGAAGATAATGGGGAATTGACACAAACAGTTACCCTCCTCCCATGAGGGGATGATGAGCAGAGACAAAGGGCATGTTTAGGATTTCAGTGTTTGATTATGTAACCTGGGAGGGAGAGTTCCATGTGGGCAGTGGGTGGTGGTGCAGGCTGTAGGAAAACTGGCCTTTAAAAAAAGAGTTTTTGGAAAGGGGGGCAGACAGAACTCCATGTGGGGCTGGCTGGGAGAGGCTGTACACACAGACTGGGGAGTATGGCAGTCTTCTGCTCTGGGCCCAAGCTTGCTGAAGCTATGAGGGCAAAAACAAGATAGATGTACTCCATCAGGTGTAAATACGTGTAAATGAACCATATCTCTTCACCAGTCTGACCCATCTCTGCTTCTTGGCCTTCCTCCTTCCTTGCCTCAGTTTCTGCCTCTGATTCTGGACTTCTCTCTGCCACAGACTCTCCCAGGTCTATAAGCGCTGTTACCTCTTCACTTTCTGACACCTCCTCTACCCAGTCTTCTACTGCTTCTCCCTATGATCACTCATCATTGTTTCACCACCATTGTCCTGGGAGAGACATGGTGGCTTGGGCACGCGCAGGCTCCACACAGCCCAAATGGTCCACCCGCTGCCTTCCCCCCCCCCCAGCTGTAGGGCGGCTGAGTGGGAGGAGGCAGGCAGACTCTGGAGGCCCCGTGGTGCACCCTGCCCCTATGGGTAGTTCATGCTGCCCCAGGCACCCAAGCAGCTTCCTCCACCACTGCCAAGCTCTGAGCCTTCTTTGCTTCTTGGTTCCCCAGCTGGTTTCTCCCATCATTCCTCTGCATCTAGCCAGTCCATGACAAAGTTCTTTTTCACTTAGATTTCTAAACTAGAAAGTTAACTGTATTACTACTTTCAGTGCTTTTTTTTCTTGCTTTTTTTAAAAGAAAAAGAGATGCTGGAACTCACCATAAGCGCCTCTCTTGTTCTCTTATAATGGCAATGGCACCCACCTGAGAGGTGCCAGAATTGAGTTCCAGCTGAAAATAAGCCCTGACTACTTTCATATTCAGTCAAATAAATTACCCTCTTTCTTACATCACATTAGAATCTGTATTTCATCTGGATAACCGGACAACTCACCTTTTCTGTCTTAGAAGTACTGTACGATGAGAAATGCTGATGTACTTCCACTTTTTTAAACCCTTCTCATATCAAAACCACACATGGTATCAACTCTCAACAGAAATTACTTTTCCAAGTTCAAAATATCTGCAGAACTCTGGTTTCCAGGGAAATGTTCTGTTGTTACTCTTTCAAAATTCTAAAGCATATGGTTAGAGCAAAGCAAATCACCTTTCATAAAATACAGTGAAAACTATACTTTGAGTTATTATTTATAATGAACTCAGGAATGATCTCTGTGTGTGTCAGCACTAAAGTCTGCAAAATAGTATTTTGCTTTTCACTGGTAAACTGCCTTTTCATATTACAGTACTCAAGGTGGCTTATAATCCATAGAAATGAAGTAAAAATGTATTTTATTGAATAGTTTCATAACTTCATTTCTGACACCTCAAAGATGAGTCTGGCTCACAAGGGTTTTCAGGGCCAAATAGCACCTGATGCAAATTGCATCTTTCCCTCCTCCCATTGCTTTGGGGCAATGATTTTCAAAGGGACCACAACAAGGAGGAAAGTGTTGAGCCTCTCTCTGTAATCCTGAGCCAGACTGCCCCTACCCTGCCCAGCAGCTGCTGTCTGCATTTTTTAAAAGGTTCAAGAAACTTAGAGGTGCATTTCCATTGGCATCAATGGGAGCTTCTTTGTCCCTCAACCTCCATTTGACCACCCAAGATACTACATTGCCCATGAAGAAACCCTGTTTGAAAGTAGTAATATTAGGATAGGTAGAATTGAAATGTTTGTTTACTTTCATACACCCAGTGCCAGCCCACCCATGAGGTGGGGTGAAGCAGCTGCCTTGGGCAGCAGAAACCCCCAAGGCAGCACCCTTGTGGGTCCCCAGCTGGGGGTGCCCACAGCTGCTGGCAGCAGCACTGATTTCAGGCAAGATCTCATGAGATCTCACCAGAATCTGCCAGCATCATCACCACTTCATGCCACCACTGCACAACCTAGGTAAGGAATGCTTCAGCAGTGGGGGAGCAGGGCCTCATGTGGCAAAATGGGAACATGCCGTCCCTGCATATATCCATTCCCTTTTGCCTTCTTAACCCTTTTAATAAAATCTCTTAAAATTGGCTGTTGGAGTTGTTTGCAACCATCTCAAAGCGATACTTCCTCACATGCCTAGACTATTAGACTTCATGTTACATGTGTGTATCAGTGGGATGTCACCAAGGAAAGCAAGGTGCCCTGCTTCTGCAGGGACAGACAGGAGTGGGCTGGATGATCCCTCATCCCCATAATTAAAATCAGTCACTCACAGCCTTGAGAATTGTCCTTGCCTCAATAATAGAGGAAGGGGGACTGATGGCAGCAAATGTGTTTTGAGAGATTGGTGCTACTCCTCTTCCCTGGCATCCAAGTTGGTGTTCATCACTACATCTTG
Source organism: Podarcis erhardii (assembly GCF_964252035.2). Taxonomy (NCBI): domain Eukaryota; kingdom Metazoa; phylum Chordata; class Lepidosauria; order Squamata; family Lacertidae; genus Podarcis; species Podarcis erhardii. The sequence continues at coordinate 37,627,627 of NC_138501.1, read as the reverse complement.
TTAAGAGGGAATTTCATAGTTTAAATATGTGCTGTGTGAAGAAATGCTTGCTTTTGTCTGAATCTTCCAACATTCAAATTTATTGGATGTCCCCTGTTCTAGTATTATTAGAGGGAGAAAAGTCTATTGATCTACTTTCTCCACACCATCAGTAATTTTATAAACCTCTATCAAGTTCCATTTTAGTCACCATTTTTCTAAGCTCAAGACCTCCAAATATTGTAACTTTTTTTTTACGGGGAAATTGTTCCCATCACATGATCATTTTGGCTGACCTTTTCAAGACTTGCAATATCCTTTATGAGGTGTGGTGGCTAGACATGTGAAGGCTCAGGGAAAGAAATTGAAAAATTGGGGGAACTTTCCCAGTCTTTCTGTTCTTTTTTTCTGCTCCTTCGCATCTCCAGTTGCAACCAGAATTGAATACAGTATTCAAAGTATGGTTGCACCACAGATCTGTATAATGGCATTATAATTCTGGCAGCTTTATTTTCAATCCACTTCTTGATTATCCCTAACATAGAATTTACCATTTTTATAACTGCTACACTCTGCACTGACATTTTCCTCTGGCTATCCACTACAACTGCAAGATCAAGTGCCAGCAGAAGCAAAAAGAAATAGTAGTAGTGTGGAGGAGCATGTGAGGTTTTGAGTTCCCTGCCTCTATATCCAATACATGCAGTATCACCAGGATAGAGCCATTTCTTTACACAAAGAATAAATTTCACAAGAACTGAAAGTTAAAAGTTACAAGGATAGCTATAGCTATTTCTCAAAATCAAGACATTCATGTTCAGCTCCAGCTCCAAAATCCAAGTTCTATTCAAATGTATAGAAGATAAAAATTTACTGGTGATCAAATATATTTCAGCATTCATTTTCACTGATTGCTGAAAGACCACATATTACGGTACAGTATATATTTTCTCTGCTTTTAGCCTGGTAGCTTGATTTTCTAAAACGTTTGGTGCCCCCTAGTGGCATTACATACATTAGTTTCTAAAGTTCTGTATGAAATACTAATACAATTAGAGCTAAATAAAATAATTTAAAATAAAGAAAGCCTATTCATAATGTACTGAAAGTATACTTTGTTTCTCCTGGAACTTTAAATCATGCTCTTTTTAAGTAGCACTACTTCCTTTGAATTCATCTAGTCCAGGGATGAGCTGTTTTACACTTGTTTGATGCCAAATCCCACAGAGAACACAGCAAGGATGGGGGTGAGCAGCAAGGCTAAGCACCCAAACCACAGATAGCTCAGAGTAAGCAATTCATTCCAACAAGGGTTGGAAGTAGCCTGAGGCCTTTGTATCCAGACTACTTCCTCCAGACTCCACCACCCTGTAGAGAACTCCAGAGCCTTAAGGGCCAATCCTCTTGCATGAAAACGGACACTCTCCCTGTGTATCAGAGCCTTTCTCCTGGTGCACTCCCTAAACTGCTGGACTGGTGATATATGGTGGGAGACGTCTGGCTTTTCAGGGGAAGGTGCTTGTGCAGGGCTGGGCTCTAGCCCTATGGGTCCCAGTGATCTGGGAGGTTTTTCTGGGGGCTGCTTTCCAACAGCCTCAGATGCAATGGTCTCATTATCTCCAGCAGTCAGCTCTGGCTCTGACCTTGATATGGTTCCCCATCTGGTGCCCCTGCAGCCCGCAATTGTATGTCCAGATCACTAATAAGAGTCAGGCAGGAACTCCAGCTCCGTAAAAATGGACACTGGTGAGTAATTAAGGCAGTTGCGCAAGAGTCACGGTTTCCCCAACTGATCTAGTCCAACACACACACATACAACCAATCTATCACAGTAGCCTATCACAGAATATTAACCAACAACAACATATTACCCTATCACAAAACTGAAATATTTTTGATGAAATATTTGATTCCATTAATTCAGAGGTATAGCAGATTAGTAGTAGCTATCCTGTGACTTGGGAGCCACACACAACTTTTGGGTTGTTCATTTCTCTTCCAGTTCCAAGCAGGTAAATAAAGTGATGTTTCAAGCCAACAATTTATCCTTGTTTTTCCTACACTCCCAGCAACATGCTAGATGTGAAGTGGAGAAAACATGGGGAAAGGTAACAGTAGTAGCAGAGACTGTAGCACACAAGTGTAGCTAGTGGCTACAAACCAAGCACCATCCTGTAAGAGAAAGAATGAATCATACTGCCTTGGCTCAGGAGTGTTATTATTACTGTATTTTTGCTGTCAAGGAGGGGAAGAGATGTTTACTGGATTTTCTGCTTCAGATTCCCAAATAACTAGCCTGGCTTGGATGCTCTGTTCCTTGATTTGGTGGGAAGCGGGGGTGGGGTACCATTTGCTACTTCGCTTCAGGCAGTAAAATGTATTTAGCCAGTCCTGCGGAAGAGGATCTTTAACTCTTTGCCCCTGCCATGGTCCTGTGTAGCAACAGCGGGAGTTTTCCTCTCATTATAAACAGGTTTATTTTGGTGGGAGGGGAGCTCCAATTTTTTATTAAGGCACAAACAATGAGTTAAAATTCCCCTTCCTTATAGTCCCATGCTGGTTTATCACCAGCTGCTGCCCCCAAGTTATTTATTATCTATGCAAGAACTAAAAATGTGAATAACATAAAGTTTAGTTCCACCCTGAGCAATGAACATACAATCTGAATTTACCCTGAGTCTGGCTACCACAACTAAATGTCTATTTCATCTGCTCACAAAGGCCTTGACACCTCGTTGGGAACATCCATTAAAAACATTTCTTTTGTGTTCTGTATAAAAGAAATAGGTATAAATATCTCACTGCTAATCGCAAATTGAATCAATATTTGATGGTATCATCTTGTTAACATTCCTGCTATTTTGGAAGCTCAGGGGTGAATGGCAGAACACTACCACCCAGACAGAAGAGGGAGTTATCAGCAGACTTGCTGGAACCCATGATTTGCAGAAATGCACAAAACTTTAGGGGAGAGGGAAAACAAAAAAACATCCCAGTCTGGAATGAGCATGTTCAATGGAATGGGGGGGGGGGCAGAAAAACAACCGGGAAGGGAAATGGAGTGGAACAGCCTAGAAAAAAGCATGGTTAACTGAACAGAAGTACTCCACAGTGCAACTTTTTGTTGCAGGTCCCACTTGTACCTTTTTTGTTGTTGTTGCACTGACCTTTGCCTTCCCTCACATATTGCACCTACCTTTTATCACCTCTTACTCATTACATGGTGTTTTAAAATGAACTCTGCAGAGGATGGACAATGTCCTTTGCTCCGCAAATCACCTAGCAATATGTTAAGTATTTATCAGAACTACATTCCACTGATTTCAATGCCATAGTTCTAAGTATGAAGGCTTAGAGTTGCAGCTTAAAGATTTCTATTTCAAACAGAAGGAATATATTGTGTTGATTTTAACACTTTGAACTTTATGTGTGGTGTGGTGTACTGTACTGGAGACCTTCCATAGAAACACTTTGTATGTATTCCATAATTTTAAAGCTCTCCCTGCACCAAATATCTTGCTGAGACTCACACAACTTTCAGAGCACTGCTGAACACAGAACAAAATTCCCAAAATTAACAAGTGCTCCCCTGTTCAGCCTGCTACTTGCTTATATGTTTCCAGGCAGCCCATTAATTATTCTTCCCCTGGAGCAAAAAACTCATGAGAGTGCTCTGACAACAACAGCAAATACCCATGATAAAACCAGTCAAGTTTATATCACTGGTGTTACTGAGGTTTTCCGATATAAAATATATATATATATATATATATATATATATATATATATATATATATAAATAGGTTGCTTTTTAACATATGAATGAAGCCTATTTATATTATGGACAGAGTGCAAACTCAAAGCCCATTTTCAGTATCCTTCCAACCCAATCCTTCCAATCCACAAAGTTATTTCTGCAGCTTTACCCTCTAACATTTTTCTAAGGTGGTCAATATTTACATTGGTGGGGAAAAAACCAGAGTATAACTATGTATCTACATGCAGCCAGGTCTATTGCATACAAAGTTCTATTCTGAAACTGTTATCTTGTACCATTACACAGTACAACACAGTATTAATGAGGTAGGGTGGCATACAACGTCCCCTCCATTTCATCCTCACAACAATCTTCTGCGGTGGATTAGGATGAGAGGTGGTAGCTAGCTCACGTAACTCAACATGATTTGTGGCTGATAGGGGATTTGAACCTAGTCTAAACCCATCACTAACCCCTTCACTGCACTGACTCTAAGTGTGTACATCCAGCCTAAATCAGGAGAGTTGCCACCACGTTGGCACCCTTGGAACTGTACAAAATCAGAAAGCACTCTCCCACCGCAGAGTCTTAGACTTGATAATAAAACCAAGCAGTTGCTTCTGCCTTACTGCCAGTAACCATCCTCAAATACAGACATATTCTCCTGTGCTCCACAACCAATTAAAATTTCTATAATTTCTACTACTGTTTTTCGTTATGTATACAGTCCCCTTTTTTATCCTGGTTATGCATACATTCTGATCCCCACCTTTTAGTCAAGGACTGAAGTTGGACATACTGCATTGCCATATGGAAACAGTGACCAATGTTATACTTACTACAAAAATGGAAGAGTATATGAGACCAGAGTTTTGAGGATGAACAAAATAAAAATTCCAAAATACAATACAAATTAAATGTCTTATACTAATAACAGTGTCAAAATAATTTTTGCATAACAAAAAGAAATTGTAAACAAATACAAAAATATCTATATAAGAAATATGTAACTGTGCGGTATAAGATAATCAACAGATAAAGTACAGCGAGACTAACTGGAAGTCATTTTTAATTTCTTGTTTTACAAGTTTTACAATCATTCACATCATTGGGAGTACAAAGGATGTTAGTTATAAGAATTGTGTTGTTTCATATATTGCTACTGTCTGTTTGTCAATTTATAGTTTATTTGATTGTATGTTGGTTTGTTTGCTTTCCTGGCATAAATGTATCTATTTTAAAACAATAAAGATATACACATTTCAACATTCAAAAAAACAAAAAACAAATACAGTCATACCTCGGGTTAAAGAAGCTTCAAGTTGCGTTTCTTCAGGTTGCAGACTGCCGAAACCCAGAAGTACCTGAACAGGTTACTTCCGGGTTTTGGCGTCACACATGCACAAAAGCGCCGAGTCGCAACCCGCGCGTATGAAGATGCACCGCTGCGGGTTGCAAACATGCATCCCACACAGATCGCGTTCGCAACCCGAGCGTCCACTGTACAAAAATCTTAACCTGCGGGCTTTATTCAGACAAAGTATCTATAAAATGAAATTAAAGAATGCAATCCAGTAGATTTACTAAAATAGAATAAATCAAGACATCCTTTAGAACACCTGAACACCACAAGCCCCTAGGGAACTGAAACTGAACTTTTTCTAGTTCCTTTTTCTTTTATTTTGTAATTAGAGATAACAGTCCAGTCCAGAGTGTAGTTTGAAAGCAGCTGGCACTTATAAGATGTCCTGACCTCCTGTGGAGGAAGAACAGAGTGATACAAACCGAATAAATACATATAGGTGGCATATTGTGTGTCACCAAGGTCAGTGTCATGATGGCATGCTCCCAACTATGCTTCAGATTTAATGGTACAGCACTAAACTAGAGATGCAGAAAGTTCTCATATTCAAACCCCACATCCCTAGTTTAAAAACATTAAAGTTCTGTATGTATTGCTTTTCTCATCATTGTAATGTTGCAGTGTTCAGTAAAAAAGTATCTCTTGATAGCAGCATTCCATGCAACTAATAATGGCGCATGAATCCTAATCCTTGCTGAGTCAGACAAGCCCAATAATCAGCTACTGAAACTGTCAGTTAAAGGCAACATAGTGTTATACAATGCAAAACACCAGCAATTCACATTCCCAAGCCTTGAAAATTCAAGGACTGAAGCGGGGAACAATGTACTGCCATATGGAAATTTTAATGAACCCAAGCATCATATAATACAGTATAATGCAGTATAATACAGACCCCACAATTTTCCTATAAAGCAATTCCCCCACCCCTGAAAAAAATATGCCGTGCAATGATAACTAAAGAAAAATAATGAAACATATATAAATAGCTTTCCAACTTAGAAGAGTCCTAACTTCTGTGATGAGAGTAAATAATTAATAGCTTTTGCTATTAAAACTACAGGTAGCGACAATTTTGCATGAGTTTCGTTACTGACACCCCCCAGCCCCACACATTTTTTCATTAATTTTTTCCACATTCCATTCAATTTACTCATACAATCATAATCATCTACTTCCCTCCCCCCCCCTTTCTATGGCTCTATATATTTACCCATTACAACTGCATATTCTGGTTATTCCATATGTTTTATTCTCCTTCCTCTTCATTATATCTTTATATACTTTAAACGGCTGAATTTACTCCAGCCCTGCTGACATTTTAATCTGTTTAACATGATTCTTCAGCTATTCTGCAAACATTTTCTACCCATCCAGCCCTCTTCCTGGTCTAAAAAAACCCACACATTGGCGGTCAAACATCAATTTTATGTGCACAAAATGGTTGCTGCCTGTACTTTGGAAGAGCCTCAGTTAGTAACAGAAAGCAAATCCTACCTGGAAGTGGGAGTTCATGTTTTGCCTGGAGAGTGGGGGAAAGTGCATGAGAAATCCTGGTTATGTCCAATGTTGGCCTATGGGAAGCACATGCTTGCAAGACAACGAAGGAAATTCCTCCTATTCAGTCATTTGTAGGATGCAGAAAGGAGGCTCAGTGTGGCTTTATGCTTGCCCATGTACAAGCCTAGATGTGGAAAAATAAGTTTTTTTCTATTACGTTGGCTTATGTGATTGGAATTTTCCCCAGATCCCACTCCTAGTCTTGATGGTCTGAATTTCTATCTTCTTTGTCACAATTTCTGATTTTTTTGTATTCAATTTATATCATAACTGGTGATTTAGCTTTAGGCAGGGACTAGACAGAACAACCAGTCAGGATGCACAACAACCCCGAGTACTTTAAGGTTAGGCAGCCTCAGAGCCTTTAGACTACAAAAACGTTCTGCAACTACCACTATACAGATATATTGTAAACAATTAAGAACTGCATACAATGGTACCTCGGGTTAAGTACTTAATTCGTTCCGGAGGTCCATTCTTAACCTGAAACTGTTCTTAACCTGAAGCACCACTTTAGCTAATGGGGACTCCTGCTGCCGCCGCGCCGCTGGAGCACGATTTCTGTTCTCATCCTGAAGCAAAGTTCTTAACCCGAGGTACTATTTCTGGGTTAGCGGAGTCTGTAACCTGAAGCATATGTAACCAGAAGCCTATGTAACCCGAGGTACCACTGTACTCATGTTTGGGCTAAAGGTGGGTCCCAATTCTGGGCAGATCCATTGTGTCCCCATGCTGTTTAGCAGCTATATGAAACCACTAAGAAGTCACCTACACTTGGTTCCACACCTGGCCATCACACCTTGGGTTGCACTTAGTGTCTTGAGCCTAAGGTTGTGTTGGTCTGCTACCTACCTGTAACTTGAACTAAGGTTGTGATCAGTGATTTAGGGATGGTGGCAAATAGAGTGAAACTTAAATGGGTAAGAGAGGTGTTTATGATTGGGGAATCACCTGATCTAGGAGTAGGTTACAGCCTGCTTGGGTTCATAGATTGAAGGTAGTCTTGGCGCTAATGCTGTCTGTGAATATTCAACTGACAGGGGCATCTGGTGTCTTTTCCCAGTTTAGGTCTGTGATGATAGCTGAAACTTTTCTTGGTTAGCAATGATATGTGCATTTTAATAACATCCAATTCAGACTATTTCAATGTGCTCTGTGGGGGACTGCCTTTGAAAAGCATTCACAAGCTAAACTAGTTCTGAATGCAGCACCAAGAATATTAACAGAAGCTTACTACTTCAAGCATACCACGACTGCGTTGTGTCAGTTTCATTGGCTCCTAGTGGGTTTTCCAGCCCAATCGAAGTGCTGGTTTTGATCTTTACAGCTCTAAAGGAGCTGCAGTCTCCTAATGGGCTGTCTCGTCCCACACCTATCTTTTCACCCATCTTGAGCATCTTTCTCTCCGTCATCTGAAGTGTAGCCACTAGCCATGAAAGTCAAGGCATTTTTCGTAGGAGAATGTCCCACTACTCACAGTGGTGGCTGGTGCCTTTTGGATCTAGGAGGATGGAAAACACAGAGACCAGTGGAAGGTGGGGCCAGATGCCATGAAAGGCACAGCCAACTAATTCTAGTTTTGTCTCTGTCTATCCTTCTCACTAGGGGATGCGGGTGGCGCTGTGGGTTAAACCACTGAGCCTAGGACTTGCCGATCAGAAGGTTGGCAGTTCTAATCCCTGTGACGGGATGAGCTCCCGTTGCTTGGTCCCTGCTCCTGCCAACCTAGCAGTTTGAAAGCAAGTAGATAAACAGGTACCGCTCCAGCGGGAAGGTAAACGGTGTTTCCGTGCGCTGCTCTGGTTTGCCAGAAGCGGCTTAGTCATGCTGGCCACATGACCTGGAAGCTGTACGGCGGCTCCCTCAGCCAATAAAGCGAGATGAGTGCTGCAATGCCAGAGTCTGTCACGACTGGACCTAATGGTCAGGGGTCCCTTTACCTATCCTTCTCACTACTGAGTTTCAGAAAGGCAACCTGAGACAAGGAGAAGGAAACTATCAGACAGGGTGACCCACGAAGATGGTTACTGTATAAGTAAGAAGGCAGCTGGGGGGGACGGGGACTGAGGTTATAGGACCAACCTAATAGATTATCCTCCCTCAGTAAAGGTGCTGCTGTTTTGGAGATTAAAATTGTTTGTTTTTAAGCATTATTTCAAAAATTGTAGCTTGCCATAACTCCAGTAACTAGTTAAATAAATCATTTCTGTCCTAATTTTCTATAAAGCAACGTGAAACTGTAAGCATATGGATTTAAATAGCTATTTGTATGTAACGCTGCATATATTAATACGTAATAATAATAGTTGCAAACCAATCCTGCGAGTGTTTACTGCAGAGGGAATGCTACTATGCTCAGTGGGACTGCGCAACTCTGAATTTCAGCCAAATAACCCAATCCTAAATTTACCCGTAAGTAAATTGAACTATGTTGTGGAGGATTGGGGGGGTACGTGTGTGCCATTCCCTAGTCAGGGTCGCAGCTCACGTTGGTGACTTGTTGTTTCTGTTGTTCTACCCGCCTAATTCAGGTCTCTCGGCACTTTTCCTGAAGTAAATACCTCCTCAGTTTCCCGCCTTCTTCCCTCTCTCGCGCGCGCTCTCTTTTCCCTCAAGCCTTTCGAATGCAGCGGCTTCTCCCAAGGCAAACGCCAGAGGGCAGGCGGGGGCCACGGGAAGCACAACCCCCAAACGGCAGCCCGCCCCCTCCCTCTTCGCCCCCGGCCCAATCGATGGGGGCGGCAGCTCTGCGCTCGGCTCCCCAGCCCTTGCCTCTCGGCTCTGGATTAGCAAAACTGGCGACGTGGGACAATCCCCCGGGCCCGGCCCCTTCTACACACACACGCACGCACTCACACAAACACGCGGGGGCGCGGGCGCGGGCACGCACTCCTCTCCCTCCCTCCCTCCCTCCCTCCCTCTGCCTTTCTCGCGCACACCCCTCCGCCCAGCCAGCCGACTCGGACGAGGTGAAGCGGGGACTCCAGCTGCTGGCGATACCAGTGACGGGGCTGCCTCGTCGCTCCTTCAGTCGCTGAGGGAGGGCAGCAGCCGACACGGTCTGCGCAAGAAAGGGAGGCAGAGAGAGAGGCAGAGGAGAACTCGCAGGGGCGAATCGTGAGGAGAATAAAAGGGTCCCGGCGGGCGAGGCGGAGGAGACGCTGCTGCCTCCAGCCAGGCGAAGGGAGCAGCGCCGCCAGCCGAGTGGGCGGGCAGGACCTGCGGGCCGGGCGGCGGGGGGGGGGGGGCGTGAGCTGCGTTTGGTTGGCGGCGCTGTGGGGCGGCCCGCCCGCGTCCCCCATCCCCGGCTGGGCGGCGGCGGCGGCGGGACCATGGCGCTGCTGCGGGCCCGCGCGCTGTACGACTTCAAGTCGGAGAACCCGGGCGAGATCTCCCTGCGGGAGCACGAGGTGCTGAGCCTGTGCAGCGACCAGGAGATCGAGGGCTGGTTCGAGGGGGTCAACAGCCGCGGAGACCGGGGCCTCTTCCCGGCCTCCTACGTGCAGGTCATCCGAGCGCCCGCGGCCGAGCCCCCCGCGCCTCTGCCCGTGCCGGCCCCGGCCCGCTACGCCAATGTCCCCGGCGGAGGCTTCGAGCCCCTGGCGGCGGCGGTGGTGGCGGCGACGTCGCCCGCCACAGCCTTCAGCAACCCTCCGCCGGCCCAGCAGCAACACCACCATCACCACCAGCAGCAGCAGCAACACCAGCAGCTCCCTCCGCCGGCAGAGCCCTTCCAGCTGCTGCCTCCTCCACCGGCCACGTCGGGCTTCTCTTCCTTTCAAGCGGTGCCTCCCTCCTACGGAGGGTCCTCCTATCAGACCAGCCAAGGCAGCGACGACGACTGGGACGATGACTGGGACGACAGCTCGACGGTGGCGGACGAGCCGGGCGTCCTGGGCAGCTCGTACCCGGACTACGAAAATGCGGGGATGGGGGTCGGAGGCCCCGGTGGCTCCTCTGGCAGGTACCGCCTCTCCACCCGCTCTGACCTGTCGCTGAGCTCCCGGGGCAGCCAGCCTGGTGCTCACCTGCACCACCCAGCCGCCGGTGGGGCCAAGAGCTCGGCCACGGTGAGCCGCAACTTGAACCGCTTCTCCACTTTTGTGAAATCCGGTGGCGAGGCCTTCGTGCTCGGAGAGGCGTCGGGTTTTGTGAAGGATGGAGACAAGCTGTGTGTGGTGCTGGGCACCTACGGGCCCGAGTGGCAGGAGAACCCTTACCCTTTCCAGTGCTCCATCGAAGACCCCACCAAGCAGACCAAATTCAAGGGCATGAAGAGCTACATCGCCTACAAGCTGGTGCCGAGCCACACTGGGCAGCAGGTGCACCGGCGCTACAAGCACTTTGACTGGCTCTACGGGCGCCTGGTGGAGAAGTTTCCGGTCATCTCGGTGCCGCATCTGCCGGAGAAGCAGGCCACGGGGCGCTTTGAGGAGGACTTCATCTCCAAACGCCGCAAAGGCCTGGCCTGGTGGATGGACCATATGTGTAGCCATCCGGTGCTTGCGCAGTGTGATGCCTTCCAGCATTTCCTCACCTGCCCGAGCACCGATGAGAAGGCCTGGAAGCAGGGCAAGCGGAAGGCTGAGAAGGATGAGATGGTGGGCGCTAACTTCTTCCTCACAATTAGCGTGCCTGCTGGTGGTCCTGCTGCTCTGGACCTGCAAGAGGTGGAAAGTAAAGTCGATGGCTTCAAGAGCTTCACCAAGAAGATGGATGACAGCACCATTCAGCTGAACCAGACAGTCAATGAGTTTGCTCGCAAGCAGGTTACTGGCTTCAAGAAGGAGTACCAGAAAGTGGGGCATTCCTTCAAGGGCCTCAGCCAAGCCTTTGAGATGGACCAGCAGGCTTTTTCAGTTGGCCTCAATCAAGCCATTGCCTTCACTGGGGAAGCTTATGATGCTATTGGTGAACTCTTTGCAGAGCAACCCAGACAGGACCTCGATCCAGTGATGGATTTGTTAGCTCTGTATCAAGGACATCTGGCCAATTTCCCAGACATAATCCATGTCCAGAAAGGTAATGTAGTTTTAACTATATCGGCTTACCTCTATCACCCAATTAAATTTGTATAATAGAAGTTAGACTTCTGAGTTATTGTAGTAAAATGTTCCAGAGGAGTATAGTATCCGTGTTTGTTGCATCAAAACTAAACAGTCCTGTAGCACCTCAAAGACGAATAATGAATGGCCACTGTGCTAATCTTGTACAGTATACACTTGACTTTTGTATGGAAATGTCATAAGTTCTGCCACCAGGATTACATTGCCTTTTGCCCCCCAATGTTTGCCTTTTCTCCCCTTTGTACCAATATGCATATATAATGGACCAAGTTATTGAAGATAACCTCATGTCAAATTTGGATCTAGATTTGATTTTAGGCCACAGTCCTTTGCACACCTACTGGGCATAAACTTCACTGGTTGCAGTACTTCTGAGTAAGCATTATAGGATTGGGCTATAAAGTTATTAAATACTATGGCAGCATAAAATTGTTAGTCTTTAAGGTGGCACAATATGCTTATTTTTGGTAAAACACTGGAGACAATTCTGCCTCAGAAGTTAGCCTCTTCTAATAGGATTTATGGACTCAAGTTATTAAGGAAGGGCTGAATTTAAGGATGCTTGTTTTGAACCCTTAATGGTATGTTATTACCCTACCCTGCTCCCCCAAGCAGGAAACTATACTTGCCTATCATACTCAGGATTTGTGTTTGTTTGTAAAACAGGAGTGTAGTGAAGTACTGAGCAGTATTTTAAAAGAGTATACTTGTTTAATTGTGTCAGAGAGACCATTGCTTACTGTGTACCTTGTGAGTAGCTTCAGGGTTTTTTAACAAGGCAAAGTCAGCCACAGAACACTTTAATTAATTTCAAGCCACATATGAGTCGTTTGGATCATTAATTAAACAAACATTAATGTATCACAAAGGAGCTTTTTAGAAAAACAAATACACTCTCTGCTCTGTCTGGATTTAAGGTTCACATTAGGGATGGGGAGCCTGTGACCTTCCAAACATTGCCCAACTGCAACTTGCACCACTCCTAACCATTGGCCCTGCTGAGTACAGCTGATGCAAATTGGGAGTTGAACAACAAGCTGCAGGGCTGCAGGTTCTCAGTCCCTGTAAGATTTGGATGCTTGGGCTTTGTTCACATAACCACTTTGTAAGATTTGGTCATAGATGTACAGCTATCTAGTACATAAGTAGTTAACATTTCCAGGGTGGATTTTCTTCAGAGGCATGTAGGATTCTCTTTGTTTCCTTGCACCTGGTTTTCTACTGATCTAATGTTTCTCTATTTTAGATTTTAGGCCAGTTTACATAAATGAAACCTAATACAATACAATCTAATACAATTCAGAGCTATGTGATGAGGTTTGACTTCCTCTGTACAGATACAGCTGTGAAGTTAGTACCCATTCTTGACAGTGTGTTCATCACCTTGGTGTCTAATTTCTCTGTGCAGCTCTTAATCAGTTAATGTGTTCCACATATCAAGGGCCAAGGATAAAAATGTCAACCTTTGTGGTTATCACTCCAGTCAGGACTATTTTCATCCAGATAGAAAAACTTAATATAACAAAACACAGTGAAAAGAGAGGTGGGAATTTTCACATGACATTCAAATCTGTTGAGGTAGGTCTTCCAGGAATATACAATTATTCTTGAAATCAACTGTAACTTGAGTATTATATGCTAGGAGCCTATAAATACATTGCTAATAAACCTTTTCAGCATTTGATGTTAGTGTATTGATAAATGCTCTCATGGTTGCATTTATATATTAATGCCAAATACATTGTAATCAATGCTGTTGACCTTAATAGAGGTTGACTTTTTTTGTCAATGGATTATAGTATGAGGTTTTCCAATTGTGTAAATGATGGATGATAAATTGTGACTTCTAAAAGATAATGACACTCTGAGAATACTATTAACCTACGTTTCACATTTGAACACTAATTTCTCACAGTAGTTGCAGCAAAATGCAAGTTGGACCATTAACATGCAAGTGCTTCATGATTCCTAATGATTCTTAATCTTTATATAGACAACATTTCAAAAATTGCCATTTGAAGGAATACCTGCTTCCATCAGGTTATAGGCTATGTATTGCATTACAGTGCCATTCTTCAAACTCATTTGAAATGCTGTCTGCACCTTCAGGGACAATGTGATTGCTGTGTGCCTTTACAATCGTGCTACAAGAAAGGACTTGGTGGATGCTATTCATTCACACTATCACCATAATTCAGAAAACATTTAAAATATGAAAACATACTAACATTTTCACTGTCATTTAAGTGCTTTTGCTTGGGGCGGTATTTGTAGCTGGATTATTGATTTAAATCCAAGTTATTTTACATGGATAGGGCTGAGGGTTTGTCTTATGAAGGAAAAAGCAATAATGGATACCTGCCAGCTCTTGAAAAGATTGGCTTGTAAGTCAGCCCATTTGAGTAGAATTAATGTGTGCCATGGATTCGTGTTGGCAGGCACTAAGTCAGTTAAAAACTGAAGTAGTTGTAGTGCAGATATTATCAAGCTGTTACTTGGCCACCTTACATGTATTACTTGTGTGCCTAAATACTGTAAATCAGCCTAGATGTAAACCCACTGCAGAGTTTTCTGCTGACATTATCTCAAGATGCAGTACCTTAGATTATGCCAGCATAACTTGTGCCCCTTCAAACTAAGCACAACCTACTGGCCATGTTTAGTGACCTGCCAGGTGTTTGACAAGGCCCTGCTTGATTCCCTAGCAACAGGAGGTTAACTGAGATCTTGCTAGGCTAGTATACATGACTGGCGACCTACATTTGGCTTGCTGAGTCACAGATGATGCATGTCTGACCCACTTCCTCAATAATTTGTCCGCATTTTACATTGTTTCACTCAAATCCTTACATAGCATGCTACAGCTTAAACAATTTCTCAAAAATATTTGTTTCATTTGCTAAGTATATAAGCCATATGCTGTTTATCAAAATGGAGTGTATATAGTGGATAATGCTCTGGAGTTGGAGATGAGAGGCTGAGAGTCTCTGCTCAGATTTGAGTTTACTTATTGACTTTGAGTAACTCCCATTATCTCTCTGCCTTGCAGGGTTGTTGTGAGAATAAAATGGATTAAACCTATATACACTGCCCTGTGGCCTTCTAAAAGAAGGGTAGTGTGTAAATATAAAATAAATACAACCTGTAATAAAATCAGTAGAGCCTTTCATGACCACATAATTACTATTATTAGCAATAGTACTTATGTTGGGCAGAACTCAGTAAGCTCCTTGGTATTCCTGGGAGCAGTGAAACAAGTAGGAAGATGGCTAGAGTGCAAATGGTAGAAGACTTGAAGTGAATCTACAGTGTTAGAGCTCATTATTAAGTCTACTCGGTGTCTCTGATGACAGCAAAGAAGCTGTTATTTTCTAACACTGTTTTATATCCTCACATTACTGTCCGTTGGAGTTTTTTGGGATGGTGTGGGGCATTCTGCCCATCTGATGATACTAAACTCTTGGAGGTCCACAGTGATGTGTTTGCAAATTTAGCACAACCTAAAAAAACAAATCAAGGATAAAATTGCTGGCATCTACCATGGCTAGGACATCACAATTGAATTGAGTCAGTCAGGGGAGCAGTGTTCACCCTGTGCTATATGTGGTCCCATGTCTCCTGCAAGGACAGGTTTGTCACTTACAGGTGCTGCTTGATCCAGATTTGTCATTAGAACTGCAAGTTGCTTTTAAGTTTTACCAACTTAGGCTGGTATGCCAGCTGCAACCCTCTTTGTCCAGAGATAGCCTGGCCTCAGTTATCCATGCTCTAGTGACCTCCAAGTTGCACTACTCTAATGCACTACTCATATGTGGAGCTGCCTTTGAAGACAATACAGAACCTGCACTTAGTACAGGCAACCGGGGTAGAGTTCCTGGCCCTTGCGCATGTCTGCAGAGCATGCATAAGCCCCCCCCCCCCAGTTATGCCCCACTCCCGTTACGCCATTTTCCAAGTCCAAAATTACCCACTCATCAGTGGTCGCGTGCCAATTGAACACGTGCAACATGGTTGCTGCCTGTACAAAAGTGGCTGGTAGCTCACTAACGGTTTGGGCATTATGAGCATTTTAGGCCAGTGCTACGCCAGCTATACTCCAGTCTATTTCTAGTGCAATTCAAAGTACAGTGGTGCCCCGCAAGACGAATGCCTCGCAAGATGAAAAACCCGCTAGACGAAAGGGTTTTCCGTTTTTCGAGTTGCTTCACAAGACGAATTTCCCTATGGGCTTGCTTCGCAAGACGAAAACGTCTTGCGAGTCTTGCGAGTTTTTTCCCTTTCCCCCCCTTTTTCTAAGCCGCTAAACTGCTAATAGCCGCTAAGCCGCTAATAGCGCTAATCTGCTAAGCCGCCAATAGGGATGCTTCGCAAGACGAAAAAACCGCTAGACGAAGAGACTCGCGGAACGGATTATTTTCGTCTTGCGAGGCACCACTGTACTGTACAAGTTTTGACCTGTGAAACCTTTTACACTTAGGAGCAGGGTTGAAGGATCACCCTTCTCCATATGTATCTGTGCATTAAGATGCTGTTGTGAGCATCTCTGTCCATAGTTTAGGGGATTTGACAGCTAGACCGTTTTTTTGTGCAAGTTGTGAGGGTTAAAGGAAATGACACCAAGTGTCCAGGAGCTTCATTTACAACCCTCACTTATGTCTGCAATAGATGTGACTGGTCACAGGGTGTATCAGTATAGCTAGTTAAGCAAGTAAAAAGCTTTAAATGAATTTTTAAATGCCAGCTGTGGTGTGGGTGAAAGTGTTTATGTGGTTGCTGAAAATGGAGTATGGTAATAATTTATTTTAAGTTAGCATATTTCATCAAATCATTGATGAAATTTTGTATAGACTTGAGAAGCAAGCCATGCTTGCTCACATACACTACAGCACAATAGGAGGCATCTTAAAGGTTAATAGATAATGTGCTACTTTTCCTTCCAGTTATCCTGGTAGCCCATTCTTATAGATACAAACTCCATTAAAGACTAAAGTTGATTTAAAGCCCATGCTTAGCACTGTAATGTAGTTTAGACCAATGAAACATTCTCTCAGGGTTTTAGCTTGCCAAAAGTGATGCATTGCCTATGTGAAAATATTTCTGAGAACTTCCTTTTCATTCCACTCCCCACCCCACCCCACCCCTGCAATGTTATTAATGGAAGTGAGCAGCCTTCCTTATACCCACATCAAGGATGAATTCCCATCCGCAGTGCCACATGTGTGGACCCTCCTACTCTTCTCTTTACCAACTAGGGGGTGGGGGGTGGGGAGTGGAAGATGGATCTCTCATCTATTTAGTAGCAGGCAGAAGGCACACAAATATGGCTCTCATTGATTTTGTGCCATAGCTCCTGTTCTCTGACATAAGCACAGGGGTCATTGACAAGCATATATCATGGCTGGCTAGAAAGCTAAACTAAAATTTACAAACTTTTGAGAATGATGCATTGGTCCTTTTGTGTGTAGTGAAAAAGCTGAAAAAATACTGTTCTAACATTTCACAAGAAAGTATTCATTAACATTTGATGTATTGGGGTGAAACACTTTCCCAAAGTCTGGTAAGCTTCTCAACTGCACAATACTATGCATGTGTACTCAGAAGTAAGTTAAGTGAAGTTACTCTCATGGTAAATACTGGATTGTCACCTAAGTTACTCATAATGAACCGCCCTGAGACCCCCAGGTGTAGGGAGGTATATAAATTCAATAAATAATAATAATAATACATTATTTATTTAGAGCATTTATGCCTCGCTCTTGAGCCAAAAAGGCTTCCAGAGCAGCTCACATATGGTCAATTAAAGCAGACATGAACTCCTGAAATGTTCATTTTTGTGAGTTTTTATTATGTACCAAAATAATTTGCATTGAGGGAAATTGTTAGATTTTTCACCTTGTAAGTCAATTGCAGTAGTTTGAACATTGAAAAACATGGAAATCTAAACATGGTGAGTACCAGTGTGGTGTAGTGGTTAAGAGCGGTAGTCTCCTAATCTGGGGAACCGGGTTCGCGTCTCCGCTCCTCCACATGCAGCTGCTGGGTGACCTTGGGCCAGTCACACTTCTTTGAAGTCTCTCAGCCCCACTCACCCCACAGAGTGTTTGTTGTGGGGGAGGAAGGGAAAGGAGAATGTTAGCCGCTTTGAGACTCCTTAAAGGGAGTGAAAGGCGGGATATCAAATCCAAACTCTTCTTCTTCTTCTTCTTCTACCTTGATAATGATTTCAATCAATTTGCACTAAGCACTGCTAACTTCGACTGGTGTTTGGTTTCAAACTGGCTCTCTAGGGATTTAGGCAGCAATTTTTCCCAGCTCTGCTTTGCCAACTAGAGAGGCTGTAAATTCAGTTTGCACCACCACACATGGAAAGCATAAAAGCACAAAAGGATTAACAGGTTGCCCATCACAATCCACTGGGGTGAAACAAGCTGCAAGTCCAGTTGAATAAGTACATTTCTGCTACTGGGCCTACGAAAGCCTTGTGTGTCAATTTTGAAATAGCTGAAGTTCCTAATGATTGTTTCCCACAGGCATTGTTTCTTTCTATGTAACTACGAGTCAGGTTTCTTAAGCATTTGTACCTGTTCTTGCCTGGAGTGTAGTTTTGTAAGTAGTGGACTAGGATGTGTGATGGTATTGCAGTGAAGGAAAGGGGTTTCTTCATAAGTGGTAACATGAAAGTGTTTCCTTATTTCAGCCAGAAACCACCACCTACAACTTTATTGGGAAATACATTTACAATTCCTAGTGCATGTCTGTTTAAAACAACAACAACCTGTCAGCCAAATTCTTAACTGTCTGTTACTAAAGCTGGAACATATGTTGAAGCAACTGATAATTTAAAAAGTTCAACCAGTGTGACATTTTGCCAGAGTTGAAAGATAATGAATTTCATGGATCAGGTTTCAGCACAAAAGTGGAAACCTCTGATCTGAATTTTCATTCACAGAACCTGACTGCAAACTCGAGTTTTGTTTGATGCAAGGCTGTTGTTCTACATCTGCCTTCAGATTTATGCAGATAATGTGTCCCACACTAATTTCAATCATCAGGAGGCAAAACAAACTACAAAAGCACTTATACTGAATGGCTTTCTTTAAGGAGCAAGTAATCTGGCCCCTACTTTGTAACATCAAAGACCATTATTTTCTTTGCAGCCTGAAAGCTCAGGTTGGTGGCCAGTATCTAGAGGAGTGAGCACACACAGAAACTGATGTCATAACTGCACTGTAAAAGCTCAGAAAGCAATTGGGGATTGCACAAGAGCAGTTTAAAAGGGATCTTGGGGCAAGGGTGGGGATACTGTATACAGGCACACCAGTGACAATGCCCTTTGGGGGATTTGGTCCTGGGGGAGCTAAAGAAAAACTCCCACTGGTGTGTGTACACTATTGGTCAAATTATTCTCAAACCAGACTACATTCTTTAATAAATACAGAATATGCACACTGATCTTTGAACTCTCATGGGTTTTAAGGAGTACTTTCTGAATTCTGTGATGAAAGGGTTTTGAAGTAGGAGTGCTACAATAAAAGCAACTTGGTGGATACCCCAAATAGCTGCACCCTCCACTGATTTTAGCTTTCCATTCTCAAGCTTGTACATTTAAAAACTTGCATTGACAGGATAAAAAATTTAGGATGGTGTTTGTTCCAAAAGTTAAAATAGAAACACAGGGGTTTTTTAACCAGCTCCCTTACACTGCTGCATATGCCCATGGCAGTCTAAACTGTCCACTATAGTAGTATTTGCAATGTGTCACTCTGAGTTTTTTATATTTTAAAATTTGCTGAATAAGAAAGAAGGGTATTTGTGTTTTAAAGGGGGGAAATAGAAATCTCTAAGAAAAAATAACATTGTAGCAAATAGAGGTTGATAACTATTCTGTGACTTTTCACTTCCATTTCAACTTCTATGAATGAGTAACTCTAAAAATGCTGTAAAGTTAGGATGATCAAGTACATTGTATGAGTAGATTCAGCATGACTTAACCCTCCTCTCTTCCCTTCCCAGCTGCTCCCATCCCCACCTATATCCCTTCTACAGGGTCCCCCAAACCTAGATCACATAGTGGGTGGGGAAGGGGAACTCCTGTTGTGCAAGCAAATCTGTTTCGCAAGTGGTCCGGCACAGTTGGGTGTCACCCATTGTCATTAATGATATCCTTTTGAAACTTCCCAATTCCCATTGGATGGAATGGATGGAAGGAAGGAAAGGATGGAAGGAAGGAAAAAGCTAATGTTGAGTTGCAACTTCATTTTTATAAGCCTACAGTGGTGCCTCGCAAGACGAAATTAATCCGTTCCGTGAGGCTCTTCGTATACCGGTTTTTTCGTCTTGTGAAGCAAGCCCATTGACAGCTTAGCGGATTAGCGCTATTAGCGGATTAGTGGCTTTTAGCGGATCAGCTGATAAGCGGTTTAGCGGCTTAGGAAAAGGGGGGGAAAGGGGGAAAAACCCGCAGGAACTCGCAAGACATTTCACCTTGCGAAGCAAGCCCATAGGGAAATTCGTTTTGCAAAGCGCCTCCAAAACGGAAAACCCTTTCGTCTAGCGGGTTTTCCGTCTTGCGAGGCGTTCGTCTTGCAGGGCACCACTGTACTTGTTTTGAGTTAAAGTAACCATCTTGCCACAAAACCTGTATGAGTCATAGTGTTCTGTAAGTTAGCATGGATAGTCTCAGTGAACACAATAGGACTATTGCTCTTTATGATTCAGCTGGCTAGGATACTGCAGAAGCACCAGAATTTTCTATTCAATAATACTAAGTGCAGCATCTGAATTGTTGTGAGTGTGAATGGGCATTCCCCAGCCTGGTGCCTTCTAGATGTTGTTGGATTCTAACCTCCATCAGCACCAGCTGGAATGTCAAATTGTCACAGATGACAAAAGTTGTACTCTCAACAACTAGAGGGGACCAGGTTGGGGAAGGCTATGGTAGACCATTAGAGACGGTCACTTTTAGCATATTTTTTTTCACAGTGTAGTGGCTAACTGGAAGTGTGATTTCAAAGTGATTTGGTCTTTGATCTTAACCCCTTTAATGTTAAGTAAATGAAAATTTGACTTCACAGCTTTGATTCCATTTCCAATTGTGTTAACTGTATTTCTGCATTAAGTAAAGTGTGTGATTTGTATAGCAGTATTCAGTGTTTTTAATCTAGAGCCATAAATGTTCTTCCTTTGGTTTAAAGGAATGTTTAAAGATTCTAAATGAAGGTGGCTAATTTTGCCTGCTTTGACCTAGGATTTTAAAGTTTGTCATATAAAATTGCTGCACAGCAGGGAAGAGGAACCTGTGGCTTTCCAGATGTTGCTGGATTACAGCTCCCATCATCCTTGATCCTTAGCCATGCCTACTAGGGCAAATGGGAGATGAAATCCAACATTTGGAGGGGCACAGGTTGCCTAACACTGTTTGGTCCAAATCATAACCTGTTGTATCTAGCCTATTCCACTATATAGATTAGAGATTCTTACTAGTGGGGGTTCTCCATCAAATAATTATTGTTTTAAAATTTTTAATAAGTAAGTATTCATAACTTGAGGTAAGATTAGTACATATCTTCAGCTGGTGTGCCTACACATGCACCTGCATTTTGCTTTTACATAGTTTGATTTAAAATTCAGGAAGAGAAGCTCTTTACAATATATTTTTTAACATTCAGTGACTTCCATACCTGATGGAGAACAAACAGAATTGCACAGAGTCCTCTTCAAATTGTTCCTTGAGGCAGGTGTCCTACTCTGTAATCCATTAAGAGTCCTGCAGCTTGTGATTTGCATCTAGTGATGTTAAAATCAGATATATGAAACAGATCATTTTGGGGCCAGAACATATACTTGTTTCTACTCTTGACTGCCATAAGAAAGTTTTTGCTGGGATTGGTAGAGAGTTTATAGTACACAGAAGTAGTACTCTCCAGCCTGTAACTGCTGGTAACCAGGTTATGTCACCTCAACCAGCCTACAGGAAATATACTAACATTCTGGATTTATGTATTTTAAAAATGTAGCAATTTTATTTGCAAGTTCAAAAGCTTATTTAATGATTCTGTTAGTTCCTCCTTCAGATCCACTGTCAGTTGGCATGGCACTGCTACACTATATTTATTAGGACTTTTGTTTTTATGTTTGGCAGCAATACAGCCAAGCCTTATCCAGGTCTGAAAACTATTAGAAGTATTATTTACAGGATCAAGTAAGCCAGAAAACAAGAAAAGATGTTAGTTTTTATTTATTTAAAAAAGAGAACTGCTGTTAAGAATAATACATCTTGAAATACTTAAAACAGAACACTGCTTGCAACAGCCAAGGGGAAACGGGAATGTCATGAGGCCAAGAGAAGGCATTTTTAGCCAATTGCATCATTTCTTCTTGTGCATGTAGAAGCTTCATTGTAGCCTATGCTGCTCTACTATGATCATATAGCTGAGTCTTGGCTGTGTATACATCATGTAGCCTCACTTTTTGCAAGCAGGTGGTCCACGATCCATGATGGAATGCTATCGCAGGCTTAAGTTAGTTGGTAGAGTTCTGATAAAATCCTCATTGTTTCAGTTGGTAAGTTTTATTCATTTTGTGTGCCAGTGCAGGGTACGTATGGCCATAAGCTTGCATTGTTTATCCTAGCTGAAGTATTCTTTCATTACTTGTACATATTGTGCATAAACAATTGGAAAGGCATGTCTACTACTTAAAATGAAAAAGGTTCAAAACAAACAAGGCTTACTCTTTGTCTGACAACAACCAGATGTTGTATGTACGTCAGACTTAGCCTAAATCTGTTTTACTAGTTAAACAAACATTTTTATTCAGGGAGATGGCTCACCTTTTGTGTTAATCGGATCTTGAAGTTCTGGTCCACAATTGTTTTGAAAATGTGCAACTAAAGCAGTCAAGTGACTTGAAATTATACATCTCTCAGTAATGTCTCACTAAAGACCCTGTGAGTTCTCTGTGACTCAGTGTGACTCAGAAGTGGTAATGGAAAATATGCAAGTGATATCTAACCCATTCATCCATTGTCTGTTTGCTTTTTTTGAATATACCTTACAGATTTAGGACTCTTCTTTGTTTGCCAGAACTAGCCAGTTCATTATTTCATTTGTTCATTCATTCATTTGTTATATTTATGTTTTGGTCCTATCATTCCAGTAAGGCAGTAGTTTTCAAGCAGGAAATGGTGTTTCCTGCTTGGCAGGGGGTTGGACTCGATGGCCCTTGTGGTCTCTTCCAACTCTATGATTCTATGATTCAGACTGTTCTGGTACCTCAGGACCCTGGGGTTCCTTCCAAGTTTAGGCTTCTCAGTGAGAAAATCAATAATGGCAAAGTTCCCTGGAAAGCAACTTTCCACCATAATTGTTTTCCCCCTTTTATGTATACCCCTAGGGGAGTATTGAGTGTGTTTCCAAATGCACTCTTGAGAATTGTCAATGTACTTTGAACTCGCTGTGCATAGGAGAACATGCTCTAGAATCCCTTGCAATTTGGAAGAGTTCTTCAGCAGATAAATTGGTGCGGAAAGGATTCTAAAAGCTTTAAAATAAGTGCTCTAAAACTGGATTTGGCGTGCATGTGGTTCTCACATGTTTTCAGGAAGTGGCTTAGGCCAATCTGGTGGCAGCTGCATCCTTTTTGAACCAAGCTGGCCAAATCACCCTTGTATAGAGCTGCCAGTTAAAATCCTACTGTAGCTACTTTACAAAAAGAAAACAAAAGTTTTAGCATGGGACTTACTTGACCACAGAGGTAGATAGTTGCTTAAGGGTCCCCATTTCAAGGGGTATTTGCCACAATGGTCTCTCCCCCTGACCTCAGCATATCTGATGCTGTCAGCATTCTCCACATTTCTCTGTGAGGATATACAACCTTCTGGGACACTGTTGATATGAGGTTGCCTGTGTCTTTTCCCACCCAAGGTGTTGAAAAGAAAACTTGAGCCACACCTGGGCAGAACTTTGTGAAGTGTACACCATTTGGAAATGTACAAATTTCGTTGCAACAAACAAAAATATGTTTGCAATGTGTTGAACATTTAACCTCTTTTATGCCTTTTTTATCTGAAAGTTTTACAAGAGGGTTGTATGTAAGTTATGGGGACAATTCTAAAGTCTGTTTTTGCCTTTTAATTACTTAGATTGCTGTGAAATTACAACTGGAATCTAGAAGTTTGTAGAATTGGATCTGTCTTATTTAGTTGAGCAGTGGCTATAAATTCAGGCTTGTTGGGCTGAAAGTCTTACAGAAACACAGAATTGCGGGAATAGTAGTCTCACTTCCTTGCTCACTTTGTGGCCACACTGAGCACTCCAGAATTCACATATCTTCATTAAACTTGTTTATAATATTACTTTTCATGAAATGAACAGAGCTGAATTAACAATCAGGAGCTCTTCTTCACTTTTCACTTCTGGTTTACCCCTGAATGTGAAAATGTAATATATATGTTAAAGGTGTTACCTTAGGATAATGTCATCAACTATTAACCTGCAAGCATGCAGAAGAAAAGGTATGATCACCCTTGAGTTCAGTCATCTCTTGTATTTTGCAGCAAAGTGATGTAAGTATGGTACATAGTACGGGTGATCTGAAATGCATATTCTAGG
This sequence comes from Podarcis erhardii, assembly GCF_964252035.2. Taxonomy (NCBI): domain Eukaryota; kingdom Metazoa; phylum Chordata; class Lepidosauria; order Squamata; family Lacertidae; genus Podarcis; species Podarcis erhardii. The sequence goes on along the minus strand of NC_138501.1, from coordinate 37,603,291 downwards.
TGGAGTTTGCTTACAGCAAACAATTGTAAGCTGACTTGTAGGATGAGGTAAATATTTCAGCCCAAGGCAGCTTACAATTGATCTTTTAAAAAAAGCATTTCAAAACCGTGTCTAGGTATGGTAAGCACTTTGGTGCTACTTTCAGAATGCACACTGGATATACTATGATGTATTGCAGAGAGAATCTCTTAATCAAAGGTTTTATTATGTCCTAGAATATAGGAATAATTTCAGAATTTTTTAGACTGAACAGCAAGCGTAATTAGCAGTATAGCTTTTACTTAGACTTGTTCCAGTCATCTTTTAATTCCAGTATATCTTTTTTGTTCATTATGCAGGAGCCCTTACCAAAGTGAAGGAAAGTAAGCGGCATGTAGAAGAAGGGAAGATGGAGGTTCAGAAAGCTGATGGCATTCAGGATCGTTGTAACATTATTTCTTTTGCCACCCTGGCAGAAATTCACCATTTTCACAAAATTCGAGTGAGAGACTTCAAATCACAAATGCAGCATTTCTTACAACAGCAAATACTTTTTTTCCAAAAAGTGACACAGAAGTTAGAAGAAGCTCTTCACAAGTATGACAGTGTTTAATATGCTTAATTCTTGGACTTTAAATAATGGATATTTCTAAGCTTGTGGATGGAATGAACAACGGATACAAACTCCACACTCAAGTATCTCCTGACGCCTTTTGGGATGGTGTACAAGGATGATTTTGTAATATGTTCTGGAGTCCAACTGAACCTAAAATTGCCTAAGGAGGACATAATTATGCCTATATAGTGGAGACTGTACTACACATTGTAACTAAGTTATACTCAAAATGCCTACACTACCATTGTAATGTTTTTGAAATAATGATTATACTATTTGCCTTACTGCTTTTTTGAAATACGGTATTTTAGTGCATAATATGCTGTAGACCTCAAAACCTTTTGGGTCTTTAAGGAAGTTGGTTAGATAAAAGCCTGCTTCAGATGCCTTTTTAAAATTCTCTTCGGTATGAATTTTTAAATTCAGCCAATTCTCTGTTTACAAATTCCTGTTAGAGCAGCTATGCGATTTTGTGCCTTTAGAATTACAGTTTTTCATTATTATTATTTTCTAGTAAACCACATTTCTATGACTGATTGAATGAAGGGTTGGCACCTCTGATAGGGCCTGATTTCAAACCTCACAGTGACTGAAAAATAACTTGTCATGTAACTTGCACACCTAGGTATTATGATAAATTTTGGCTGGAAAAAACCCAGAATTTAAAATCATTTTAGACTTTGTGCTGATTAAAAATACTATTTATTATTTGTACCAGAATCTTAAATCTACAAGCAAGAAATCAGCACTGCTGTATTTCCTTTCTTAACATGACAACGTAAAATATTTCACTGTAACATGTCTTTGAATAGAAACTTTGGACCACTTATCTAATAAAAGAATACTGAAGTATATCAGTGGGATAAGAGCAGAGGATCAGTGGCTCATATTTGTATGTATGTATTGTTTGTGAGAATTGCTTAGCGTGGCAGCTGATTTATTTGGTTATAAACCTGGTTACATTGTCAACTGAAACTTGCAGATCACAATTTGCCAGTGCGGCCAAACCAGTCACACTATCCTAAAACTGCCTCTGTAGGAGTGTGCTTTGTGGCATAATATGCCTTGGCCATCTGCAATATCAGCAGCGGCATTGTAGTGTGCCTAAGGACTTACCTAAGCCCCACAATTAATTTTTTTAAAAAATAGTTCCCCTAATTGTAATTTCTTAAGTCAAATAACAATAATTTTGAAATACTGTCTTTATCCTATAGGTCTGTTTCCTTTTAATGTAATTAACTAACCCACAGAAGGACACAACTGGTTCTGCAAGCCAAAGGGGCTTTGGATTTTAGTTCCTTAAATAACAACCACTTGTACTGAAACAAACAAACAAACACCAGCAACTCCTTTAATCAGTTTTAAAAGTAGGTCTGCTGCAAACAAAAAGAAAACAAAAATCCTTGTGGTTGTGTGGCCCCATACATTCATAGGACAAGCTTACTTTCAGCTTTAAAGCAACTGCTAATATGGAACTTTGCAACTCTAGTAGCACAGGTGTGGGAACAATATCACCCATACAAGAAAATTTACCAGGTTCTTTCTCTTATTAACTACATTTTTTATGTATGTGCATGTTATATAAAGGGGAGAGGGAGAGAGAGAGTGAGTAATGGCAATTCATCATGTTGACATAACAAAAGTCAAGCTTGTAAGTTTTGCTGTAAGATGAGATAGTAGTTCTTCCATGGCACTAGTCTTCCTGGTTTCGCTGTTTTGTTGTTTCATTTCCTGGTTTTAACCAAGGAAGGGAAAAAATGCAGTCAAAAGACAAATTCCCCATCTAATCACACAATGGGGTTACCTACTAAGTCTGATGATTTAAAGTAAAGAAATAATGTGAGTACTTCCGTAAATATTTGTGCATTGTGCTTTATCATATTTTTACTTCCAATCTATGCTAGACTATCTTGAAACAAATCTATGTGACATTGTACATCCTACTGTACATAGGATACCTTGACTACTAGGAATTTGTCCTGTGACCAACAAGCTGAGGATGAAGCACAGCCTTTGAACCTACCATGCTCAGGCATGCATGCTAGGTTTGGGGGGCATTTTTCTTTGGTCTTGTGGATTTTTTATTTGCCGAGGAAGGTTCTTTAATTCCTTATGCAACAATCCTTCAGCATCTGGCTCTTTTATTGGACACTTATCCAGCGTATATTATGTTCGTATTTCATCACTGTTTTTCATGGATTCATCACGGATACAGGGAAAAGGTGAAGAAAATTAACTTCTAATGCTAAACTGATGTGCGGACTCCAAAGCTTTAGTCTTGCTCCCCCACACACACCCGAACAGATTATGGGGCAATCTAGTTTACTAGGAGTGCATGTCTTTCAGATGTTTAGCAGGCCTGCTATTACACAGAGCAGGCCAAAGTTGCTGTGATGTGTGAAGATGGTGCACAAATCAACCTCTGTATATTTTTATTTATAACAACCATTTTATATGCCATCATTTTGGGCACAACTCAACATTATAAAAACATCATAAGATCAACAACCAAAGCTAGTAAAGGCATCAGTAGCAGCAGCATTAACTGCCACTAAAACCCTTTAACCTTAAGCATAATAAAACATAGGCGAGACTAAAATAAACATAAGAGCCCTGCTTGATCAGACCAAAGGTCTATCTTGTTGAGCATCCTCTTCTCAAATTGACTGGTCAGATACCTATGGGCCACATGCAACTTTAGAGCAACAGCTCTCTTCCCCACTTAGGAATCATAGCAACTGGTATACAGTATATTGCCTCTGACAGTGGAGGTAGAGCATAGCAATTGTGGCTCATATCCATTAATGAATTTGTCTTCTACATCTTGTGGAAGCAAAATTCATAATTTAACTGAGTTGTGAGAAAAAGTTCTCTGAAAAGATTCTGATACAAAGACACCCAGTCCTTAAATGGCAAATCTTTAAAACTGGTATACAATTATGCAGCGTTGAGGGTCATGTGGCTTTTGAAGTATTCCTCAGAATCTCTGCTTCGTTCTCCAGTGTCCAGGACAGACATGTTTGCACCGTCCTTTAAGTGGGAACACATTATTTTTAGCTGAAAAGAGATTCCTTCCATGAGATCTGCAGAGACAGTGAAAGAGGCCTGAAGAACAGGTTTGAAGGGACTTTAGCAGCATTCCCTCTGCATAGAAACTCAGGGCTTTCCCCCACTCTCCTTTGAACTTTCCTTGTGATAAAGGCCAAGCAAATAGATTGTTCCCTGAGTTATGTATGCATATGGGGCATTGAGTAACATTGTGGCTTTCATTTTAGTAAGTGTTGTTACTGGATCTTCCCAGCAAATTTAGGATGATAGTCAGATTTTAAAAACCCAAGGGAAGGGGAGTGAACATGTAACTTAGCTTAGGGATAACTGTTCATATGGTTGCATTCCGCAACTTGTTACTGTTTTCAATGGAATGTTTTCCATTGCCAGTGACCACAAGTTAACTGTTGCTCGGAACTTCTTGTTTCTTTTAATGGAAAATGGGTAACTTTTCATGTTAAGCTGCTTCTCTCCCTAAACACTGAATGATACCGTGGTACCTCAGGTTACAGACGCTTCAGGTTACAGACTCCGCTAACCCAGAAATAGTACCTCGGGTTAAGAACTTTGCTTCAGGATGAGAACAGAAATTGCGCTGCAGAAGCAGCGGGAGGCCCCATTAGCTAAAGTGGTGCCTCAGGTTAAGAACAGTTTCAGGTTAAGAACGGACCTCCAGAACAAATTAAGTTCTTAACGTGAGGTACCACTGTACCGTGCTAAGAACAGATGTGGCTTCTTAAGTGCACTGAAGTGTGTGCCTTTACGATTTGCTTTGCTGAATTCAGTGCATGGTTGTGCTGTGTCCACAGCTTATGGTAGGGAACAGACTGGATTCCAGACAGTTGTGTTTATATCTTTTTAGTGGACTGACCTGCTAAAATGCTATAGCAAGCCCTTGAGTCTTTCAGAAGACTCGTTCACACATTACACTGAACACAGGTACAATCTGTACAGATGTATGAGTGTTTGTGTGTAAGAGAATATGCTTGTTGATTTTCACAGATCAGCTGGTGGGTACATAGGTACGCAAACTGTACATTTGGTAAATGTTACATGTGAATAACTACAAGTGCACAGCTCAGATGTCAGTATACACAGGTACACAGATTGTACGATTGTTGGATGTAACATGTGAGAATGGATGGGCACATTTAAAACACATTTATGGTTTGTTTCAATACACTAAGAAAAAGAAGAGGAGGAGGAGGAGGAGGAGGAAGAGGAGGAGGAAGAGTTTGGATTTGATATCCCACCTTTCACTCCCCTTAAGGAGTCTCAAAGCGGCTAATAATCTCCTTTCCCTTCCTCCCCTGCAACAAACACTCTGTGAGGTGAGTGAGGCTGAGAGACTTCAAAGAAGTGTGACTAGCCCAAGGTCACCCAACAGCTGCATGTGGAGAAGCGGGGAAGCGAACCTGGTTCACCAGATTACAAGTCCACTGCTCTTAACCACTACACCACGCTGGCACTAAAGCCAAAGTTACTCTGATCTTTGGACATCTGTGACATCACAGCAGCAATGGCCAGTGAACTAGAAGTTAATGAGCAGCATTTGCTCACTCCAGATTTTGTCTTTTGGGAGTTTCTGGTTGTTTTTCGGCAGTGGCAAAATTGCTGTGTTTGTTTTGGTCTTTTTTGTTTTTGTAATTTTTCACACTTTGTGCTTTAATTTGACATCTCCGTATCTGGTAGCAGCAGCCACAGCTTGCCCTTATGACTGTGGGTGCCTGGGGCCACATGCCATCACTGGACATGTGCTCATGCTACCTCAGCACTTTGTGCGTGTCTTGTCCCCCCCTATTTAAAATATTGAGGGGACTAGGGCACCAAGGAGTTGGTGTGCCTGTCTGGTAGCAATAAAATGCACACAAAAATCCTGTTTTCCATTCAAGCCTTATGGCACTTGTGGGACAAAATGAAATGCTGAATCCTATGTATGCTTGTCCAACAGTAAACCCTACTGGAGCTTACTCCCAAATCAATGTGCTTAGGATTGCAACCTTAATTATTTTGAACTGTTGTCATTAAACAGAAGTTTCCACCCTGAGAGCTCTCCCAAGTGGAAGGTTGCAGTCTCATTATAGTTTTGATTGGGCCATAGCAATATTGTCTGCTCCTTGTTTTATTTTAAATGCATTGTTACCCAGCTTGATCTCTTGGAATGGTGAAGTAGCCAAACCTAAAAAAAATAGTTCAGCTAATATTAAATGGAAAGAGTTATACTTGGCAGTTGTGGAAAGTAGGAGCCTGTGGGGAAATGGAGCAAAGATACAAAAATGCCTGGCAAGCTGGAGACCTTCCAGGGCAGACTTCTAAGAACCATCTGAACACTCCCTGATTCATGTAACTAGCAGGGCACGTGACTTTACAGTGGTTCGCTTAAAGCCTCTTACAGCTGACCTTTGTTAAGACATCTTTTAATTGTGCTGACACTTTCTGATGACTAAAGAGAACACGAGGTTTTGTGTTCTCCTGTGATTACTCATGCACCAGGAACCTTGTTAGCACCAACCTTGCAGTAAAGAGCAACTCTTACAACACACTGTCTGGTTTCCTGCATTCCTGCTGTTGGCGCCTCTCCAAATTCAACCTCCCACGTGAAAAAGAAAACTGAACACTTTGATTGGATTGCAGCAGTTTGCTCTGAAAATGTGGGGGCTTTTGCAGTGCAACAAATAAAGTTGATCCAGAATCACAGTTTAAATACTTTGATGTGTTAATTAATTGAGGTTAGACAAGTGTGTATGTGCTCTAACAAAGCAATCATCCCAGGCCTTACACATTTTTCAGCCGAGGCTGTGGAAGTGTTTGCAGTAACACCAACTTGCTGAGAATTCACTATGTAGACATCAGCCAAGCCCTCATTCCTGTGCCAAAGTAAATAGTCATATAGTTTTGTATTGCATTAGTATGTACAGCACAGCCTTATGGGAAGGTTTCAAAACTTTGAGTGTGCCCATGTTTATGTTGCTTTTATAGACTAGATTTTAATGGGGTTTGCATGGGAGTTCAGGTTTATGTAATGAAACAATAGAGATGTTTCTGGTGTCTTTATGGGGGTCCTGCTGTGCCAAAGTAATGATTCCATTCCTCATCCTGATTCATGGTCAGCATTTCATGCTTCAGAAATTATATGAGCCACAGTAAAACTCACGAACACTTTAATGCCAATGGTGGGCAATCCAATAAAAGCTGGGGGAGGCTAAAGCTCATTTAAATCAATGGGACTTAAATACAAGGTGTGACCAGAAAGTTCGGTGAATGGTCACAGAAATCGGACAGCGAGAAATATTTCAACATGCAATCGGCATCGAAGACACACGAAATGCTCACAACTGTGTACAGAGATGAAGCTGTAACTCGAAAGACAGTGTATGAGTGGTTTAAGCATTTCCATGAAAGGTGGCAAACCATCAAAGATGACTCGGTCTGGCAGACCGTCGATGAGCAGAACGGCAGCAAATGTCAACAGAGTTTGTGAAATATTGATGCGGGGTCAGCATTTGTACATCCGAATGATGGCGTAAGAATGGCATATTCTGCATGAAATTGTTACTGAGGTTACTGAGTTGTCCCACCCTCCTTATTCTCCTGATCTGGCCTCACCGGATTTCTTTCTTCTTCCAAAACTGAAATTACACGTCCAAGCTGCTGTGACGAGGGAACTGAAAGCAGTGTGAAAAGACGACTTTTCCAGAAGTTTCCAACAGTTCTACGAACGTTGTCAACGGTGCATTGTATCAGAGGGGGGCTACTTTGAAGGCCTGTAAGGTATGTATGTTCAAATATTCCGATTTCTGTGACTATTCATCAAACTTTCCAGTCACACCTTGTATGTTGCAGTGCAGTCCAAACCACATCTGCTCAGAAGTGCTTGCTGTTGATTTCAGCAGGGCATACTCCCAAGTAAATGGGGTTGGGATTGTACAGGTATATATTGATCTCAATAGAACTGAGCAACAATCCCCTACAAGAAATACCACCTACCTGCAAAACTGCTGTTGGGAATCTCATATTTACTATGTAATATCTAATGTAGTCATTTGTGCCCAGCTTCTGGTGGGCCTCAGCGTGCGTTAAAATCTCAGCAACGCCATAAAAATATTCCCCAAATACACTTTGGTGTTTTCCCACAAAATAAAAACAGGATGTAATTTAAAGTAAGCAAGGACCCAGCTTTTTACTGGGCTGACCTCCACTAATGTAGGAATATGCAGGGGGGGGGTTAAGCACTAAACATTTCACAGCTTCCATCAATCTGTATCGGTTTTTGATATCCTATATTCAAATGCAGATGGGAAAAGTCAGACATTCGTATAAAACTGCTCCTTACAAATCTCTGTGGAAGCCACAGTGATGCCAGCTATGGGGTGATATAAGTAAATATAGAGGGTTGGGTGCTTGAAAAGCTGTACGTGCTTGTATGCATTTGATATTTGTTCCATCTGTTACCATATCCCAAGGCAGACAGAAGGTAGATCTGGGGGTGACTTGCAGTAGATTGGCAATGGTTTCTGACTTCCAGTTGACTGCTCACTAAAACCAAATATCACCATCATGTTACCCCAGTACTGCAAGAATTGCACCAGCTGCCAGTTAGTTTCACTGCCTGGGCACCATTTTGTGGTACGGAGGATAATATATGTTTAAAGTAAAAAGATCATAGGATCACCACATGGAACTATGTGCATGCCACTGAAGGTGTTTTGTTTTGTTTTGTTTTGTTTTGTTTTGTTTTGTTTTGTTTTCAGTAAGTAAGAAAGAATGCTGCAGTGACCAATATCAGCATTGAAGGCCCATGCCCTCAAATGCTGGCACTGGATCTGTTTGTCACTGCCCCATCATCTGCTGCTCTCTGGACAGCCAGCTGATGGGGCTCTGGGCTTGGGGGTTCTCTACCTCAGCCCTAAGGCTACTCCTAATCACTGTACCACCTAAGGAAAAAGAAAATATGATGGCCTCACCCTTCAGAAGCCTATTGGCCTGGCAGTGGAATCATAGTTCAAGGCAGGTGATGGGGCATCATCCTGTACCATATCTGAGAAATTAACCTAGCATACACAGCTCTGCCTTTCAACACTTTCCCGCCCCCTAGCATCTGATGCCTGAGGCAGCTGGCACATTCTGCCTAATGATAGGGCTGCCTATATCCAACCTCAGCTACACCACTGATTATAACAGCAAAAACAAACAAACAAACAAACAAACAAACAAACAAAGCCCTGACCTAAGGAATGTTGCTGAAATGAAACATGGTGCACATTCAGTTCTAACGTAAAAACAATGCTCAGAGATGCATATTCCTTAATTCTGTATTTGTCTGCACACAACCCTTAATTTACACCTGGCTCCAATTAATGGACTTTAGGGTTCTAACAATAAATAAAGTGTGACCACCATGGTTATACTACAGACACAAAACTTACTTCCTTTAGGAAACATGCTTTGGAAAGACTTAAGTACAGCATCATTTCCAGGTATGAAATCCCATGCGCCCTGTTCTCTCATGGAAATGAGGTACAAATATTTGCCATATCAGAGAGACAGAAAAGAGGTTCTCTACTCATGCTAAGTAATAAAACTACAGGACAGTCTGTGCCTGATGACTACCAATCAATAACCACTTTCCTGCCTTTCCTGCACATTAATTCATTACAGTTCTGTTGCACTTGGAGATAACATTAAAAGACAATAGGATTTGCTTTCAGCTTCTCGGGAGAATATAAATATTGCACTACAATGAGTTCTTTGTGATATCAAAAAGAATGTAAAAAGAGGATCTATTCCATGTAGGATTATAGAATCAGGAAGGAAAAATTGCAATACTTAGAAGAACTAGATTAATCTTTTAAATCACTAAACCTTTATATTTGCCTTTGTACATTCCTGTTAACACTGTGGGGGTTTTTTATGATGACATAATTTAAGCGATAGATTGCATCCCGGTTTTTTCCTTTCTCTTTTCAAAAGAAAGTGTTGTCGGTTTCTTCAGTGTTTTACATAAATAAAGAACCTAACAAATATTCTAGGTTTGGGAGACAATCCCATGGGTCGAGATTTATGATTTACTTAGGCCACAATCCTAACCTTGTCTATTTGGAAGTAAATCCCACTGAATTCACTGTGGTTTACTCCTAGGGGAGTGGGTTAGAACTGCAGCCTCAGGATGCAATAGTTAGCAAGCAATTGGAGTTACTTTTCAGTAGAAGTAGCCAGGACTGTGCTTTAAGGATACAGTACTATTATTATCTGGGAGTAAGTCCCATTGAACTCAGGGGAGATTGCTAAATGAAAAGTTTGGTTAGTTTAACAGAAGCCAGCCCTGCCTGAGGCATTCCAAGCCCCAGGTCTACCTACCAGTAATTTTGCCAATGCTTTTGCATATGCAGATCACAGTAGAAAGTAAAACTAATATCAAAGCAATATTAAAACTGTAACTAACTTTGACTGCCCTTTTCTTCTTGATGAGGAACTGCTGGTTCAGAACAGAAGTATTCACTACTTCTTCTTTCTTTTCTTTTTTTACAGGGAAACAATAGATGAGCTTCACAGCTGCAGCACTGCTGCCTTTCCAGCTGAAGAATGTCCCTAATGTGTTGGAAGCAAGGCAACTACTTTCCTTTGGATGCTAGAATTTCCAGGTACAGACTGATTCCACAAATGTCAAGACTGCTACATCTCAAACTGCAGTCTTTCGTCAACCATGTGAATGGGCCCAATATTTTGTGCTGAGAGCAGGCCTGGTGCCAGCTGTTGGCCAGATTAGGTATTTGCCAAGGGCCCCAGGGGATTAGAAGGACCCCTTAAAGGGCAGACAAGCCTGCACGGTCATTCACCACCCTCCCAGCCAGACTTTTTAGTGGTAGATGTCAGTGCTGCTTTTGAAGAGGAGTCAAGCTCAGCTCCCATCCATGGTGGCCACCCACCATATTAAGTTACCCCATATACAGTGCCCTAGCTAATACATAGATGAAACTGATTTCAAAGATAGAATAATAGAAGTGTAGAGTCGGAAGGGATCCTGAGGGTCATTTAGTCCAGCCCCCTGCAAGACGAGAATCTCAAGTGAAGCATCCATGACAGATGGCCATCCAACCTCTGCTTATAAACCTCCAAGGAAGGAGACTCCACCACCTCCCGAGGGAGTCCGTTCCATTGTCAAACAGCTCTTACTGTCAAAAAGTTCCCAATGTTTAGTTGGAATCTCCTTTCTTGTAACTTGAAGCCAGTGGTTTAGGTCCTACCCTCCAGAACAGGAGAAAACAAGCTTGCTCTGTCTTCCATGTGACAGCCCTTTAGATACCTGAAGGTGTTTCACTTTCAGGAGAATGGTGTGCACGTTCTGTCACATTCAATGAAACTTCAGGGGGAAGCACAACTTAAGTCATTCCAGAATAAGATATTGGAGCACTCCAAATCATTTGCCCATAGTAGATCTAGCTGAAAGGCAACACATGGGGATGTACATTGATCATTGCAATGCATCCCCAATTACTATTGCTGTATAATTATAAGTTTATTATATTGTACAATCTTAGAAAGTTGTATAACCTTAGAAGGTGTGTGGTTGTGAGGTGGCATGGCTGTGACAATCATGACAGGATGTACTTCTGAACTGGTCTCTACATTACATCATCCACTTGTTTTGTTTTCTGTTTCACCATATCTATCTTGTATTACAGGACCTGGCAAGATTACAGGCAACAGCTTGACATGACAGGGTCAAAGAATGACAGTGTGATTCTTTCATGTTTACTCACTAGTTGCATTGTGTTCAATGGGGCTTACTCACAGTTAAGTGTACATAGGATTTCTGCCTGAGTTATGGACATAATACAGCACTACGCATTTAAAAGCATTTGGTCGGAAGAGATGAGGGATTGTATATTTTTAATAGCAAATTAAACAACTCCCCTCTCCAGGGTAGTCTGAGTAGTACTATACTTTCTTAACTTCTCTCCCAGTTACTCATAGCACAATAATTTTATCTTTTCTTTCCCTCTATCTAAAACAAGTGTGGGGAAAGCGAACACTGCATGATGCAGTCATGCAAGGATGACTTACAAAACTATCATGTGACTCAGGCAGATGGTTAGATCACTAAGAAAGGTCTCAGGTGATCTAGCCATGAGATCAGCTAATCTATAAAATGTTGTGTGGATAAGAGATTTATGAGTGAGCCACTTTGAAAGCTATCTTAAAGTAGGGTTAGGAGAGCGATGCCAGTATGGTAATTGGTATTCCATTTGGGGGCCCCATGCTACACTTCTGCCAAGCAAGGAGATGGGGCTTTTATGCAACATGAGCTCCTGACAAAGCATCCCATGCAGATATAAAAGACAGTAAGCCTCTCTTAAGAACTGCAGCAAACATAGGATCAGAATGAACCCCTAAGGAGGGGAGGGGGGAAACAGGTCACATCCAGCAGCTAGTGAAAAACATTATGTCCAAAGAAGCCACATGCTGTGTAATTCTCTTGAGTCTAATAAGCAGTGGATGAAATGCTGATTCATTGAAACGAGTCACACTGCATAAACAGGAAACTGGAGTTGCGGCCACACAGAACCATCAGAGCCTCTGAGATGAATGAAGGGATGAGATTGAAATTCTTTCCGAGGGTAGAAAATCGCAAACTCTACACTGGATGGCATTTCTTGCATTTACCAGTCGAATGCGTATTATTGATCTTATTTCCCCACCCTTTCTTCCTCTCAACATGCTGACCTGTTTCTACCATCTGCTGAAAGTATCATAGACAGCACTTAGAGGCCTGGACATTGATCTCGGGAGACACCCTGCAGCTTTTAGGGTTGGTTCTTTCAGTGTCTCCTGCTTAGTCCCCATCTACTGAGATTGATCTCTGCGACCAAAAAACCCCTTCGGCTGTGCGGAATTGCAACTTGCCTCCCAGTGCTGTATTAAATATTTCTAAAATACATCCCTGGAAGCTTTTCAGATCACAACCTGTAATGACTCGAGGGTGCTAGCCATTCTGTAAGTTGGGAACTCTTATGCATGTAAAGATATACCAGATATTTGGAACGTTTAACTATATGATGCCATTATCATAAGATAATGAGCTGGCTCCTACAGGAGGCAGTGACGACCACCAACTTGGAAGGCTTTAAAGGAGGATTGGACAAATCAATGGGAATAAAGCTGTCAATGGCTACTGGCCATGACATCAATGCTCTTCCTCCATGGTTGGGAGCAGTAATACTTCTGAATACCAGTTCCTGGGAACCACAGGGAGGGACAGTGCTGTTGTGCTCAGATATCAAGGACTGTGCTGAGGAGGGCTGCACAGATGACGAATGGTGGGAACCTCCCCCTCCCCCTGCTCCTAACCAGGATCCTGAATATTCCCAGATACAGTGGGACAGTATAGATTTGGAACAGTGGTTCGCAGAGGGGCATAGTTCAGAAGACAAAAGTTGGGAAGAACTGGGTGGTAAACAGCTAGGAGAAAAAGAACCAGGAGAAATAGAGTTAACATACTCTGTTTTTCTGGAAAGTGTCCAGCCACTCAGTCCAAGGTCAAGGAGATTATATAAGGTAGCTGCACAGAAGGCACAGTGGTTGCGAGATCAGGTTGCAAGACAAGGAAGTGATAAAGGTTACTTTGGGGAAGTGGGTGTTAACCTTAATTGGGAGCACCTTTACTCCAAGAATGGACTTTTTGTTCTTTCACTGTGATCATTAAAATCTCTTTAAATGGTAAGAGATAGCAGATCCTGCTTGCAGGCTTCCCATATAGTCACCTGAGTGGCCACTGTGACAGCAGAATGCTGGATTAGATGGGCCATTTGCTTGATCCAGGAAGTTGTTCTTATGTTATTTAACCAATTGTTTGACTCTTCCCTGGTAAAGTAGTCTTTCAGTGATGCTACTGCTGCTGTGCAAGTGGGATTTGAAAGTAGCTTGTGGCCTGTGAAATATGCAGAATTTGTTCTTGAGACTTTGATTAGGATCACCAGGATCTGGCCAGGTTTCTTAGAGGAACATTAGACAACCACCACAACCACCACCACCCCTGCAAAAAAAAACCCTCAATGTTTCTGCAAAATCTGATTTCTTACTTTGGCTGGCCCATTTTCACCAGACAGGAGGGCAGAGACTTGGTTTACTCCAGCCGCAGCCATGATCATGCTGGTTGGACTAATGGGAGTTGTAGTCCAAAACATCAGGGATGTACCAGGCAGCCAATAGCTGTTGTATTAGATGCGTAATAATTAGATGAAAAGGTTATTTCGTTTACATTGACTTGAGAAATGAGTTTTCTGAAACAGTCTTTCTGCTGCAATGGCCCTGGGCTTCAACTAGGGTAATGGGTGAATTATTCATTGTGAATAATTTATCCAATCAATATAGACATTTTTTCATCAAATGAATGATTCATTCCTTGTTAACATGTTCATTATTCACCCAATGCCTGCCTTTAGCCAAACTGCAGATTGAGTCCTGCGGTTCTGTGTGAAATGGAAGGATGATGGGTTTCTCTGAATTTTCTTTTGCCTGGATTTATTTTTCCTCCTTGTTCTGTTTGTTATGGTTTTAGAACTGGCAGAATCAAAAATAACTTAAGAGCGTATACTCAAGATCATGGACATTTCCTCCCCTGACACTAGGTCACAAATGTTCACACTGTTTCATATATAAACAGATAACACAGAGGGAAAAAATCCATTTCCTTCCAAAGTTGCTTTTTTGTGCAATGTTTAGCAAAAAAAATGTGAACTAAATCTTCCTGTTTTTCCTCTGCATTATTCTCTCCTCTTGATTTTATTCTAGTATACTTTTCACTCTCTGCCCTTTAACAAACAAACAAAAATAAGTCTACTTTAAATTGGCACTGAGGCAAGGTTGTTATCTGAGCTACTTAAGTTTTTCCTGTTTTTTAATTGCCTTAAGCGATGCTCTGTAAAATAAGAGTTTTGAGAACAAAAGGTTGGCCATTGAGGTTGGCAAGGTGGGCATTTGCCAGGGCCACATGCTCAGCAGAGGGCCACAAGTGGGAATGTGTGCAAAGGAGAGCAACCAAATTGGCAAAGGGTCTGAAAATCAAGCCTTATTAGGAATGGTTGGGGGAAGACTGTCTTCAAATATCTGAAGGGCTGTCAAAATGGAAGGTGGAGCAAGCTTGTTTTCTGCTGCTGCAGATGGCAGGACCCAAACCAATAGATTCAACTTACTAAACAGGAGAATCCAACTAAACATTAGGAAGAACTTTCTAATATGGTTTAAGTCCATCTTTCTTCACTTTGGGAATTGTAGCTCCTTGAGGGCAATAGCCCCCCCCCCCAACAACTTTCAGATGGACATGGGTGGTGCTGTGGGTGAAACCACAGAGCCTAGGACTTGCCGATCAGAAGGTCGGCGGTTCGAATCCCCGCAATGGGGTAAGCTCCAGTTGCTTGGTCCCTGCTCCTGCCAACCTAGCAGTTCGAAAGCATGTCAAAGTGCAAGTAGATAAATAGCTACCGCTCCAGCAGGAAGGTAAACGGCATTTCCATGTGCTGCTCTGGTTCACCAGAAGCGGCTTAGTCATGCTGGCCACATGACCCGGAAGCTGTATGCCAGCTCCCTCGGCCAATAAAGCGAGATGAGTGCTGCAACCCCAGAGTCAGCCACGACTGGACCTAATGTTCAGGGGTCCCTTTACCTTTAACTTTACCAACTCTCAGCACCCTTAACAAACTATAGCCCCCCCCCAAAAAAAGAATTAAGGGGGGTGTAGTTTGTGAAGGGTGCTGAGAGTTGTTAGGGGAGCCATGACTATTGAAAGTGGCATCACGGTGATTTAAACGTATGGTGGGAATGTGTCCTAAGTTTTACTCAGAGTAGGCCCATTGAAATTAATGGAAAGAAGTCAGTCATAGTGATTAATTTCAATGGGTCTGTGCTGAGTAGGACAAGCATTGGATGCAACCCTAAATGATACAGCTGGGAAGAGAAAAACCTGTCACAGGAGCTGCTCAACGGTGGCAGGTACCCATTGGGACTGATAAGACAGAAGGCAGGGAGACCAACAGTAGACAGAATTAAAGGCAATGTCAGGCAGAGACAACCCCTGGCTGGTAGTAAGAAAGACAGCAGGCATGTGGGAGCTGGCTAAGGGCAGACTGAGGTTGGTAGGGCAGTGCCCACTGCAACCTAATGCACCAGTCTCACCTGGTCCTGCTGCCCATGTAAACATAAAATATTGACACAGAGTTCTAGAAACCCTTATTTTCATGGTATGTGAAAGGTTAAGATTCATATTAACTGGAACATTTAATGAACTGAGCCAATCCATTTCAGACATTTTGCCCTTTTAAAAGCAAAAAGCAAAACAGTGAGCTGTAATTCAGTTTTTACTCAGACTTAAACCTATTAAAAAAGAATTGCTTTTCAACTGTTTTTAAATTTTTACACTTTTATTGTATAGGTTTTTTTAAATCTTTTGAATGTTGTAAACTGCTTTGATATATTTTTATGATTCAGTGGCATATACATATATTTTCATAAATTAATAAATTAAATGAGTGTGCCTGATATGCCCATTACTTTCAACGGGTGTTCTCTGAGGTGGACTAACACTGGCAACAACATTGTGCTGTAATATTTAGGCAAGACAGGAAAGAAAACCCAGCTGGTAATTAACAGAACAAGAGTAGAGTTTGTGGCTGTGATTATGATTCAGGGTGGCATTCATGCATAATGTGACCCTGGGGGGAAAGTATTTAACCTGCCTGTGCCCCATAACAATGCACCTGTCTGCGTGGGTGTGAGCAAGGGGGGAAGTGACATTGCTGCGTGTGACATAGATATGCATGACGCATGGTGAGACATAGACAGGGCAGTGTTAGGCCACTGTGTATGAAAAGACACACACAGTGCCTGGTGCTCTCCCGAGGCCATTTCCATTAAGCTCCCTTATGCTGATTAATCCATTATCTGCACTCAGCTTTAATCAAGATTGTGAGGTACACCTAGTTCTAAGCATTAAACAAATTGGCAAGGTAATTATTATGGTGCCACTGAGATGCAAATAGCTCTTTCAGCTGCATTGGTGACTAACGTTTGTTGGGCTTCTCCTTCTAACGTTCAGGGATGACATTCTGTGTCCACTGAATCTCTAAGTGCTTCTTGTTATCAAAATATTGTTAAAGTCTCCAATTGCCACAGATGCTCTAAAAACACACCAGCGTTTTTAATTTTGTAAGTATCCATAAGTTGGGATTTGGATCTTTCAGAATCCCCTCTTATTAAAATATCCTCAACACCTAAAATCTGCAGTGGCTGTCTTGCAAAGTTCACGCAAAAAGTAGGAATGGGTCTTTCTATGACACTTAAAAAATTTTTTTAGCAAGATTTCAAAAGGTAAAGGTAAAGGGACCCCTGACCATTAGGTACAGTCGTGACCGACTCTGGGGTTGCAGTGCTCATCTCGCTTTATTGGCCGAGGGAGCCGGCGTACAGCTTCCGGGTCATGTGGCCAGCATGACTAAGCCGCTTCTGGCGAACCAGAGCAGCGCACGGAAACGCCATTTACCTTCCTGCCGGATTTATCTACTTGCACTTTGATGTGCTTTCAAACTGCTAGCTTGGCAGGAGCAGGGACCGAGCGACGGGAGCTCACCCCGTCGCGGAGATTCGAACCGCCAACCTTCTGATCGGCAAGTCCTATGCCACTTAATTAAAAAATAAACTATTTCAATAAAATGGAAAAGGCCTTTCCCTTTGTGCTGCAGTCCTGGTGAAAATCAGCTCCACTTTGAAGCTGACATTGATCCCTTGTTGACCTCCCTTGGCTCAGAGAGGAAGCTCCTAGAAGCCATGGTCATTTTTGAGGCTTGCCAAATGTATTCCTCTTTCCACCATTTCCACATGGTTCTCCACAAGCCAAAGGCTAGTATAAGTCAAAAGTGTTGGAATGAAGGGGAGCGTGGAATAATACAATAAAAGTTAAACCCTTAATTAATTTTGCCTGCATGCATGTGTAGAAATGCTTTGAGAACGTTTTCGTCTTCTTCTGGCATTTAATCTCATTGGTGCTGTAACTCCACAGCTCCACAGTAGGGTTGTGCTGAAGAGTGGATGATTCTCTTTTTCCGCAGGAAGACCCGTAATTGTATACTAGATAAAAAGGAGAATTACATAAAGGCAAGGAATTAAGAGATCCTCCCAGACATTAGCCCTGAAGCTTTAGGGTGATTGTGGAACTTTGTAATCTGAAGCTGCTGAATTTCTTGCGACGAAACCTCTGAAAGTGTTGCATGCTTGGTTTTACTCTGAGTATACGGGGACATAAGACGAGCCCCACAAGATTGGATCGAGGATTCAGCTACTTCCTTCAGAATGCTGTTTCCAACATTAGCCAGCCAGATACTTCTGGGTCCAAAAACTAGGGTAGGAAGACAAAAACCCTTCTGATTTGCTGGGACCTGCAGAGGTTTGCTGCCTCTGAACAGGAAGGTCCTATTTTACTATTATGGCTAACAGCTATTGATAGATTTGTGGACACTGTCAATAAATAGCAGGAGTGAGAAATCTCAAGCCCAGGGACCAAATGTGCCCCCAGGCCCTTCTGTTTGACCCAAAGGACTCTACCTAGGCAACTTATCACAAGACCACGAATCACATTTGAAATAATATTTAGAATCTATTGGACTCCATTGCGTTTGCATATAAAAGGACTGTCTAACGCAGCTTGTCGTTGAAGATGTAATAAAGGATAATGCCTATTTGAAACATATATTCTTACAGTGTCCTATTCTCACTATGTTTTGGGAGAAAGTGTTGAACTGTATACATTTGACTGTACAGGGGCACCTTCTTTATGTTCACCAGCAAAACGTCATGTTCTGGCCTGGTGTTGCCTCTCTCCTACTTTAGATGGTAGTGTGTGTATTCTTTCATAGTGTGATAAGCCAGCCCTGCTTGAAGACCTCTGACTCATTTCACCAAGTGGGGCTCTGGGCTTCTTCCCTGGTGGCACCACTGCAGAAACGGAAGCTCAAAGCAGATACTTTTTATGTTGTCGCCTGGGACTCAGCATTTCAAAGGGAGCCTGAGAATGAACCTTGGTGAGCCCTCACTCAAATTAAGCCCCGAACTTTAGGATAAAAGCCATGGAATCTTACTGGCACTCTGCTCACAGCAATAATAGTTTCCAGAAGAAAAGCAATGTTTTCCATTGGGAAGAAACCCATGGTTACAAGAGTTATTTCCTAGCTTACCGAATGGGGAAGACTGAGCAAACCATTGGCAAATGCTACAAGCTACTATAATTAGACCATGGCAGATTTGCTATTTTATACGTTTGACAAATGCAGGCCTATAAGAAAAGGGTTTTTAAGGGAAGCATGACAACATTTCACGACTTACCACATCTAAACCAAAATGAGTAGCTACTGTATGTAGCTGGTGGCCAAAGAGGCAACACTCTGTGGTAGAGGAACTTGAAGGAAGTATTTAGTAAAACTAATGGTCATGGACTGGGTGAGGGCCAATCATAGACAGAAGTACAATTTATAAGTGGTTTCTCTGCCCAGTTAGGTGGTGTTCGACTTGCTTTGAAAGAAGAAGAAGAGAAGAGTTTGGATTTGATATCCCGCCTTTCACTCCCTTTAAGGAGTCTCAAAGCGGCTAACATTCTCCTTTCCCTTCCTCCCCCACAACAAACACTCTGTGAGGTGAGTGGGGCTGAGAGACTTCAAAGAAATGTGACTGGCCCAAGGTCACCCAGCAGCTGCATGTGGAGGAGCGGAGACTCGAACCCGGTTCTCCAGATTACGAGACTACCGCTCTTAACCACTACACCACACTGGCTCTCAAAGAGGTTTAAAAAGAGGTTAAATAAAAGAGGTTTTATTCCCCCTTAAAGGAGTAGGCTTGAAATATAGGGGTGCTTCTAGGCCCAGCATTGGTGACTGAGCTCCAGGTGGCCTCAAGAGCACCTTTTACCAGTGTCAGCTACGTAGGCACATAGGACTATAGGAAGCTGTCTTATACTGAGTCACACCATTTGGATGTGACAGGTGCCAACAGAAATCTTCTGTGCATGTATTATACCCCACAAAATAACTTTTGCTTTCACCATCTCCCTAACCTATTTTTTTTATTATTTGAATTTTTTGTTTAAAAAAAGAGTTTGCAAGTTGGCTGGTATGGGCATGAGGGATTTTGGAGGGGTGTGGGGAAGAGCTGTTGATAGTGTTTTGCTTCTCCATATATATATATATAGAGAGAGAGAGAGAGAGAGAGAGAGATTCAGAAAACAAAAAATATACGGAATATCACCATACAGTATTCAGAGAACTCAAAAACCTCAGTCCCCCTTACCCCCAGCATCCACTGACCCTCTCTCTAGAGAAGGAGTCTGGATTTGATATCCCGCTTTATCACTACCCTAAGGAGTCTCAAAGCGGCTAACATTCTCCTTTCCCTTCCTCCCCCACAACAGACACCCTGTGAGGTGGGTGGGG